>NC_088800.1:57459803-57775391 GCF_011386835.1 Chrysemys picta bellii
TAATCAAGGCTTGCTACAGTTGGGCAGTGCAGAGATGACCTTTGAGTTGCCTTTGCACACACACATTCCCTGAAACTTGCACCCTGAGGTGAGCCACCAGTAATTTCTGGATATGTGTTAATATTAATAAATAAGTTGATAAATAGGATGAAATTCAATAAGGACAAATGCAAAGTACTACACCATGACGAGGGCCACTCACCTCTCTGAGTGCCTCCTGTCAGCTGGGTGTGAATCTGCACTCTTTCTCTGCTCACAGTGCCCCCTGTCGGCAATTACTCTCCAGCTAAGCCACACATAGTCTAAATGTATGAAGGAACTCCTGCTGGGGTAACAGTCCAACAAATGGTTGGCCTTCTCTGAGGTCTTCAGCCCTGTCTCCAGGGCCACCCGGGGGGGGGGGGGGGGGAGGGAGGGAGGGGGACAAGTGGGGTAATTTGCCCCAGGCCCCGGGCCCCACAGGGGCCCCCACGAGAATATAGTAGTCTATAGTATTGCAACTTTTTTTTATGGAAGGGGCCCCCAAAATTGCTTTGCCCCAGGCCCCCTGAATCCTCTGGGCAGCCCTGCCTGTCTCTGGGCCTGTTTATACTCTAGCCCCTTTCTCAGGCTCCAAAAAGAAACTTGTGCCCTTCTCAGGGCTTTGGCCGCTTCACCAGTGGGGAGAGCCAGTCCCACCCACTACTCTGGGTCCCAACTCAGAGACCCTACAAGTAGCAGCCACGTGCTGCTTTCTTTACTAGTTGCTACTGCTGCATTCCCTGGACTGCTTCCCACTCCGTCCCATCACTTTCTTGGGTTCTCTGTCTGAGCAGGGTCTCTTCCAGGCCTCCTTGGCTGGAGAGCTTCCAGTCCTATCCCAGCTGGAGCAGGCTTTCTCCCCAGTTTCTTTGCCTGTGGAGTCTTACAGCCTTCATATAATATCAGGGTTGGAAGGGACCACAGAAGGTCATTCCAACTCCCTGCTCAAAGCAGGGCCAATCCCCAGGCAGATTTTTGCCCCAGATTCCTAAGTGGCCCCCTCAAGGATTGAACTCACAACCCTGGGTTTAGCAGGCCAATGCTCAAACCACTGAGCTATTCCCCATCCTTCCACTCCTTCATCCTTCTGGTCCACAACAGCAATGACCTGCTCAGCTGCTGAAGCTCCTTTTAACTGAGCCTGCTGGGCTCTGATTAGCTGCTTCCCTGCAGCCTCTCTAGAAAGGACTGGTGAACCCACCTTCACTGCTCCTTTCTTAGGGCAGGGTGGGGTAGGACCGCGAGGCCTCCAGCATGTTACATCCCGTCACATACACATAGGAAGGAATAATCAATGCACAAATACAAAATAGGAAATGACTGCCTAGGAAGGAGTATTGCAAAGAAGGATCAGGGATTACAGTGGACAGGGCCGGCTCCAGGCACTAGCATAGCAAGCAGGTGCCTGGGGCGGCCATGAAGAGGGGGGCGGCAAAAACGCTAGAGTTGGCCCTGACAGTGGATCACAAACTGAACATGCGCCAACAATGTAATACTGTTTCAAATAAAACGAACATCATTCTGGGATGTATTAGCAGGAGTATAGTAAAAAAAACATGAGAAGTAATTCTTCTGCTCTACTCAGCACCAATAAGGCCTCAGCTGGAGTACTGTGTCCAGTTCTGGGCACTGCACTTTGGGAAAGATGTGGACAAATTGCAGGAAGTCCAGAGGAGAGCAAAACAAAACAAAAAACAACCTCCTCCCCCCCCCCCCCCCCAAAAAAAAGATTAAAGGTCTAGAAAACATGATCTACAAGGAAAGATTGAAAAAATTGGGTTTGGGTAGTCTGGAGAAGAGAAGACTGAGGGTGGACATAAGCCAAGTACGTAAAAGGTTGTTATAAAGAGAAGGGTGATAAACTGTTCTCCTTAACCACTGAGAACAGGACAAGAAGTAATGGGTAAAAATAGCAGCAAGGGAGATTTAGGTTGGACATTAGGTAAAACTTCCTGACAGTAAGGGTTTTTAAGAACAGGTTTGACAAACACCTGTCAGAGATGGTCTAGGCCTGTATCAGTGAAGGGGACAGAACAAGATGACCTATCGAGGTCCCATCCAGTCCTACATTTCTATGATTCTAAGATTATTACTTTTTAAGGAATTTAATTTTAAAATAACATTTATTGACATGAACTGATTTTAAGAATTAAAAGTGAATTGAAGTGATCACTAGTAAATAAAAAGTATCTATTTTGTTATGTATGAGTAATGAGATATTAATATGCAAATATTCACTAACAGAACTGCAACTTATTATTTACTCCCTGTACTTACAGTGTGAATTGATCTGCTGTTTCAACATCAATGAAAACATTTTTTTTTAAATGAACACATTTTATGTTGCTTATCCCCGGTGGTGATGTAACTGTCAGGAGGAGGCAGAGAGCTTACTCGTTATGCGATTGAAGAGAACTTTTAGTGTGCTCCACTTTGAACCCCGAGAACCTAGGTTTGCCCTCACACGTAGGTTATAGGGCACGGTGGCAGAGATGTCCTCTGTGACATTGCACTGAGTCACAATGATGAGCGAACACTCGCTGATGGGTATCCAGATCTCATTGGCATAATCTCTTTCATACTCCCTGGGGAAAGCAAAGAAAAGCACAAAGACAACACAGGATAAAATAACACACCTCTATCCCCACCCCTTAACCATCCCATATCCTCTAAGGACTCTACTCAGAATCAGCTTCACCTGGGTACAGAAATCTACTCCAGGTTTTTCTTCTTTGTTACCAGAAGCGCATGTAGGGTGACATCCACCATTTGCAGAGGGAGAGCATACAGCCACAAGCACAAGGCACATTTGAGAACTTAAGTGGAGTTTAAATGGCTCGCAGGCCATGTGCTGGGCTCTGCCCAGGGGGAATTTCACCCTGGGAGACATGTCTAAGCTTGAATTTTTAGGCATGTTTTAATTTACATGATCACAAATTCTGGTGCAGACAGGACACTAATGGACCACTTGATGATTGCCCGGTTCTGTTCATTCTCTTTGAAGCATCTGGCATTGGCCACTGTAGGAAGACAGGATACTGGGCTAGATGGACATTGGTCTTATCCACTATCACCACTCTTATGGTTGTAGCTAGTCATGCAGCTTAGGGTTAAAAACACAACTAAAAACAAATGTTTGTGCCCTGTCTTCAATAGAATTCACAATATTATGAATTAATATTTGTTAAACTAAAAGTTCAAGTGCAGACAAACTCGAATGGAATCAGATGCCCAACCCTCCTACCACACAACCTGAGACTGTTTGCCATCAGAAGGGACCCCTGGGGCTGGCATAATGGCAGTGAATGGAGGCAATACGGGTGTGTCTCAGCCTCCCTTATTCTTCAGTGTATCTGTGAGAGAGCTGTTTGAGAAAACCCCTCCTTGGAGTGAATGAGAAAGCTGGAGTGAATAAACTCAGTGATGCAGCCGCAGTGACTATGCAGATGTTTTTAGCATTACAGATTCTTTTTAGCAAGGTGACTGAATATTCTACTGACTTTGTTTCTTCAGAACCCTCCTATATATTTCCCCAAATAATCTACCGGCCGGGAAAAAAAATCACTTGTATGTTTCTCTGTTCCCTCCCCCGCTTTGTCTGTTGCCTGTCTTCCTAGATTGTGAGCTCTTTGGGGCAGAGACTTTGTCTCCATAGTGCTGTGGAAAGCGCCTAGCCCATAGTGGGCACGGCTGTGATCCAAATAACACACAATTAATGATAAAGGCCTGGGCTGCAGGCAGGCTCCTCATGAGGCCAACAACATTTTCCCACTTCTGCATTATTATTGATGGGACTGTCACATTTCTCCCGCATCCGTGTGCATAGACCTATGTATGCCATGTGCAGGGGATCCAGGGCTTTTGTCTAACTAGCATCCAGAGAGGGGAGAAAAAACAGGCGAGTTACCCCTGAAACTCAACGGAGTATCTCACAGTTTCTCCAGGGACCGTCACTGGACTCCAGGTCAGGAAGTGCTTCATGTTGGTGGACAGGATGGAGATATTCTGAGGGGCTGGTAGCAGGGCTTCTTCGTCTAGGATTCCACCAAAGAGAGAAACAACTAGTTGTGACCATTTGCTAAATGAATAACACAGTTTGGAAGGACACGCTTCAACGCTGAAGCTTCACAATATGCTTCATCGTTTCACTTCAGCACTGCCACTCGAGCTCTGAATTAGCATATAGGTTGAAATTATAATTGAAGATAGAATGATAAAGTACCTAGCTGTTTGTAATATGACAGGGACTCAGACCAGCATGACTTGTGTAAAGGAAAATCATGCCTCTCCACTACATTAGAGTTGTTTGAAGAGGTCAATAAAATAGTGGATAAAACTGGACCTTTTAGAAAGGCATCCAATCTAGAATGAGCAACTCCAAGTGATGAAGAACCCATCACATCCCTCGGTAAGTTGCTCCAATGGTTAATTCCCCTTGCTGCCTTATTTCCAGTCTGAATTTGTTTGGCTTCAGCTTCCAGCCATTGGGTCTTGTCCTGCCGTTTTCTGCTAGATTAAAGATCCCTCTAGTATCAGATATCTTCCCCTTAATCATCTTTTGGAGAAACTTAATAGGCAAAGCGTCTTAAGCCTCTTACTGGGAGGGAGGTTTTCCAAACTTCAGATAAGTACTATAGCTCTTTTCTGAGCCCCTTCCAATTTTTCAAATGTGGACATGGGACCTGCATGCAGTATTCCAGGCATGGTCCCATGTGTGCCATATGAAAGGGTCTTACTGTTGTCTCACCACTCCCTCATAGTATGAGATGGCAGTTCAGCAGCTCTGCCCCACTGTCCTCTGGGTGTCAGGGATGTGGAATGATGATGACTTGGCCTTCTGGCCAGCTCACATTATAGGTTCTCCCCTTCCAGGTATTGATTGCCAGGATCCACGGACTAGAATTCTGAGAGCTTGGGGTAGCGGATATTCCCACAGTGCCACCATGTAGCCCTGCAACCAGGGAGCACTGTGGGGAGTAGGTGCTGTAGGACATACTGCCAAAGGGACCCAGACTGATGACAGTACCCTGAGGTCCTCTGATTAGCCAAGCACCCTATTTAACCCTCCAGGGTGGCCCAGGAAGTTTTTTGGGCAATCACATAGACTTCTGGTCTGCTGCAACGTCAGACCTCACCCTGTGTCCTGATCTCTGGTCTCCGATCCCAGCCTGTCTCTTGCCTCCTGACTCCAGCCTGGTACTACCTCTGATCTTGGGTCTTCAACTATTGCCTGACTCTGACCCCGATTCCTGCCTCCTGATTCCAGCCAGGTACTACCTCTCATCTCTGGTCTCTGATCCCAGCCTGACTCAGACCCTGACTTTTGCTTATTGAATCTATTGGCCTTGCTGGAGCCCTAAACATAACTAACAGTGTGAACCAAAGGCTATGAAACAGAGTTAGGGCTGGCTTTGGCACAATAGTAACACACCAAATAACCAAGTAACCACATTCCTGACCGGTGAGGACAGTACAACAACATTCAGAGTTCTCAAGTAACCACGTAAACAAATTCCCAAGAGGTAGCACAGGAACACACTGACCCATCATAAGATAAGGAGGGGAATGACAGGATAATGGATGAGGTTGTTTTGTACAAACTAGCAGGTACAAGGTATAAGGGCAGAGGTGAAAGTAAGCCGGTCCGGACCGGCTTCCCCAGGCTGGCGATTTAAAGGGCCTGGGGCTCCCTGCAGCAGCCAGAGCCCTTGGCCTTTTAAATCCCCACGGGAGCCCTGCCGCCGCTACCCTGGGGGCTCTGGGAGCGGGACTCGGGCAGCAATTTAAAGTGCCCAGGGTTCCCCACCACTGGAGCCCCGGGCCCTTTATATCGCTGCCTGAGCCCAGCTGCCAGAGCCCCGGGGTAGCGGCAGCAGGGCTCCATCGATGATTTAAAGGGTCCGGAGCTCCGCTGCGGTAGCGGCAGCCAGAGCCCCGGGCACTTTAAAGCACCCCTGAGCTCCGGGGCTCCCAGCCACCTCTGCAGCTGGTAGCTCAGGGGTCATTTAAAGGCCCCGGGGCTCCCAGCCACAGCAGGAGCCCTGGGGCCTGTAAATCTTGATGTATAGGTCCCGCCTCTTCTGGTTGAAGCCACGCCTCTTCCGGTTGAGGCCATGCCCCTGCTCAGGACTCCGGCGTACCGGTAAGTCCTTTAACTTATTTTCACCCCTGTATAAGGGTGGTGACTAACAATGTAATACATAAGTTGTGTGTATCAATGTATAAAAGGAGAAGTCATTGGAGGGGCATCTTTGTATCAACCCAGGGGACAGCATTCTGTTATGTTGACTGAGTCTTTACCTTGTCACGGGTGTACATGTGTTAGTGTCCCCGTAACTCATTGGACAGGGCACTAGTACCCTGCTTTGCGGACAATAAACCTTTGCCAGCAAACTGAGCCTGTGGTCTTTCTTTTTGAATAACATCGGGGTCTGCTGAATCAACATGCTGCACTCTTTGTGAGAGCAGCTAACACCGGAGCTCCAAGAATAGTAGCACTAGCAGCATTAACAACTGTGCAGTACCAGCAATGCTCTGTAACACTAACAAAAGAACCCAGCGCTAGTGATTCCGCCAATCCCTGTTCACCAACTACTGTAGCTGTGACCACTAGGCCAACCTGTCTATGGCTCGGTCTCTTTCACTGATGTCCCAAACAAAGAATGTCTGTCAGAATACTGTCAATCAACACATCTTCCACCCACCTTGGGCTTCTCTTTTGCCTTATTCTTCTTCCAAAGTGGTGGCTTGCAGGGCTTCCCCCTTCCCACCAGAACTCGAAAACCAGACAAAAATACAAACTAAGTAACTTCTGCACACCTCAGACTTGAGCTTTTGGTCCATCTCCAGTTCTCTGCTCTTCTACTGAACGCTGAGCCAAAATGCTGCCTCCCTGGCCTTGCCCTTTTCCCATGGCCCACCTCAGGAGCTAGCTGCACTCCTGTAGCTTTCCCACAGTTCTACCTCTGCCTGGCTTCTAGCAGACCCTTCCCACAGAGAGGGCGTTCCAGACCACCTCGCTCCTGGGTCTCCTCCTCCCACCTGCTCTGAACTCCAACTCCTCCCTGAGCCTGACACATCCTCCAGGTATAATAACGGGGGGAGGGCAAACAGACCTCTCAGGCTTTAGTTAACCCCTTCTCAGTTGATGCAGGGTTTATATATACCATCATCACAAGCGGTAACACCATCTCCCTGCTCCTAACCAATAGTCCCCTGTTTATCTACCCGAGGATTATTTTAGCCCTCTTTGCCATCACATCATGGGAGATCATGTTCAGTCAGATTCCACCAGGACCCCTGATCCTTTTAAGAGTCTCTGCTTTCTAGGGTACAGTCCCCTGTCCTGTGACCTATGTTTTTGGGTCCTAGACATATGACCTTGCATATAACTGTATTAAAGCATGTTATTCAAGTGAGCCCATTTTACCATGCAATCTAGATTGTACTGTATAACTGATCTGTCCCCTTCATTATTTGCCACTCCACCAAGTTTTGTGTGATGTGCAAACTTCACCAATAATGATTTTATATTTCCTCCCAGATCAGTGATAATCATATTGAATACCATTGAGCCAAGAACAGATTCTTATAGAACCTCACTGCCCCTATTTGTTGATAAGTCCCCCTTTACATTACTTTTGGGGACCTGTTAGTTGGACACTTTAATCTATTTAACATGGGCTACATTGATTTTGCTCAGTGATAATATTTTAATCAAGATGTCATGTGGTACTAAATCAAACATCTTACATAGGTAGGTCTAGTTATATCATGTCAATAACACCTTTATCAACCTCATCGCAAACCAATGTCGAGTTTGTTTAACAAGACCTATTTTCCGTACAAATCTGTTGAATAGGATTAACCATATGACAATTCTTTAATTCTTTATTAACTAAGTCTTGTATCAGACCTTCCATGGTTTTATCTGGGACTGACATCAGGCCCACTGGCCTACTTATCTGGGTCACTGTTTACCCTTTTTTAAATATTGGCCCAGCATTAGCTTTTTTCCAGTCTGCTGGAACTTCCTCAGTGTCCAAGATTTGTTAAAAATCAATATCAATAGTTCAGAGGGCTCCTTGGCCAATTCTTTTAAAATGTCTGGGTTCAAGCTGATTTTAAAATGTATGACTTAAGCAGTTGCTGCTTAATAACCTCTGCAATTACTGCTGGAATGTCAAGTATTTAATTGTCTCTGTACTCTGTGAATATGGCATTGTGCTTTTTCCAAATACAGAACAGAAATATTTACTGAACACTTCTGCCTTTTCTGCATCATCAACAATTTTACCATCCTTCCCTAGTGGCACTTGAGGGTTCAATTTCCAGATCTAAGATCCTGAATCACAGCCGATGGGGCCCTGGGATGCATACTTCTCAGGATTGGGTAGGCAGGATCCTTCCTCGACATGGTGAAGCTAATGGGAAACAGCTGTCTTCCCTGCCTAACCTGAATTAATCAGAACAGACCAAGCTATCTACTTGGGATCTCCTGAAGTAATCTGTAAGGAAGGAAGAGAATTTCAACTTTTCTCTTCAGAGAGGAGCCCAGAGGACACTGATGCTTTGCACCACTACTCCTTGTTATAAGTTGGATAGTTGAAGACAAGGTTTAGCTACTGTGACACTCATTCTTACTGTACTTCACGTAGTTTTATATAACTAATTAAATCAGTCTTGAAAATGTAAAAGTCTGTTTGCCCTTAGCAAGTAACTTTTTTTAATAGACAAGTAAAATATTAGTTTTTAATTACAATTACTGCCATTGGAAGGGTGGATTAGAACATCTGAGCCTAGGATGACACATTTTTATTACAATTTTGCAAGATTTAATTCAATAGGCACAAAAGAAAGCTTCTGGTTCTGATGTACTTGTTCAAACTGGTGTGAATAAATCAACTGAGGTAGATGATATTTACTTGCCTAAGAATATTTAACTGCAATTCCGAAAAACACTAACAGAAAAAGCATGTGTGGGATACAGGTTGTCTCAATTATCATTCAATACCTAATCCACTGGAGCAAACTCCTCTCATAACTGGGCTTGAACAAATAAGGTAAATGAAGCAACACTCCTTTTCTGTCAGAAACTAGTTGTGAAACCCTCTGTAGTAGCTGGTCTACACAGAGAACAGTAGTCTGCTGCTGCTACTAGTTACCCCAGGGGTTCTCAAACTGGGGGTTGTGACCCTCAGGGGGTCACAGGGTTATCACATGAGGGGTCGCGAGCTGTCAGCCTCCACCCCAAACCAAGCTTCACTCCAGCATTTATAATAATGTTAGATATAAAAAAGAGAGTTTTTAATTCATAAGGGGGGTCGCACTCAGAGGCTTGCTGTGTGAAAGGGGTCACCAATACAAAAGTTTGAGAACCACTGAGTTACCCCATTAGCTCAAAGGGCAGAGACCTGTGCAGTGGATCTGAATAATGAGCCCTGAATTTCTGTATGATGGAATTTGTTTTTCGGTTTGCTTCTTAAAATAATTTAGGAAATTATATACAAAACTGTTAAATGAATGTTAAGGTTGCAAAGTCAAGCACTCAAAAATCAGGAAATGACAGTGTTAGTTTAACCATATGACTTTAGTTTGGCTCCCTTACGTGTCTGCATTATGATACAGTCTCTAATTACATCAGCACATGCTATTTTTTCCACACTAGCTCTGTCTCATTCAGCACACAGGATGGATGCTGCTCAAGGACTGAATCAGGTGCTGTTAAATGCTCCAGCATCTTTCATTCTGGCATTTCCTAACTTTTGAGTACTTGACTTTGCAACCTTAATGTTCTTTTAATGTAGGTTTTTTTTATGTAAAGAGCAGTTATGAATTCTATCGTTAGGTTGCCAGTCATTTCCATTATAATAATTTGGCTTACAGCAGGACTTTGACATTTGGTAAAGGGATAATCCTGGAGCCAGGGAGATGTCTTTTGCTGACCCCAGGGTGTTCTGATTTGGGAAAGTTATCTTCATTTACGATATGTGTTTAAGTACAAAAAACATATGTAGAAATAAAGCTATTGTGGTTGTAAAGTCAAGTATTCAAAGGTTAGAAAATGCCAGACTCACCTTTTCTCATGCAAACTTAATTGGGACCCTCCGTGCTTATGCATTATGATGGTCTTTAATTACATGATCACCTACTATTTCTTTCCACAGGACTTCTGCCCCATTCAGTGCAGAGAGTGGAGGCTGCTCAGGAAATAAATCAGCATTATGCAGTGAATTAGGCAAAACCAAAAAATGCTCAAGATATTAGACCAGCCCCTAAAAACACTAATAAATGAGTCACTGGGAAGAGCACATCGAAAACAGCAATACATTGGACTGCTTCAGTGACCTGCACAGAATGATTGCTTTAGCAGACACCTGTGATGTGTACAAATCTCTGGCACATTCTGACCAGATCAGTGACTGTAAGCTAGAGGTGGAAATAGGGAAGTATAAAGCATAAGGCTGGTCTACCCTACCACTTAAGTCAATGTAATTTATGTTGCTCAGGAGTCTGAAAACTACACCCTGCTGAGAGATGTAGGTTACATTGACTTAAAGCAGTGTCCACACTGTGCTATGATGCTCTGCCGCTGACATAGGGCTTGGCTACACTTGTAGATGTAGCGCGCTGTGAGTTAAACCAGCTCTCGGAGACCACAGCAGAGAAAGCACTGCCGTGTGTTCACACTGTCAGCTGCAAGCGCACTGGTGTGGCTACATTTGCAGCACTTGCAGTGGCATTGGGAGCAGTGCATTATGGGCAGCTATCCCACAGAGCACCTCTTCCCATTCTGGCACTGTGGCTTGTGGGAAGGGGGTGAGGGGGTGCAGGGCATTCTGAGTCCTGTCCCAATGCATTGCTTCGCATCCCAGCAATCCCTGTGCTTCCATCCACATTTGGCGCCATCTTTCAACGGTTTTTGTACTGTGCGCTCTGTCTTCCCTTTCGGTCTGCGGGAATGGATCCCAAACTGCTGAGGAATATGCTGATGGGTCTCACCAGCACGTCACAAATTGCAGTCGAGTTACTCCTTAAGCTACAAAGTGACAGTGAGGAGTCTGATGATGATGTCTACTCACATAACGCTTACGACACGAGATTGCTTGTGGCATTCACGGACATGCTCACCGCAGTGGAATGCCACTTTTGGACTCAGGAAACAAGCACTGAGTGGTGGGATCACATCGTCATGCAAGTCTGGGATGACGAGCAGTGGCTGCAGACCTTTCGGATGAGAAATGCCATTTTCATGGGACTGTGTACTGAGCTTGCCCCCACCCTGCGGCGCAAGGACACAAGATTGAGAGCTGCCCTGCCAGTGGAGAAGTGGGTGGCTATTGCAATCTGGAAGCTGGCAATTCCAGACAACTACCCATCGGTCGCTAACCAGTTTGGAGTGGGAAAGTCGACCGTTGGAATCATGTTGATGCAAGTTTGCAGGGCCATTAATTGCATCCTGCTCAGAAGAACCATGACTCAGGGTAACATGCATGACATTGTGGCTGGCTTTGCACAAATGGGTTTCCCTAACCGTGGAGGGGTGATAGATGGGATGCATATTCCAATTCTGGTACCAGCACACTTGACCTCCAAGTACATAAATCAGAAGGGGTATTTCTCTATGGCTCTCCAGGCACTTGTGGATCACCGTGGTCGTTTCATTGATATTAATACAGGCTGGTCCGGAAAGGTGCATGACGCACGCATCTTTCAGAACACAGGCCTGTTCAGGAAGCTGCAAGCTGAGATTTTCTTCCCAGATCAGAAGATCACTGAAGAGGAAGTCAAAATGCCCATTGTGATCCTTGGAGATCCCGCTTACCCGTTAATGCCGTGGCTCATGAAACCCTACACAGGGAGCCTTGGCAGCAGCAAGGAGTGGTTAAACAACAGGCTGAGTCGGTGCAGAATGACTGTGGAGTGTGCTTTTGGACATTTAAAGAACCGCCGGCGCTGTCTGTATGGGAAGCTGGAGCTGGCCGATGACAACATCTCCACAGTTATATCCGCGTGCTGTACCCTCCATAACATTTGTGAAGGGAAGGGTGAAAGATTCACTCAGGCATGGACCGAGGAGGTTCAACATCTGGAGGCTGAATTTGAACAGCCAGAGAGCAGGGGTATTAGAGGGGCACAGCGCATGGCTGCAAGGATTAGGGATGCCTTCAGGGAGCAATTTGAAGCTGAAAGCCACCAGTAATGTCTGGTGCCCTGCACGGGAGTGAAGTGCAGTGGTTCCAATGTTAGTAGGAATCTGTGTTTGCTACATATGATGCACTGACTTGCAGTGCCTGTTGCTTTCCTGGGCTACGGTATCTTTTACTTAATGCAATAATAAAGAATGTTTTCAAAGCCAAAAAATTCATGTATTGAAAAGAAACACAACTGCTTGAGAAACAGAAAGGGCATGACACATCTGTGCTGTGTGGGAGGAGGGAAGGGGGTGTGGTGGAGAACGGGACAATCACAGATTTGTGTATGTCCTGTTATCATATTCAGCCTTCCTGTCTGGAGTGCCGTGCAATGAGTGCTGCACTTCAGGCTGGCTAAAATGCATGGTGATGGGGGTTGAGTGCAGTGGGGAAGGGTCATAGTTTGCAGGGCTGGGTGGTGAAGCTACAGGTATTGGAGGCAGCTGGTGACAATAAGAACCTGGATGTTGGGGAAAGTGGGTTGTCGGTGACATGGAGGCACAAGGTAAAGAGTTTTGGGACAAGGGCTTCGGGGGGGGGGGCGGGCGCAAAAGTGCTCCACCTGCATTGCTAGGAGTGCCTGTATCAAGTCCGCATGGCGCTCCATGATGCTGAGCAGCCGCTCCGTGCTTTGGTGCCAGCGATCCACATTCTGCTGGTGGACTCTCCTTTCAGTCTCCCACTACTCCTGCACTTTTTGATTTTCATTAAGGGACCTCTGCATGACTTCATGCAGCATGTCCTCTTTGCTTATTCGCAGATGCTTCCTAATTCTTTGGAGTCTTTCGGCCATTGATAACAAGGACGGCTGGGATCTCAAGGTTGCAGCTGTAAAGCCAAAATGCAACACTTAACAGAAGCAGCATTGTTCACACCAGACACAGCAATGATCCGGCCGTACTTAAAGACAAGCACAGTGTACACAATAGCAGAAATTGCCCGTCCCAAAGAGAGCACACATAACCCACAGAAGCCCCAAAATGGTGAGTAAGCACAGGGGCAAGGGAGACTGATTGTTTCACGGCCGTACTGTCCTCTGGGGTTCTGTGCCTTGGGGAGAGCCAACAGCTGCAGGGGGCCCCTATACTGAACACTGTCCCCACATTTTCCACAGGATGAGTTCGTCCTGGAAGATATCTCACTGCTGAGGGTGACCTGGGAAGCAAGGGAGGGTCTTCTACTAAAATGCGGCTTCCACCCTGACCCATATGCAGCTTACCTGTGTGCAGCAATGGTCCCTCCGCCCCTCACGGCACAGTGGTGCAGACATGTTAGCCTTACTGGGACAAGGAGCACAGTAGCTCTGCCAAGGAACCTGCTCAAGTGGATTGCCCAGCTTCTGCATGAGACCTTTGAAGAGATCACTGAGGCCCATTACCACGATGTGAGAGAGCACATCAATGCCCTATTCTGCATCTAGGCATTCATGCAGCCCTAACCCTCCTCACCCCAAGTGCCTGCACCAAACAACTTCCTTCCCAAAATAAAAGCCGCTTATCAGGCACCTCCTCTGGTGTTTGTTTGTCCCCAAGCATCGTCCGCTGCGACTGGCTACCTTCCTCCTGGCTTGAAAACGGCTCCTGGCTGCATGCATGTAGGGATTCTGGGCTGTCCCCCTCCTCCTCAGCACCTTCATTCCCGCTTTCCTCCTCCTGCCTTGTTGAACTGGGCTCTGAAGTGTCCATGGTGGTCTTCAGAGTGGAGGTGGGGTCGCCCCCAAGTATTGTGTCCAGCTCTTTGTAGAAACGGCAGGTCACGGGGGCAGCACCGGAGCAGCTGTTTGCCTCGCACGCTTTGCGGTAGGCTTTCCGCAGCTCCTTCACTTTAACCCTGCACTGCACTGCGTCCCGGGCATGGCTCCTTTCCATCATGTCCTTTGATATCTACCTGTAGGTATCGTAATTCCTATGACTGGAGCGCAGCTCGGACTGGACAGCTTCCTCCCCCCAAACACTGATGATGTCCAGCACCTCGCCATTGCTTCATACTGGGGATCGCTGGCATATGGAGGCATGGTCACCTGGAAAGATGCGCTGAGAGCACTACACGCCTTTCTGAGCAAACAGGAAGGGGATTTTCAAAATTCCCAGAGAATTTAAAGGGTGGGTCTGACGGTTGGTCACCTGAGGGCAGGGCAGTAGAGTTCAAAGTGATGACCAGAGTGGCTAGAACAGGCATTGTGGGACACTTCAAGAGGCCAATCAGAGCACATTAATAGACCAGGATGTCTACACTGGCACTGTGGCACTCCAGCCGGGGCGCAGCAAGCATTATGCTTCTCATGGAGGTGGATTACCAGGAGCGCTCCAGCCGTGGAGTCCAGGCACTCTACGTGCCTTGCCAGTGTGGACGCGTCATGAGTTAGGGCACCCAGGGCTGCTTTAATGCGCTCTAACTCACAAGTGTAGCCAAGCCCATAGCTTATGCCTCTCACGGAGGTGGAGTAATTATGCCAATGGGCGAGCGCTCTCCCATCAGCATAGTGTGTCTTCACCAGATGCACTACAGCGGTGCAGCTGCATTGGTGGAGCTACTCCAATGTAGCATGGTAGTGTAGACTTGCCCATAGTCTGAAGCCAGAGGCGCAACTGTGTAGCCAGCATGACAGAGGAGTGCAAGAAAGAGATTTCTTCAAATGAATTACCAGGAATCATAAAAGACACCTATCAAATGATTAAAGGCCACCCTGTAGCTCTCTGTCCTCTTGTGGGGTCTCAGAGTCATTCCCCAGGTTGTGGTCAGGAACATACACTCAATACACAGGATACATAATTCAATGTTTCCGTTAAATACCCAAACCAACAATTATTAATAAGCACCTCCAACCACCCCTCTGCCACAGATACTTAAAAACAATGAGGAAACCCTGTGATTAACTGTGGGAGAAAGGAGATGCTAAAGCCATCATAAATAGGGGAATGGTGAATAGGAGGAGGGAGGTGATCATGATGGTCCCTTCTGGCCCATAGTCTGTGAGATGTTACCGCTGTATACAGCATTGGGGAGAGCGATGCTGGACTGCTGCATGCAGTTCTACAGTCTAGATTTGGAAAAGGATGTTGAAAAACTGGAGAAGGTGCAGAAGTGAGACACAAAAATTATTCAAGGACTGAAAAAAAGGCCTGATCATGAGAGACTTACGGAGCTTTATTATGCTGTACCTCTATGGGGAGACAATGTCAGGTGCTAAGGGGCTCTTTAATCTAAGGGAGTGGGAAGCAGAACAAGAGTCAATGCCTGAAAGTTAAAGCCAGATAAATTCAAATTAGACATCAGGAACAAATGTTAGCAGTGAGGGTGATTAAGCATGGGAACAAACTAACCCAGGTGGATTCTTCATCTCTTAATGTCTTCACATCAAGATCTGATACCTTTCTGGAAGATATGTTTTAGCCAAACACAAGTCATTGGATTCAGTGCAGCGGGAATGGGCCTGTGTTATGCATAGGGCCCTACCGAATTCACAATCCATTTTGGTCAATTTCACAGTCATAGGAATTAAAAAATCATAAATTTCATGATTTCAGCTATTTAAATCTGAAATTTCACAGAGTTGTAATTGTAGGGGTCCTGACCCAAAAAGGAGTTGCGGGGTGGTTGCAAGGTTATTGTAGGGAGGGGGTTGCAATACTGCTACCCTTACTTCTGTGCTGCTGCTGGTGGTGGTGCTGCCTTCAGAGCTGGGAAGCTGGAGAGTGGCGGCTGCTGGCCAGGAGCCCAGCTCTGAAGCAGAGCTGCAGTCAGCAGCAACGCAGAAGGATGGTATGGTATGGTACCGTATTGCCATCCTTACTTCTGTGCTGCTGCCCACAGAGCTGGGCCCTCAGTCAGCAGCCGCCACTCTCCAGCCGCCCAGCTCTGAAGGCAGCAACGCAGAAGTCAGGGTGGCATGGTACGATATTGCCACCCTTACTTCTGCACTGCTGCTGGCAGGGCACTGTCTTCAGAACTGGGCACCCAGCCAACAACTGCCACTCTCCAGCTGCCCAACTCTGAAGGCAGCACAGAAGTAAGAGTGTCAATGCCACAACCCCCCTAAAATAACCCTGTGACCCCCCTACAATTCCCTTTTGGGTCAGGACCCCCAATTTGAGAAACGCTGGTCTCCCCCGTGAAATCTGTATCGTATAGGGTAAAAGCATACTAAAGACCAGATTTCACATGGGGGGAGGGGGCGGGGAAGGGGGAGAACAGATTTCATGGTCCATTACATGTTTTTTATGGCCAGGAATTTGGTAGGGCCCTAGTTATGTGGAAGATCAGACTAGATAATCTAGTGGGCTCTTATGGCCTTAAAATCCATTAATCTTGCCCTTCTGGTTCATTTCTTGCTTTCTGTTCCTTTCCCCTATTTAGAGGTTTGCATTGCCCTTGGGAATCTCTGTGATAGAATTAAATAGCCTCCATGCTAAATGTAAGGATTTTAATTTCTTCCCTTTTCACTTTACGCTCTTTTTGATGAGTCTCCTCATTTCTGGGAAGTTCCCCTTCATAAAAGTCAGTGTCTCTGGGCTAAATTTTGGTATCTTCCTTTGTAGATGTAGAACGTAATTACATTCTTTTCACTGTTGCTTAGTCCTAAATAACATGCAGGAGATTGTTAAAAAGTAACTATAGTTGAGCCACTATGTCAAGAATAGCTTCCCCTCTTGAGTGCTCCACTACTAGCTGCTCCAAGAAGTGATTGTTTGAGACTGTTGTTTCCAGCCACGGGTACTGTACGCCAAGGAGGTACGCAGAGGCCTTCCAGGGGATACATCAACTCATCTAGATATTTGCCTAGTTTTACAACAGGCTACATAAAAAGCACTAGCAAAGTCAGTACAAACTAAAATTTCATACGGACAATGACTTGTTTATACTGCTCTATATACTATACACTGAAATGTAAGTACAATATTTATATTCCAAATGACTTATTTTATAATATATATGGTAAAAATGAGAAAGTCAGCAATTTTTCAGTGATAGTGTGCTGTGACACTTGTATTTTTATGTCTGATTTTGTAAGCAAGTAATTTCTAAGTGAGGTGAAACTTGTGGGTATGCAAGACAAATCAGACTCCTGAAAGGGGTACAGTAGTCTGGAAAGGTTGAGAGCCACTGCTTTAGAAGACAATTTAGAAACAGAGAAAAGAAATAGGAAGATTTAACAGGTTTCCTAAAACTCCAGACAAGGATTGTGGTCAACATCTCTGCTCCTCATGCGCAGGAAAATTAAAATGAGAGGGTTTTTTTTGCAATTTTTCAAAATTTGGCCAGTTTTGTCACACTTTAAAAACAATTGTCATATTCTTCCCCATTCCACATTCAGCGAGTGTGGAAGACATTCTTTTTAAACATTAAATCATATCACTAAAATGGGGTCAACATTTTCTCTCTCCCCCTTTATGGGAAAATGAGAACTGCACTTTGTGTAATGAAAGAATCCAAGGAGAGTCTGTTCCTGGCTCATGCAAAACTATTAGCCACCCCTGAGAGCTGCATGGAGCAGGAAGGAGCCGGGCAAGATACAACATGATGCAGAAGCAGAGCCTACAGACTTATGAAACACAGAACACAGTGAATACTTAATCCTGCCATGCGTGCAGGGGACTGGACTAGATGACCTCTCAAGGTCCCTTCCAGACCTATGATTCTATGAATCTGAGCTGACAGGCACGATGTGAGGATCCTACCTAGAGGGATTAAAGAGTTGTGGAATACATGGTTTGAACCACCACTGATGTTAAGGGAATGATTCCCACTGACTTTCTTTGATGGGTGCTGTCTTGGCCCCAGCATAAGCAGTAAAACACTTTCAAGTCCCCCAAGATATCTACAGTAGTGGTTCTCAAACTTTTGTACTGTGACCCCTTTCACATAGCAAGCCTCTGAGTGCGACCCCCCCTTATAAATTAAAAACACTTTTTTATATATTTAACACCATTATAAATGCTGGATGTAAAGCAGGGTTTGGGGTAGAGGCTGACAGCTCGCAACCCCCATGTAATAACCTCGCGACCCCCTGAGTGGTCCCGACCCCAGTTTGAGAACCTCTGATCTACAGCCTTATGCTTCACCTTTCAGGTCAGGCTTACATGTTAGTAACCAAAACTTTTTAAACTTGTGCTCTGAGCCTGCAGCTGTGACGCAGACAGAACCATCATTAAGGCAATCTGGTCCAAAGAGGGCTTGCAGGGTCACCCTTTTAGATGTCAATGAAAACCAGGAAATATTACCAAAAGATCCTAGACACGCATTATCCACCTTGTCCCAAAATTGAAATCCTCCGTTGAATTTGATAGTCCCTTTCTATAATTTGTTAAATTCCCTTTTTAATCTGATTATTCCAGGGTTAGCTCAGGCAAAGATTTCTAACTCAAGACCACCTGTTCTTAATCTTTTACAAACTGGATTGAATCTTGTAATTTGAATATAATAAATGTTAAAAAGCGAGAAAAGATATTTGATACCCCTCCCCCAAACGTACTTGTTATTCTAACTTGTGTCTCCTTTGGGCATTTTGGCCATTTACCTGTGAGAAGAGGTGCAATCACAGAGCAGAGAATGAAGATGAGGCTTGTGAACATTTCACTCAGACTCATTGTCTTTGTCCAGGTTCATGCCATGTAGTTGGGCTCTGAGTTTCCTCTTCCCGGAGAAGGAACACCATTCAGTCTATCCATGCTTTGAGCAATGTGGGGATTTTGAATCTCAGCAAAGACTTTGTGTAGATGTCACTGCAGAGTGGAAACTGATCCTGTAATGATCAAGCCAGGAACAGGCATCCTCCTGCCTAAACATCCAGATGCATTGCTTAGGAGGGCGTGGCCGCAAGGAATGCCAGGGATAATTGCATACAATCATCTGCTTAAAGGGTTGTGCAATTGCCCAACTAGAATAGACAAGGCTGTCCCTGTTTTAACTGAACAGCTACTACATGTATTAAGGTAGGCCACTGCACAGGTAAA
This sequence comes from Chrysemys picta bellii, assembly GCF_011386835.1. Taxonomy (NCBI): domain Eukaryota; kingdom Metazoa; phylum Chordata; order Testudines; family Emydidae; genus Chrysemys; species Chrysemys picta. The sequence goes on from NC_088800.1 coordinate 57,478,972, forward strand.
ACCAGATTATTTTGTCTATTCTATTGCCCAGACTACTAGCCCTGTAATTACCAAAGGTGAGGAGTATCCCTTCCTAGGTACCTCACAGACACTCGATGCTGATGGTGCTGTCAATAGTACCAATACTGCGGCACAGATCAACGTCATGAAGTTCTTCCTGGTTGCCTACATGCAGAACAATAACTCAGTGTTCGGGGAGTCTGTGGGACCCAGCACATCTCCCCAACCTGGTGTTGCAACAACTCCTGCCAGTGAGAAGGAAGGAGATACGAAGGCTCCACAAGCCTGGCAGACAGAATTGATGGTAACACCATTGTGAATTCCACTGTCAAGGTGACAGAAGGAGAGAGTGAGAACAGGGTGCAGGGAAAGGTTCAGGTGAGGTTGCCTGGTAGCAATCCGGCATGTCCCTTTTGTGGGGATCATACTGGAAAACCAGCAGCTCTGAATATTCATCTTAAATGTAACCACGGTGGGAAGAATGTGGAGTTTCAATGTTCCCTGTGTGAGAAAATGGATCTAAATCCCCAAGTGTAAGAGATTGACATCACAGGACTCAGCTGATGACTGGGTTTGTGAAGTGTGTGCCAGATAGTGTGGCACCAAATCAGGTATCTCTCAACACAAGAGACTAACCCAGCTGGCAGAGTGGTACACAACAAAGAATGAATCCAAGCCAGTCAACCTAAATACAACTCACTGTGTGGAAAACACAAGAGTTATTAGATGGCCCAAGAAGAGTTACCCCTTACCAATTTTGGCAATATATACTTGGGCCAGAAGTATATTAATAAACTCATTGCAAAAGAACTGATCACCAAATCTGCTAAGCAAATTGGTGACAAAAGGAGGATGCTTGGTCTAACCAACAAGGACTCTTAGCCAGGACATGGAGCCACCATTTGTTATCTGGAAGTAAGATCTGATGAGCCCCAAACCACAATGGGGCTCAAAATTAAGAAAGGCCTGAAGGATCATGGCCATGAGGACTTTGAGACTAACAGCCTTAGTGCATGGGTTGAAGGAGACGTAATGTCAGGTCTCTAGTTGAAACAACTTCCACTGGAGTTCTCTCCTCCTTCCTAATGAGAGCGACAAAGCTGCAAAAGAGATCAAAAAGAAAGCCAAGACCAACAAGGGGAGGAAGGAGAAATCTTGGATGAGAAAAAGAGCAGCTAAAAGAGGTACTTAACTGAGGTACCAACAGCTTCATGACAACGACAGGTGTAAACTTGCCTCTATCATCCTTGATGGCATTGAACTCCTCCAGCGCCAAGTCCCACTCAAATATGTCCACCATGTGTACAGGGATAAGTGGGAGATCAAAACGCTCTTTGATGGGTTGGGCCAATTTAGATCTCATGTCAGGGCTGATAATTTGGCATTTAACATCCTAATATCAGCTAAGGAAGTATTAAGAACATAAAAGAGAAGAATGGCTCCAGGTCCTGATGGTATCAGTTTGAAAGTTCTTGTCCATGTGGACCCTAACAGAGATATGTTGGAGGGGCTATTCAACAAATGGCTGATTACAAATCCTGATGGTATTAAGGAATGTCCATCACTACTGATCCCAAAAATGATGGCACCAGAGGAGCTCAAGGATATCGCGAATTGGAGGCCTCTTATCATCATTTGCTGTGGCTTTTCGAGAATGTTGAAAACAGGCTGGCTAAAGTGTGCCCATTAAATGAGAAACACAAGGGTTTATTTTGGCACCTGGCTGCTCAGAAAACCTGAATGTTCTTCACATCATAGTGAAGCAGGCAAAGAAGGACAAAAAGCCTCAGGAAGTCATATTTATACATATAGCCAAGGAATTCAATTCAGTGTCCCATGATCACATCATCTGGGTGCTGTGGGGAACGGCTTGGACCAGCACATGGTGAACACTCTTAATGACTCCTATAGGAACATCCATACCCTTATAGAAGTGGGGAAGGAGCTCACACCTCTCCATTGGTATCAGGGTCAAACAAGGGAACCCCACGTTACTACTGCTAATTATCCTACCTCTTGATCCTCTGATATCAGTGCTAGAAAAGTCTGGTAGAGGATTCTCGTATGGGGCACAGAAAGTGACAGCTCTCGCCTTTGCAGATGATTTGATCTTGCTCAGTGACTTGTGGGAAGGCATGAATGGGATCATTGACGTTCTGGAGTCCTTTTTTAGGCTATCCAGCCTGAAGGTGCAAGCTAGAAAATGCCACAGATTCTTCCTGAGTCCAACTCACAGCTCATACACTGTCAACAACTGTGAAGCCTGGAAGATAGGTACAGATGGGCTGAATATGATAATACCATGCGGGAGTCTGAGAAATATGTTGGTGTGAAGGTTGATCTATGAAGTGAGTTCTTCAAAGCTGCACTGTCTGATAAACTTGACACCTGGCTTGAGAGGATTGATAGGATCCATCTCAAGCCTTTACAAAAACTGACATGGTGAATGGCTTCACTGTCCCTCAGGTTATCTATCTGGCAGATCCATACTGATTGTAAGAGAACTTCACTATCTTCCCTCAATAACAGCATGAGGAGGGCCATTAAGGAGTGGCTTCTTCCCCTGGCCAACACCTGCATTCGTGCCAGATCCAGGGATGGAGGTCTGGGCGTGATGAGACTCTCTAGCCTCATCCCAGCTATTCAGGCAGGGTGATGGCATAGAGAATTGCATGTTCCAAAGATGAGACATTTCTGAGCACTGCATAGTATATTGAGGAGGAGTTCAGCAGACTGTGGCTGGCAGCATGTGGGAATGAAAAGGCAGCACCTGCGATAACAGATCAAGTTCTGTTCTTGGACAATATCAGAATACCATATAGTGTCTTTTACCCATTCAATGAGTGGGAGATGCTCATTCCCAGGATCAAGTACCCAATCCCCTGTAGCTGGACAGATGCAGACTTCTCTAATGGAAAGAACTACCATGCTAAGGAATCCGGGTCAAACATTTCATAATGATCCAGTTGTGATGGGTTGGATCACAGAAACCCCCTTGGGAGCTGCCACCCGATGTGCAAAGACTACCCCTGCTTCTGTTTTCCCTGCCAGCTCAAGACTCCAGCACCCTGTCTTGCTGAGCCAGACACTCCCGTCTGGCTCCAGACACAGACCCAGGGTCTGAATCACTTGTCTCAAAGCTGCAAGTTTACCTGAAAACAGCTCGCAGTAGCGTGCTTGTCTTTAGCACTCAGATGCCCAACTCCCAATGGGGTCTAAACCCAGATAAATCCGTTTTACCCTGCATAAAGCTTATGCAGGGCAAACTCATAAATTGTTCGCCCTCTATAACACTGATAGAGAGATATGCACAGCTGGTTTGCTCCCCCAGGTATTAATACATACTCTGAGTAAATTACTAAATAAAAAGTGATTTTATTAAATACAGACAGTAGGATTTAAGTGGTTCAAAGTAGTAACAGACAGAACAAAGTAAGTCACCAAGCAAAATAAAATAAAATGCGCAACTCTATGCCTAATCAAACTAAATACAGATAATCTCACCCTCAGAGATGCTTCAGTAAGTTTTTCTCAGACTGGACATCTTCCAGGCCTGGGCACAATCCTTTCCCCTGGTACAGCTCTTGTTGCAGCTCAGGTGGTAGCTAGGGGATTCTTCATGATGGCTTCTCCCCCTCTCTCTTCTCTTCCCCCCTTTATATATCTTTTGCATAAGGCGGGAACTCTTTGTCTCTCTGGGTTTCCACCCCCCCTCACTGGAAAAGCACCAGGTTAAAGATGGATTCCAGTTCAGGTGACATGACCACATGTCACTGCAAGACTTCATTACTCACTTGCCAGCACACACATATACAGGAAGACTCACAGGTAAATACAGCCATCTGCAGACAATGGGAGTCATCAAGATTCCAAACCATCATTAATGGACCACACTTTACACAATTACAATAGGCCCTCAGAGTTACATTTTATATTTCTAGTTTTAGATACAAGAGTGGTACATTTATACAAATCAGATGATCATACTCAGTAGATTATAAGCTTTGTAATGATACCTTACAAGAGACCTTTTGCATGAAGCATATCCCAGTTACGTTACATTCACTTATTACCGTATTTTCTCTAAAACCAGCTCAGTTACATTATATTGATTATCAAGTTTTTATAAAACCATATAGACTGCACAACGTCACACCAGTCAGCTATGATTGGCTCAGGAACCACATGTGTTTCAGAGCACCAGTTTCCAACAGCCTTAAAGTTGAGAATGAATGTGTATTCCACCCGGGAATATCTAAGGCATGGCAAAGACAATCCCTTAGTGAGGTACAGACACTGCATAATGGTGTGGGGGTCTAGAACCCAGGTCTGCAGAGCTGCTAGGCAGTTAGCATCTCCATGCTGTCACCTAGCAGCAGCTGTAATGAGCCTGCACTCCACTGCCCATGACCTGCTATGGACACAGACCATGGAACATCCCACCTCAAGGGGTCTGACAGGCAGCAGCCCCAAAGCTTCTGTTTGGCTCCTCACCCTATGCAAACCTCACCTGTAGATGCCAGGACCATTCCTTGATCAACTCCTGAACTCCTGGCTTCGACCTCAGATTGATTTGGACTTCGCCTTCTGACTCAGACTCTGAAACCTGACTTGGACTCTGACCCTTGGTATCGACCCTGGCCTGGAATCTGACTGTGCTCTTCTCCACTACTCCCTGCCTCAGAGTTGCCCCTGCTCTGACCCTTAGTCCTGACTGCATTTGTTGGGATCCTGACACATTGTTCTGCTAAATATGAATCGTTATCTCACATTTTGGGACAATACCCAGCAGTCCAACATGCCTGCATAAGGAGGCATAATAAGATGTGTGAGATTTTGGTAAAAGAGGCAAGGAAACTTGAGTGAGTTGTATATCAGGAACCAAAACTACACACTGATGATGGCAAACTGAGAAAAACAGACTTTTTATTTGCAAAGGATGGAACAGCCCATATGGTCGATGCCATTGTTTGTTTTGAATATAGGGAGAAAGCATTCATGAACGCAGTGGCAGAGAAAGTGTCGTATATACTCGATCATAAGCCGGTTCGTTTATAAGCCGACCCCCCCACCAAGATGGATAAGTAAAAACTGAAAAATTTTATAACCCGTTTATAAGCCGACCCTATAATTCAGGGGTCAGCAAACTTTGGCTCCTGGGCCATCAGGATAAGCCGCTGGTGGTCCGAAATGGTTTGTTTACCTCAAGCGTCCGCAGGCAAGGAGGTAAATCTAAGTAAACAAAGTGTCCCGGTGCGCCAGCTGCTTACCCTGACGGGCCAGGACAGCAACTGGTGGGGAAATTTTTTGGGGGGGAGAAGCTGGGAGTCAGGGGAGTAACCCCTGTGATCACCCACGACATGACCCCACCCCTAGCCTGGGACCCCCACATTCTCCCCATCCCATCCCTTCCCAACTTATCTGGGGAGGGCCAGGGGAAGATGTCTGTGACCTGACTAGAGCTGCTCCGGCAGGCTGGGCAGCGTGGCCGCAGCCTGTTCCGGTGGGCCAGACCAGGCGGCGCGGCTGCAGCATGTTCCAGTGGGCTGGACCTGGCAGCTTGGCCACAGCGTGCTCCGGCGCCCGGGCAGCGTGGCCACAGCCTGCTCTGGGGTGTGGGGCCGAGTGGTACAGCTGCAGCCTGCCAGCCCCAGAGCTGCAGCTGCTTTGGAGGCTGGGAGGAGAGCAGCATGGCCAGAAGTGGAGAGACTCTGGCCCCACCTCTTCCCTTCTGTCTCTGCTGGCTGTGTCTTCTTGCTCCCTCTTTTGGGGGGAGGGGCTGTGTCCTACCTCTCCCTCTCTATACTCGTTCATAAGCCGACCCCCATCTCTGGTGCTTCCCTTTTTTACTAAAAAAATTCGGCTTATGAACGAGTATATATGGTACAATATTATCAGTCTGTGACTGAACAATTCAAAAAATTGACAGGGGCCAAACAGGTCACCTATGATGGTTTCCACACCGGTGTGAAAAGGAATGGCGTAAGATAAATGACAAGCTATTATCACATCTTGGGATGTTGAACTACAGGCAAGGACAAGCAACTAGACTGTTCAATCAGAAAGCCCTGCTGTACTCCACAGATATCATCAACATCTTTGCCAGCATAGGGAAGGGTGCTGGCAACCCTGCTGATACCAAGCTTGATGGTACTCCAAGGCGACATGTAGAAATCTCCTAACAACTATACCCCTTAATTCATGACTCTGTTCACTGAACATGGCAAACTGGGTTGGATGGGCCATCTGAAGTATAGCACTCCCCAAATAACCTGAAAAAGAAACCTGTGGAGAGAGGGGTTCAAATAGCCAAATGCCTCATCATCTAATTAGAGATGCACATGAATGGATGAACGAGATTCCCACTCTACCCACCTACTGTCTAGTGAAACCACAGCCAAGGGAACAGGCTTGGCAGAATCAGCCAGGAAAGAAGAGCTTGTTGAGCTTGATTCTAATCTGGCACTGTGAAGAGATATGAGAGGTGTAAAATAAGTGAGAGACCTCTGGGCTGCTGGTGAAATACCACTACTCATCATTTTACTCACTTTACCTGGTGAGGTGGGCCCGGGGGGGGGGGGGGGGGGAAGCCCCGAGTTGCTCTTGCTTCTGGCTCCAAATGTCCAGTGTGTGCTGGGCGCAAAAGCTCCAGGGGCAGTGTCAGGTGGGGAGTTTGACTGGGCCAATACACCTGTCAAACTGTAACACAGATGTCCTAAAATGAGATCAGAAAGGACAGACACCTCCTGTGGACCAGAAGGGCAAAAAAACTCACTTGATCTTGATTTTAAGTACGAATACAGACTGTGAAAGCAGGGCCTCGTGATTCTTCTGGCTTTCTGGGTTTTAAGCAGGAGGTGTCAGAAAAGTTACCACAGGGATAACTGGCTTGTGACATCCCAAGCATTCATAGCAACATGGTATTTTGAGCCTTCAATGCTGGCTCTTCCTAACATTGTGAAGCAGAATTTACCAACTATTGGATTATTCACCCACTAATAGGGAATGCGAGTTGGGTTTAGACTGCCATGAGACAGGTTAGTTTTAGTCTACTGATAATGTGTCATTGCAATAGTAATCCTGCTTTGTACAAGAGGAACCGCAGGTTCAGACATTTGGTGTGAGTGCTTGGCTGAAGAGCTAATGGGGCAAGCTACCATCTGTGAGATTATGACTGAACCCCTCTAAATCAGAATTCCCCCTAAACACAAAGATACAGCGGTAACATGGAGCCTTGGTAAGCCCTGGATAGCAGACCACCCTTTCTGTGGAAGCAGGGCATAGTGCGGAGAGCCATTAGTGTCAGGACTGGAGTGTGGACAGAAGGGAACTGCCCCTCACCCATAGTGCACCACATGGTCATGAGGATCCTTGTGCTAAACCATTCGTAGATGACCTGATTACGGGTCAGGATTTCATGTGCAGCAGAGCAGCTAACTTACTGCATTCTATTGAATGTCTGAATTTGTCTCTATTAACTAGAGAAAGATAGATTTTAAGTAATTATAAGTGGCAAGGCCGAATAATCAGAATTAGTTACAAAAGAAATAAAAAGATAAGCACACAAGCTAATTCTTAAACTTTACCAAGTTAAGGGTGTGACGTTGCACTCCATATGCTTTATGGAAATATGCTTATGAATATGACATAACTGGAATATGCTTTATGCTAAATAGCCCGTGTAGGGTGTCATTAGAAAGCTTGTAATCTACTAAGTATGTTCATCCTATTTGTTTGCATGTATTATTTCTATATCTGGAGTTAGAAGAATAAGCCCTGGTCTACATGGGGGGGGGGGGAAATCGCTCTAAGTTACGCAACTTCAGCTATGTGAATAACGTAGCTGAAGTCGACATACTTAGGTCGACTTACTGTGGTATCTGGAGTCAACTGTTGCTGCTCCCCCGTCGCTGGAGTACAGGAGTCGACGGGAGAGGGCTTGGGGGTCGATTTATCGCGTCTAGATTAGACACGATAAATTGATCCCCACTGGATTGATCGCTGCCTGCCGATCCAGGGGGTAGTGTAGACATACCCTAAGATATAAACTTGTATCACTGATGTAAACAGATTAAGTGGAGGCCTTAAGGGTGCTCCAGAAACAATCAGTTGTAAATGGCCTTAGTTACTTGAAAGCCTTCCTGTGTACATGTGGGCCAGCCCATGGGGAATGGAGACTAGGGGTCTTACAGTGACATGTGACCATAACATGTCATAACCATATAAAAGTAGTGAACATGAGGTATAGGGTGTCACACCCTAACATTAGCAAGGGAAGCCCTATCTTTAGGAAAACTAACTAGGAGACCCCAATGGGCATCAGGCCTAAGCCTAGCACAGGAATCCCTACCCTTAGTGACCCTAACCCTAGCCCAGGGAGCCTTTAGCCTACCCTAGCCTTAGTAACCCTAGCTGGGGAACCGCAACGGGCACCAAGTCTAATCCTAGTCCTGAAATCACTACCCATAGTAACCCTGACCCTAGCCTGGGGGCCCTACCTTCTGTAACCCCAGCTGGGGGACCCCAAAGAGCCCCTGACCTAACCCTAGCCTAGGAATCCCTGTACATAGTACCCCTAAATCTACCCAGGGGAGACCCCCTTAGTATCCCTAACCCCAGCCCCCTTCCCCCCTCCACCCACTTCACCCTCTGCTGCACCTCCCCTGGCGGGCCCCAGCCCTGGCCTCCCTCCCAAGCCGCCAGCCCGCAGCCAATGGCTCCGGCCGGGCCTGGGGGCGGGGCGCTACCGGCGGCGGAAGGGCGGGCGGGGCGGAGCCAGGCGGCGTTTCCGTGCCGTGGCGGAGGAGCCGGCCGGGCCCAAAGTTGCTCCGTTTCAAGCGGTAGGTGCCGGGCTCGGCCCCCAGCCCGGGGCCCGCTTCCCCCGTGATTGTTGGGCCTGCTGCCCCTGCCCGAGCCACTCCCGCCCGGCGGGGGGACCGAGGAGAGGGGGCAGGGGTACGAAAGGGGGGGCAGGGGCTGCCGCGGGAGGGCGTGGGGGTAAGGAAGAGAGGTGGGGGGACCGAGGGGTGGGGGTAAGGAAGGGGCGGGAGTGTGAGGGGCTAAGGAAGGGGCGTGGGGATCGAGAGGAGGGGGGGGTAAGGAAGGGGCAGGACCGAGGAGGGGTGAGGGGGGTAAGAAAGAGAGATGGGGAAACTGGGAGGGCAGGGGGTAAGAAAGGGTCAAGGAGGGGGGGCAGGGAGACTGAGGGTAGGAGTTTGGGGGGGCAAGAAAGGGTCAAGGAGGGGGGGCAGGGAGACTGAGGGTAAGAGTTTGGGGGGGTAAGGAAGAGAGGAGGTGGGGACCGAGAGGAGGGGGCGGGGTGTAAGGAGGGAGCAGGGGGACTGAGGGGAGAGGGCAAGGAAAAGGAGCAGGGGGACTGATGGGAGGGGGCAGGGGTAAGGAAGGGGAGCCATGGGCTGCCAAGGGAGGAGGTGGAGATTAAGAAAGGGCTTGGGGGGAGCTATTCTAAGCAGGGAGACCCAGGCTACTAGCCCTCTTGTAAAGAGCCCCATCACCCCAAACCGTCCACCCTTCTGCTAGTCAGCTGCCCTTCTCTGTAGGGAGCACCAGACCCATGGCTGTAAAGGATCGGCAACCGACTGCTTTGTTGTCTTGGCCCCCCTCTCAACGTGAGGTTCCAACCTCCAAGGCTGTGGTTGCCTGGAGAGGCAATTTTATCGTTACTTTGCTGTATGCTTTGGGGCACCTTGAGGAACGTTAGGGGGTAGAGGGTTGTGTGAAACCAGAATGTGTTCCTCACTGAGGTTTAGCAGCATGCCAAGGCTCCTTCCCATCCCTCAGGAAGATCTCAAAATGGATGAGAGGATTTAAATGCTGGTGAACAGTTATCTATAACACGGTTTCTCAACCCGGGGTGGGGACCCAAAATTGGGTTGCCAGAATGTTTCAGAGGGTCTTGTGGCAGTTCCCATCCCAAAGGGGTGGCTGGGCTCACCTCCCTGCTCCAGGCACTGCAACCTCTGGAATCCCACTGCCACTTAGATGTGTCCGGGTGGCCAAATTTGAGTGAGTGGCACTGCAACCCCATGAGTCAGGTCACAACTCCTCTTCTACAATTTGGTCCCAGTGCTGCAACCCCAGAGTTTGCAATGCCTGGAGCGGAGAGCCAAGCCCAACAGCTCCACAGCACAAGAGCTGCCACTATGGGGTGAGTGCTGGGCAGGACCTGACTGAAACCCCACCCTATGGCCTCCACCCCCAGACTATTTACGGGGTCCCGACAGGCCATATACATTTATAAATGGGTTGTGAGTCCAAAAAGGTCGAGAACCACTGATCTAAAACCTCAGCTCGGTGATCCTGCTGCCCTGACTTCGTATTGGTGCCAGTGAGAAAGCACGAGAACTGTGTGGGAGGATGGCAAACATGGCTCTAAAATGAGGGATGCTTGGCATTTTCTCAGCAGAGAGGCCTAGGATGGGGGTTTGAACTCTAATTTCACCGCATTAGGTGGACCCTCCATGGTTGAGGTACGCTGTCAGTATGGAGAGCTTGCTCCATTGCTGCCTGTGCTGTAGTTGTGTGGATAACAAACACTGCCTCCCTCTATTGCAGTCACTCTTCAGCACTAAATTCAGTATTAGAACAAAAATGAAATTCTTTCTCTGGTGCTTGCACCAATTTGGGCATTATGACCTTATGATGAAGAAGTCTGCAGTCTAATCCTGTTATGTCTTGTATTACTGAACAGCTCATTGGCTCACTTCTGTCCTTATCCCTGCATTTTGCCTTCTGAGGGATTCTTCTCTTGCTTTACAGGCCCTTACTGACAGCTTCAGCAAGAGTTGTTCCTGCAAGTGGGGTATTTTCTCAGATATTTGAATTAAGAAGGAAACTGAAATCTCTGAAAGGTTAACATGGACTTACTGGAAAGTACATGCAGGGAGTGACCAAGGAGACACCAGGGCTGAATCTGAGCTACTCTGTTAAGTAAGTGGCTGTGCAGTAGTTTCTGTAGTTAAAGACTGATTGATTAATGTGATCAGGGAAAGTGATATGCAAGTCTGGTTGGAACAGTAGAAAGAGAATCCTAGATGCTGCATAAATTAATTCATTTGCTTTCAAGAAGGTTTTAATGAGGTCTGTAAGCAGTTGGTGGAAATGGACTCACCTGTGAGAATGCTGCATGTGGAGATATAAGTCTCAAAGCCTTCTCTTTGGGCAGGGCATCCAGTGGTGTCTAAGGAGAGGAAGTCACACAGAGGACAACCATGGAGAAAATGGCCAGGGTTACCACTGCCCTTGGTGGCAACACCATCACTGGACGTACCATGTTCTGTCACCTGGATGCCCCTGCTAATGCCATCAGTGTGTGTCGTGATGCTGCTCAGGTGGTGGTAGCTGGCCGCAACATCTTTAAGATCTATTCAATTGATGAAGATCAGTTTGTGGAGAAGCTAAACTTGCGTGTTGGCCGTAAGCCATCCCTGAACTTCAGCTGTGCTGATGTGGTGTGGCATCAGATGGACGAGAACCTGTTGGCCACAGCAGCTACCAATGGTGTGGTGGTGACCTGGAACCTCGGGAAGCCATCCCGTAACAAACAGGACCAGCTGTTCACTGAACACAAGCGGACAGTTAACAAAGTGTGCTTCCATCCCACTGAGGTGTATATGCTCCTCAGTGGCTCCCAGGACGGCTATATGAAATGCTTTGACCTACGCAAGAAAGACTCTGTCAGCACCTTCTCTGGTAAGGGCTCTGGCCATGTCTACAATGCAGAGCCTATGCTGGGATAGGCTGCATAGTGTAGACACAGTGTTAGCCGACAGGAGAGGAGTTCTTCCGGTGTAGTAACGTCATCTTCCCATACAGCGTTAGCTAATGTGACAGAAGAGTGCATCTGTTGGCATAGCTATGTCACTAGGGCTGTGGTTTTTTTCACACTCATAACCAACATAGCTATGCCAGTATAAGTTTTAAGTTTAGACCAAGCCCCAATCTTGGGCCCACTTGGCCAGTGTTCTGTGCATTAGGATGCTTATTGCATATGCTGCAGGCTGGAGTTGTCAATTATCACCTTAAATAAGGGGAAACTACCAGACAATCCCCATGTTCCAGGCCTTTGTCCCTCTGATCTCTTTGTGCTTCATTGTGGTAAAGATTTACCCCTTCTGGGGCTATGATGATACAAGCAAGGGATCGGGGGACAGATTCCCTGCTGGTGGGACTTCTAGTCTGTAGCAGCCAGTGATGTAAGCCTATGTCATTATCATCTGGGGTCTCAGGCTCACGACATGCAGCTTTTTGGTCTGATTTGAAAATTGTCTGTAGCCGATGTCTAGAGCTGCATTATCTGTGTCAGTTGTTAGGGTGGTGTTAGAGCTGTTGGGGGAGGGTGGATCTACTTCCCATTGTCCTTGAATCATACCCTCTTTCCACCCACATCCCAACTCAGTTGCCCATATCTGGTGCCTTGAAGTCTGGGAGCTTAGGAAAGCAGCGGTTTTGATACCCAGTCAATAACTGTGTCAAGGGAGATAGACTAGGACAAAAAAAGTGTGACGGACAGGTGCTGGATTGACAGCACTGAAGTTCTCTATTTATGGACTACGTAGGGCAGAAGCAGTGCCAGCTTTGCAAAGGAAACTGTTCTGAACCAGAGTGGTCACTGGTTTCCCTTGGAGCATTAGTAGAGGTGATTTCTGCTTTTCCTACACCCAGGGTGCACTGGGCTGAGTCCAGGAGAGAATCAAGCTGGCCTGCCATTGGCAGCTTATTGTAAACCCTGTCTAGCAAATATGAGCGTTAACACCACCAGGGGGAATGACTTTGCTGGGGCCCTGTCGGATCTGGTCTACGTTCCTATTGTCCCTCAGGCCAGTCGGAAAGCGTGCGTGATGTGCAGTTTAGCATCCGTGATTATTTCACCTTTGCTGCAACCTTTGAGAATGGGAACGTGCAGCTGTGGGACATCCGCCGGCCAGACCGCTACGAGAGGATGTTCACAGCTCACAATGGGCCTGTTTTCTGCTGTGACTGGCATCTAGAGGACAGGTATGTGCTATACCTACCACCCCGGTTGAGCCCCACTCTGCTCATGGCGATCACTCTCTTGTCAAAAAATTCCTGAAGGTGGTGCCTTCACACAGTGGTTCTGTGAAAACTGTCCAGTGGGATGCTGAGAACTTGATGAGCACATGGCTCTCTCTTGAATATCGGACGGAGCAGCGTGGCTTATAAAACAAGTCACTCTTGCTGTTCTGTGGGATAGCCAGCAGTAACTAGTAAACCAGAAGTGAGCTGCTGGAACTGGGCAATATCGGGTATGTCCAGCGTGTTTCACCAACTTGATCAGCTCAGGGAGTGAGAGGGCTGCTTTAAAACACAAGATTGCTTGTGTCTTAGGCATGTTTGCCATGCTGCCATTAGGTATAAACTGAGATTCACCAGGAGGAAAAGTCAGATTTCCCAGTAAATAATTAATTTATACTAAAAAAAATGTTGCATGCAACTCCTGGACCCTGAACAGCCTCCTGGAACTCCTTGTCCATCTCATGCTGGGGAGCTATCTTCACAAGCTGAGAGAAGCATAAAGTACCTAAAATTAGCCTTTTTGTCCTCTGCTTTTATTCATGGGGGGGAAGAGGGGAATGGAAGCCCCTCTCATTTTCACTGACTGAAATGCAAAGGGCAGTTTGCCTTAAATCGGGGAAACCAAATTTTCTCAACCAGGGGCTGGAGGGCCTCATCTAATCTGAATAAAATGGAAGATATTGCATCCTCCCTTTAGTTTAATATGCAGGTGTCGTTGTAAGAGCTACAGGTCCCAGCATGCACAGTTCCCTTTTGATATGGTTGGAATCTGCACGCTGGGACCTGTAGTTTTGCTGAGCTATGCCTCCATGCTAAAAGAGAGGGTGCCCAAAGCCTGTGCTTGTTTAGTGCCATGTAGCTGGCAGGCAGCACTTTGACCACCTGTAGCCTAAAAGGCTTGCATAAAAAGCCAATAATCCAAGATCAACTTCCAGGACATTTCTCCAGTAAACGTTTCTGCTTGTTCCTTTCTCCCTCCTGCCAGGGGCTGGCTGGCGACAGGAGGCCGAGATAAGATGGTGAAGGTCTGGGACATGAACACCAACAGGGCCAAAGAGATCTACTGCGTGCAAACCATAGCCTCTGTGGCGAGGGTCAAGTGGCGGCCTGAGTGCAAGCACCACATCGCCACCTGCTCCATGATGGTGGACCACAACATCTACGTGTGGGATGTGCGGCGCCCCTTCATCCCGTCCGCCATGTTTGAAGAGCACAAGGACGTCACCACGGGTATCGTGTGGCGCCACCTGCACGATCCCTACTTCCTCCTCTCGGGCTCCAAGGACAGCACCCTTTACCAGCACATCTTCAAGGACGCCAGCCAGCCCATTGACAGGGCCAACCCTGAGGGCCTGTGCTACAGCCTCTTTGGGGACCTGGCCTTCGCAGCCAAAGAAAGCCTGATCTCCTCCGACTCCAACCGCAAGCCCTACATCGGGGACAGGCGGCATCCCATCTTCTTCAAGCGTAAGCTGGACCCCACGGAGCAGTTCGAGTACATCTCTTCTTCCAGTGCCCTGAGTGTCTTTGAGACAGACCTGGAGAGCGGCAGCATGGATTGGTTTGTGAGAACGGCCAAGCAGTATGTGCTGGCGGGGAGACCCCTGGCAGAGCTGTGTGACCACAATGCCAAGGTAGCCAAAGAGCTTGACCGTGACCAGGTACGTGCAACCCTCTAACAGCCTGTGGGAAGGGAGAGGCAGGCTCTGCTTTTTATTAGCTAAGCCTTCAAGCCAAACTGGATGGCATAGGAAGCCTTGATTGTATGTATAGACAGATACCATAGACATAAACTGTGGAGACAGGTCATGCGGGCTGCAGAGAATGTCTGGTTGTCTGCTGCCCTCTAATGGGAACAGCTATGCATAGTGTAAATTTACATACATTTATTGCATCTCTGTACTCAGCATGAGCTGTTTCTGGCTGCTAATGTTTGTTTTGACAGGGTGTCTCGTGAAATCTCATTGGCCAGATTAATGCAGATTGGTTTGGAGGGAGTCCTGTCAGAAGGACTGTCCGTGCTGCCTGATGGGAGCAATGGCAAACTGCAGAGCACTGAGCTGGGGAGAGGAGAGGTGACTGGTGAGGTACTGCAGGCCTCCGTGTCAGCTCTGTCCTTATTTAACATCTCTGCTCTGGAACAGAGAGTAACCTGCACTTTCATTAAATTTGTAGGTGATGCTAAATTGGGAAGAGTTGTGAGGACAAGGAAATGATGCTAAACTGGATTTAGATCAGAAATGTAGGGAGAAAACAATACAGTGAGATCCCCCTTGGGCAAATGGTGGTGGGGACAGAGAGTGAAGAACGATCCTCCCCATACAGATTCAGTGGGGGCGGAGGGTGGAGGGGAACCTAACAGAATGCAGAAAATGTGTTAGATGGGCTACAACACCACCAGATCCTAAAGACTGGTCCCTGCTCCAGAGGAAGGGGGAAAGGTCACTTACTGATATGCTAGACCTAGTGATCTGTTCTGAGTCTAATACGATTCAGTATTTTCATTAATGACTTGGATGATGGAATGGAGAGCATGCGTACAAAATTTACAGATGACACCAGGCTGGGAGGGGTTGCAAGCACTTTGGAAGACAGGATTAAAATTCAAAATGACCTTGATAAGAGAATTGGTCTGAAATTAACAAGATGAAATTCAATAAAAACGAGTGCAAGATAAATCACATTCACAAATACAGAAGGGGAACAACTGGCTAGGCAGCAGTAATGCAGAAAAAGATCTGGGAGTTACAGTGGATCACAAATTGAATATGAGCCAACAATATTTTGCAAAAAATGCAAATATTATTATGGGGTGTATTAACAGGAGTGTCATATGCAATACATGGGAGGTATTTGTCAAGCTCTGTTCCACAGTTATGAGGCCTCAGCTGGAGTAGTGTGTCCAGTTTTGAGCACCACACTTTGAGAAAGTTGTGAGCAAATTGAGGAGAGTCCAGTCTGGAGGAAAACAACAAAAATGATGAAAGGTTCAGAAAACCTGACCCAGGAGGAAAGGTTAAAAAGCTGGGTGTGTTTAGAGTCTTGAGACAAGACTGAGGCGGGACCTGATAACAATCTTCAAATATGTTAAGGGCTGTTACAAAGAGGCCAGTAAACAATTGTTTTCCATGTCCACTGAAGGCAGAACAAGAAATAATGGGCTTAATCTGCAGTAAGGGAGATTTAGGTTTGATATTAGAAGGTTTTTCCTAAGGATAGCTAAGTACTGGAATAGGTTACCAAGGGAGCTTGTGGAATCCCTGTCATTGGAGGTTTTTAAGAACAGGTTGGACAGACACACTTGTCAGGGATGATCTAGGGTTAGTTGGTCTGGTCTCTCAGTGCAAGGGGCTGGATTAGATGACCTCTTGAGCTCTATGTTTCTATGATTCAATGTTGGTAAATCCCTGAGTATGGAAGCAGGGTTAGAGCTGGGAAGTGATTTGGAAATGTAGCTTGCCCAAGGGTTAAGCTCTTTCTGTTGTTTCTCTTTTCCTTTCTTTCCTCAAGAGTTGTTGCTGTGAGATGAGATGTGCTCCACTCCCTGCTAAGGCCACGGGCAGAAATGCACTGTCATCAGCATGTACCTAGCCCCTGCTAGTTGGGGGCTGACCTATGTCCTGTAGTCAGAGCTGTTCTGTCTTTTCTCCTCTCCCTTTGTCTCTGTCACATCTACTCCTCTTTAGATGTTTCTCTCCTGCCGTCCCCTCTACTATAGAGTGCCCCTTGGTGCAGTGGGTCTTACCTTGCTCCTGCACAGGAGGAGCAGAATAAAATGGATAAGGAGCAGAGGTAGTATTGTCTGGACTGGGCACAAATTCACTCATGTGCAAGGAGAGTTAAAAATAATGTAGAGCCCAACCAAGCACTGTTTGTGACAAGAAACTAACCCAAAGTAGAGCTCAGATCCCAGCACTCTGAGGGTGTTCTGATCCAGGGCCAGACTTGAGCTTGTCCCTCCTCGCGTAGCTGTGCTGATGTATCTGCACTGCTGGTGCTATCTTAGGTTGCTGCCAGTTCTGTTACCTGAGAGGGCAGGAAAGATCTAGGCAACATTGCAGGGTGGATAGAAACTCTACATTGCAGCAGGTCCCCTCCCCACAGACACCACTGGTGAGTCAGTCAGCTTGGGCTCTGAACTGTGCTCCAGAAACCAACTTTCTGATGATGTTGCCTTGTTTGACAGACAGTGGTAACAATCTAACCCTTCCCCTCCTCCCTTCTCTCTCTCCCCCTGGGGGCAGGTTGCCCAGACATGGACAATGCTCCGAATTATTTACTCCAGCCCTGGCACTGTGCCCTCTGCTAACCTGAACCACAGCCTGGGGAAAGGCAGTACCTCCCTCCCACTCATGAACAGGTGAGCAGTCTAATCACGGCATCCCCTGACATGGCCCTGTTGGGAGGAAGTGGATGGGGAGGCCTGCACTGGCATACAGGGGATATGTGGAAACTTGACTGGCCGATAGGAAAGGGGGAACCATTTTGGAGATGGCTTCTTACACCAAGTTAGAGTCACTGCAGAGGAACTGGTTACTTCCCACTGATCTAAGTCAGATGAGCCTTCCCAGAGGGCCATCTCCTTCATTCCGATCAGTTGAAAGCAGAGTGGCAGCTGCTACTACGGCTTCTTTCAGTATGAAAAAGAAACGGGCTAATGTGGCTTGGCTTCTTTCCCAGCTTTAACCTGAAGGACATACCACCTGGGATAGGCAACGAGTCCAGATTGGAGCGCAGCAAAGGAGAGAGCCGATCCGAAAACATCCTCATGGATTCTTCCTCCACCTTAATCAACAATGATGGTAACATTTCAACCGCGGGGTCAATGGAGCGTGCCAGTGGCTAGCTTGGTAATAGGAGTCCAAAATGCCCACTGTTTGGGGTGCAATCCAGACAGTGAGGGGTTAAGTCACCGCCTGCCCTGTAACCTTGGATGCCTCAAATGCTTTGCTACTGTAACTCCCTGCTTGGGACATTCACAGTCAGCAAAAAGCACGACCCTGTCAGCCTGCCAACAACACGCCATCATGCTCTGTGGTCTCTAGCTGCCTTGGTTACTACTCGCAGGGTGACCCCAGCACCCTCCCAGTCATCTTCCCTGCTCCCAGCAGAGTGATGGCCCACAGCTACCCTTAACTGTGCCAGTGTTTCTCTGCTGTCAGGTATTGCTCTGGTCCTTTTGAGCCCAACTACCAGCCAGCAATTATCACAGACACTCTTTTTGTCTTGGTTATTGTTAGCAGGTGACACAACCTCTCACTGGTCTGCATTGCACCATGACGCCATCATCCTGTTGGGATGCAGTTCTAGTGCCAGTTAGTGCTCCCCCTCCCGGGGAACTCTGTCCCAACAACACCAGCCAAATCATGTTGCAGAACCTCAGGCATTTTGATCAGTGAACGTATAAATTGTCTGCAGATCATTGGCCCAGTCTCTTGAGGCTGGAGTCTGTCACTCTGGAATGTGGGAGGATTGGGATGGGACAGTGGATAGTGGTTAGAGCAGAGAACTGGGAGTCAGGACTGCTGGGTCTTGCTCCAGCCCTGTCATTGTGACATGCTGTGACACCCTTGACATATCACTTCCCACACCTGTGTGCCTCAGTTTTCCCATCTGTGGAAGGGACAATGCTGCCGCCCTCCCTCTATGAAGCACTTTGAGGTCATTGGATAGAAGGTGCTTTACCAATGCAGAGCACTGTGCCTGTCTGTCCCACCTCCACTCCAGCCCCAGATCAGTTTGCTGAGGGTGAGTTGGCAGCTGGGCTGTGGTTTGTGAGCAGCCTGCATTTTCTGCCATAGCAGCACAGGAAAGTCCGACAAACTCTACTCCTGTAGGGGTATCCTGACTTGTCTTCTCTCTCTATCTCTCTCTGCTTCTCCTCCCCTTTCCGTGTTCATCCAGAGAATGAGGAGACAGAGGGCAGCGACGTCCCTGCGGACTATCTCCTGGGGGATGTGGAGGGGGATGAGGATGAGTTGTACATGATGGACCATGAGAATCCCCATGGTGAGTTTGTTGTTCTGTGAATGCACACGCATGACTGCAGTGCAGCTGGGTCTCAGCAGAAGTTGCCTGTATGTACTCACTGCACTGGAGAGGATGCCAGATCCCTCCTTGACTCCTTTATCTGGTGGTGGTGTAATCGTGTCTGTCCCAGGATATTAAAAGAACAAGGTGGGTGATATTACCAAAACCACCTTGTGTCGCCTTTATCCATGGCACTACCCCTGCTCACTGAAGAGGGCTTGTCTCTTTGCAGCTGAAGAGCAGGAATACATCCTCCCCCAGGAGGCCTTCCCCCTGCGCCATGAAATAGTGGACAACCCCTCAGCCCTGGACCACCTGCAGGACAAGGCAGACTCTCCTCATGTCAGTGGCAACGAGGCTGAGACTGTGTCCCTGACGCCTGTGGAGTCCTTCTCCCTCATCTCCATCTCCCACTCACTCTACGAGAACCGCCTGCCACCCGACTTCTTCAGCCCCATCGTCCGGGACATGCTCCTCTTCTACGCTGAGCAGGGGGATGTGCAGATGGCAGTGTCCGTGCTCATCGTGCTAGGCGACCGGATCAAGAAAGAGATCGATGAGCAAACCCAGGTATAGCGCTATAGGGAGGAGCAATTCCCAGAGAGAGGCTTCTTCAGCAAAGCTGCTGCATATCCTCCCCCAGCAAACAGGGTTTGGAGACTCTCATAACAATCCTTTGTATTTATACAGAGTCTTTCATCCAGAAGACCCCACAGTGCTTTGCAAACTCTCGAGCGTGAAGCACCAAGCACAGATGGGGGAAGGCATTCCTGACACACTAACTGAAAGGGAGGTGGTGGGTGTTGGCAGGGCCGGCTCTAGGCACCAGCAAAACAAACTGGTGCTCAGGGCGGCACATTTTTAGGGGCAGCTTGGCCGGCGCCAGAATGCCGCCCCTGCCGCCCCTAAAAATGTGCCCTGGCCGCCCTAGCTCACCTCCGCTGCTGCTGCTGCCGCTCGCGCGCCACGGTGCGCGAAACAGCTGATTCGTGCGCCGCTACTGGCCCTCCCTCCCAGGCTCTCAAGCCTGGGAGGGAGGGGGAGCAGCGGCGCGCAAATCAGTTGTTTCATGCGCCACGGCCGCTTGGGGTCTCCCCCTCCCTCCCAGGTTTGAGAGCCTGGGAGGGAGGGGGAGCAGCGGCACGCGAATCAGCTGTTTCGCGCGCCGCAGACGCTCGGGATCTCCCCCTCCCTCCCAGGCTCTCAAACTTGGGAGAGAGGGAGAGATCCCGAGCGGCCGCAGCGCGCGAAACAACTGATTCGCGCGCCGCTGCTCCCCCACCCTCCGAGGCTTGAGAGTAATTTAAAAATGGGGGGGGGGGGGGGGGGCAAAATTGTTTTTGCTTGGGGCGGCAAAAATCCTAGAGCCGGCCCTGGGTGTTGGTCAAGGGCCTAGTCTGGTAACCTGTTCCCACACAGCTTGGGAGCGCTGTGCTGGAGAATTGTCACAGAATATATAGTAAGACCAAGCCGCTGTAAATGAATAAGAAATAATGTTTCCAGCTGGAAAGGTACCACTGAGCAAGGAGTCCAGTTAGGCCATCAGTCTTACGGACTGTGAGTTAAGAATTTCTTGGGAGCAAAGTGAATCATGCTTTTGGCTTTAGTTTCTCTCTGAGACAATACAAAGGCAGAAAGCTGCAGAGATCAGATCTTTTGGAATGTTACCATCCCAGCTAGCTGTAGAATAATCAATGCATGAAGTAGCTAGATGGTATACCCTTCTGCACCCCTCCTTGTTTGGACTAACATTTGATAGCCCCTTCTAAAGCTGATTTAACCTGAGACTGGAGTCATAGGGAGGGGGTTTGGGTTCAGTAACTGCCCACAGACCCTGATGTGAACCAAGACTAATTTAGGTGTTTGCCCCCCCCTCCCCTGCCCTAGGAGCACTGGTACACCTCCTATATCGACCTGCTGCAGCGCTTCCAGCTCTGGAATATCTCCAATGAGGTGATCAAACTGAGCACGTGCAGAGCCATCAATTGCCTCAACCAGGCCTCCACCACCCTGCACATCAACTGCAGCAACTGCAAGCGGCCGATGAGCAACAAGGGCTGGATCTGCGACAGGTGAGATGCTTTAGGGTGGGGGGGGAGTGCGGTGGGTGCCTTCATTTTGCAAGGGTTTGTCTGGAGGTAGCTAATGCATTATCTTGAAGTAATGTAATCTCTTGCCCAGTTCAGTTTCCATTATTATTATTTGTTTGTACTCCAGTGGCACCCAGAGGCCGCAGTGGAGCTCACCCTATTGTGCTAGGCACTGTGCATACACCTACAAACAGGTCCTGCCCTGAAGAGCTTACTCTAAATACACCAAACACAAGGTAGAGGGAAAACCGAGGCAGAGAGAGGTGAAGTGACTTGCCCAAGGTTACACACCTGGCCAGTGGCAGCACTGGATATAGAGCCCACGTCCCCTGGCTCTCAGAGCACTGTCCTAACCACTGAACCACACTGCAGAATGGAAACACAGTCTGCTGTTGGGGGTCCCTTGTGATCACTAATGATCTGTGCTGATTCTGAATGGTAAACAGTCTCCCACGTGTGTTCCCAGCCTGACCTGGGTTAAAGCTTCCTTCCCATGGTTCTGTTGCTTCTTTATAAGCTATTTGATTTGTAGTTGATTTCATTGCTGTGAGGCACCCAGTGTTGGGCCCAAATATTATGTTTTTCCTGCTCTTTTGGGTTTCTGGTTTATAAACTCCCAGCCTTGTGCCAGCCAGGGCTGATGATGATACTGAAGGAGTTAGAGTTTTGAGGTGTGGGCAGGGATTGACTGACCTCACACCCTGAGGAGTCTGCATTGATTGGAGGGGTTCCTTGATCCAGCTGGGAGCTGAGTGGTACATGCCAGGGTTTCACTGCCTGAGCTGGCCACTTGCCCCAGAGTGCTTTCTCTGCAGCTGATTCACCTGTAATCTTCTCTCTCTGGGCCAGGTGTCGGCAGTGTGCCAGCATGTGTGCTGTGTGCCACCATGTGGTGAAGGGCCTGTTTGTGTGGTGCCAGGGCTGCAGTCATGGTGGCCACCTGCAGCACATCATGAAATGGCTAGAGACCAGTTCACACTGTCCAGCGGGCTGCGGTCACCTTTGCGAATACACCTGAACTGAAAGGAACCAACCCTCAGCTGATGAGAGGTGGGATTCAGTCCCTGACCTGCTTGGAACCAACAGGAGATTGATCGCTGGAGCCTCTTCTTGGATGGAGGTTTTGGAGGAGAGGCTGTCTTGGATTTTAGAGAGGAGGCATCTCTTGCAGTATGCTATCCTTGAACAGGATTGAGAGTGAGGCTGACTTTGCATAGGGAAGGTTCCTCCTCAGTGCTTGAAATACAGCAAAGCCTGCAACATCCAAGAGCCTTCCTGGACAGTTTTTCCTAGTCATTGTCTTCTATTTATTTTTGACTGGCGTGTAAATAATTTTGTATTAAAGGTACCAGAATATCGTGTAAACATAGTTCTTTATAAACCAATCTAATGAACAAGACAGTCTGAGCCGGACTCTGAGCTACACCTTGATTTTTATACTGAATAAAAAAAGAACAAAGTAGCTTCAGTGAGTCACTTGTTTGTATGCAGCTGCCCACATTGAATACATCCAAGAACCCTGCTTTGTTCAGCTCTGGCTGCATGTGCATAGCATCTTGGCTGATTCTCCTTGTGGAAAGGAATCTAATGATCAGTCCTGACCACAGTCTAATAAGCAACAATTCTTGGGAAAGGGAGTTTTTAACCCGATTCCCCAGCCCAGCCCCTAAATGCTGAGCATAAAGTAACCTGCAATTTCCTCTGGAAAAGGAAAATCAGACAGATTGCATGCTTCATAATGAATAAGGCACCAGCCTCTGGAGACTTAGAGAACAGTCCTGATTAATTCACCAATTCACTTGTGATTTCAGCTGAACATCCTCTTGTTCCTGGGGAATCTGGGGAGCTGAGACTGATGCCTTGGGCTGAGCAGAATCTACTTAGTCCCAGAGCTAGGAGTCAGGAGTCACCACCCTGGTGTATGTGCTTAAACAAGTCACTTAACTTCCCCAAGCCTCCATTTTCCCAATCTGTTAAATGGGCCTAAGTATCAAACTACTTTCAAAGGGAACCAGTTAAGAATGAATGTTTATACAGTGCTTTGAAAATGCCAACTATACAGCTATAAAGGCCCCCAAATTGGCTAGAATGGGGGGGGGGGAGAGGATGCCCCTTTGGAGCAGATGCTACCACCCTGTCCTCAGGGTCATAAACTTGTACAACCTGCCCAATGAGCACCTGCATTGAAACCCTGATTAGCATGACCCACATTGTACTGACTTTCAAGTTATCTGTGCTTCTTGATGAGCCTCCTGCACAACCACACCACCTCTCTCTTTTGTGGATGCTGGCAGGAGCACATCCTAGGCTCCTGCTCTTCTTGAACAGAAACCTCCATCCTTGGGCCCCCTAAATACTTTCACAGCCACAAGTTCTTGACATCCTTCCTCTAGCCCCTTGCCATGCTGGCCCAGCATAGGAGGGAAGAAGCAGCAGCAACCAACTAGCTTTTGCTTGTACTGATCCAGGCTGGGGTCAGTCTGAGAAAACCAGGTGGAAAAGGGGGGAGCACAAGCACATACATAGGAGGGGAAGAGTCAATGGGGCAGAACACAGGCTAGAGGGGTTCAAAGCAGGTGGAGCTAGGCCTGAACCATGAAATCCCCCCTGCTGAGCAGGGGTGTTTGGCCTGTGGGAGGATGGGCTCTTGGTTCAGCCCATTTCCGGCTCT
Organism: Chrysemys picta bellii; assembly: GCF_011386835.1. Lineage (NCBI taxonomy): Eukaryota > Metazoa > Chordata > Testudines > Emydidae > Chrysemys > Chrysemys picta. The sequence goes on from NC_088800.1 coordinate 57,502,819, forward strand.
GAGACTAAAGATGTGGGTTAGCGGCTGGGGACGCTTGTCAATGGCTGCTGGGTAATGTAGTCACCAGGCCACCTGTCCAATAGCAGCACGCGGCATCAGCCTCTCTTCCCCTTTCACCCCTTTGAGGGACCACGAATCGAAGTGTCTCCCAGATGCTTGCTGGGTAATGTAGTCCGCAGGCCACCAGCCCACGCAGCAGCACGTGGCCTTCACAGCCACCCTGCCAGGTAGTGCTGAAAGGCGTAGGTGCGCGCGAGTCCCCGGGGGGGTGGGGGGAGGAGGCTGTGACATGCCTGGAATACAGCTCCCAGAATGCAATAGGGTGGGGGGGTGCTCTAGGCTGAGACTTGCCGGCATCTGCAGCCGCACACAGAGAGAGATAGCTGAGCTGAGGCGTGGTGGTAGGGGCTGGAGGGGCCCTGGGATGTGGGAGGCGATACATGCAAGGCGAGGGAGGAGGGTTAAAGGGTCAGATAGGGATACAGCAGGTATTAGCCTAGAGCTGGGGTGGGGGGTTAAATTCAGAGAGGAGATGGAAGGGAAAGAGCCAGAAGTGAGCCAACAGCTGGATTGATTCCCCTGCTGGCATTAGGGTATATTAGAACCTTTAACGTCCTGTCCTGCACTGTTCTCTCCCTAGCTTTTCTAGCCTGCTTCTCTGAGAGAATCTGACACCCCCAGATGGCAGAGGGCTGCTGGAGGCAGATGGGATCATGGTGGCAATTCCTTCTCCTCTACATCCCATTGTCGCTGTCTGGAGACTTAGATTACCTGGAAGGAAATGGGGGCTGGTAAGTAGGCAACCCATGCACACAAGTATTTTCTCAGTCTCTTCTGGGATCTAAAATGTCAGGTTTGGTCCACGTTCCCTCAGTGGATGTGCTGCCATGCAGAATGCTATGTTGACTCATGAGAGGTGTTCAGGGAAACCTCCAGTGCTGAAACCTCCAGGTCCTATTTATCACAATGTCAATACCTCGCCACTCTCTCCACTCTGATCTTCACTGCATTCTGCTTGTCTCCTGACAGCTGGAGAATTGTATATTACCTGGAGGTTTGTATCCTGAAAGGAGGGTCTGTTGTTGACTGCTTAGCGTTTTGTAAGCAGGCCGTTGATCACCTTTTCCCCCAGGCATGGTCTTGGCCTGTGTCAGGAGAACTAGCTCTGCCTAGATGGCTCAGCTAGAGGCAGAGTTGCCTAGGGAGTAGAGTGAAGTACTAAGGATCGGGAAACCTGGGCTATGTTCTTGGTTCTGCCACTGACTCACACTATAACCACGGGCAGGTCGCTTATCCATTCCGTGCCTCAGTTTCTCAAATTGTTGATCATGATAATGGGATTTCCCTGCCTCCTGGGGGTTGTGAGGATCAATTCATGAATGTGGAGTGGCTGGGAGCAAGGCACTGGAGAAACTATTGAGCGTATAATGCCGAGTGCTCTTGTGGAGATGTCAAAGGCAGAGAGAAGGTTAGGTTTAGAAATAAAAGGAGGAAATCTGGCCAGGGCTTAACGAAACGGGGAATGATGGCATTCTGAAATGGCTTATGTGGGGAAGGATTTCTCCACATCCCCCTACCCCACACTCAATGTGCAGCGGCACTCAAGCAAACAGAGTGTTGGGAATCATTAGGAAAGGGATAGATAATAAGACAGAAAATATCATATTGTCTCTGTATAAATCCATCTTGAATATTGTGTGCAGATGTGGTCACCCCATCTCAAAAAAGATGTATTGGAATTGGAAAAGGTTCAGAAAAGGGCAACCAAAATGATTAGAGATATGGAACAGCTTCCGTATGAGGAGAAATTAATAAGACTGGGACCTTTCAGCTTGGAAAAGAGACGACTAAAGGGGGATATGATAGAGGTCTATAAAATCATGACTGGTGTGGAGAAAGTAAATAAGTGTTATTTACTCCTTCTCATAACACAAGCACTAGGGGTCACCAAATGAAATTAATAGGCATCAGGTTTAAAACAAACACAAGGCATTTCTTCACCCAACACACAGTCAACCTGTGGAACTCCTTGCCAGAAGATGTTGTGAAGGCCAAGACTATAATAGGGTTTACAAAAGAACTAGATAGGTTCATGGAGGATAGGTCCATCAATAGCTATAAGCCAGGATGGGCAGGGATGGTGTCCCTAGCCTCCATTTGCCAGAAGCTGGGAATGGGCAACAGAGGATGGATCATTTGATGATTACCTGTTGTGTTCATTCCCTGTAAAGCACCTGCCATTGGCCAGTGTCAGAGACAGGATACTGGGCTAGATGGACCATTGGTCTGACCCAGTGTGGCCGTTCTTATATTCTTATATATTAGGTGAGGCTCTTGAATTCTTTCTCCTTCTCCCCAGCCACGGAGCTTGGTTTAGTTTGAAACCAAGATTGAAAAGGCCCATAAGAACACAGTCCATCCCCGCACATTGGCAGTATCTAATGCCCTAGACACAGTGTGCATTGGGGTGGAACCGTTGCTACCTCTGCTCTTAGCCTAGTTCTTAGCCAGTTGATTGAAGGAGCAGATACTTGGAGGGTCAGCAACCTCCCATGAACGGACTCAGACCAGGCATTCCCTGGGGGAGAGCAGACCTAGCTTGGAGTTGCCATGGAGAGAGAACTGGGCTTACAGCCTTGTTACTTATCACAATGGGCCAGTGGGCCAATCAGTGCCCCTCCTGCCATCTGCAAGGGGCTGACTAGAATATTTTGTTCCTCCTTTAAAGTGGCTGCCCCTACGGAGCTATCATGGCATCAGTTCCTTGACGCTCCCCACTGAGAAATCTGACAAATTCCCCAGGCCTCTTTCCATTGCTATTGCAACCCTTGGCACTGACCCCAATGTTGGAGTTAGTGTCTCTGGGTTAGAGGGGAAGGGAGTTGGCAGTGACCAGGTCCGATCTCCCCCTGCTTGGGTTGCTGATCCTTCCGGGGCTGATGTCACTTGCTGGGAAATGCTCAGGCTGGCAGTGATTGACGCTGAGGGCTCTGTCCCTTTCCTCACCCCAGGCTGACGAACAAGTACTTGGCTCTGATGGAAGAAGACCACTGCACTGTGGAGAGGAGAGACGCTTCCCTGACCTACTCCCAGTTCATAGACCAGTAGGTGTGCTGCTTGCTTTGCTCTCCGGGGCTCGACCAGCCCCTTTCCTGTACCCAGCACTGCATGCAACCAGCATGGCTATTACTGGGGGAGGGAGGGGGATTCTCTGGGGTCTTCCCCTCGACATGCCTCCACAGGGTCCTAGCTATGCACAGGCCATTATGGAAATCTCATGGCACCCACAGGGGTGCTGGATACCTTGGAACCAGTTAGGAATGGGGTTCTCTGTCAGCAGGCAACTTGCAGATCAGTGACCATACAACAGAATCTGATCAGAGCTTTCCATCTGCTGCTAGGAAGAGAAGTGACTCCCATAACGAGTCCCACAAGCCCAGCTTCTCCATTAGCCCTCTGCTGACCCAGCAGCATGCCAGCACAGCGCATGCATCCCCACGCTGCCTGCACAGATATCTCTCCTTGCCCCCGGAGGTCCCATGACCTAGATCTGCCCTTGAGATGGTCTGTGAATGTGGCTGTCCTCAGCTTGCCCACCCACTGCCACTGAAGGTGCAAAGAATTTGAGTCTGAGCACCGAACAGCTCAGCCCATGTATCGGTCACATAAATCTGTTGCAGAGGTGGTAACAGCTGAATTTCACTGCAGCTAACACTAGTACTGTTAACCAAGGGCTCTGATGGGAGTGAGCTGGGTCTGTAGAATGTGCCAGGTCCCAGGGAGCCAGGAAAGTGTTTAATTTCCTTCTGTGTTTTCCAGATATGCCTTTTCCAGGCCTGTTGTTATCCAGGGGATCACGGACAACTCGGTAAGTGCTACATGCTCCCAGCTGTGATGTGCCCCTCCAGCCTGAGCCATCTCATTGTATGTAAGGAAACAGCCCCTTGGAGCCTCTCCGGCCTTTCCCCCAGACCAGGCTTAGTAGCCATGTTTGCCCTCCTGGCAGCCAGGCACATGCTCCGTATCTGGCTGGGAGTAACTTCTGCCAAAAGTGGAGATTGACAGTAGGGGACGCCATGATTTCTATTGATACTGACACTCCCTTCTCAGTCACATGGCTGCAGGGTGATGGGAAGTGGTGAAAGAGTTGAGCTGGGGGCGGTTCTGAGTGGAGACAGTCAGAGTAACCCAGGGAATCCATTTGGGAGGGGAAGGGAGGGGAGGAGAGTTCCCCTCCCCCCCCCCACCCGATGGATTCTGGAGCAGCCCCCCAGGATCCATTCTTAAGCAGGAAGCTCCATCCTATGGTGGCAACTGGACCAGCCCCAGGGCATCTCTGCATTGGTCTGTGTCCAGTTGGATTTGGGAACAAGAACGGCCATCCTCTTTCGCTGGCAGCTCGAAAGCCAGATCTAGAGAGAGGAGGGCTGTCCTGTCGCTGCGCGGGCCCCCCCCCCCCCCTCAGGCCACGCTCCAAGCACCTCTGCCTTCCCAGGGCCCTTGTCACCTCTGCTCTGTGCTTGCAGGAATTCCAGGCGCTCTGCACAAGGAACAAGCTGCTGGCAGAGTTCGGGGACCGCCTGGTGCGTCTCAGCACTGCCAACACCTACTCCTACCATAAAGGTGCGGGGCTTGGCTCCAGGGCACATGCGCTGAGCTGCATTCTCACTGGGCTGGCTGTGCGGTGGGGGGCTGCTCCAGAGAGAGGTGGGGGGCAAAGAGGGGACAGACAATGCCTGTCTGCTTGGTCTCAGCCAATGCCTCCCTTCCTGCTGCCATGGCTGGTTGGTGACAGAAGATCTTGTCTGAGGCCCTGGATTTCGTTGTCCAGGGAACACAATAAGCCAGCCTTGCTCCTTTGCCTCCTCTCTCTTCCTGGCCAAAACCCCACTCTGTGCTCTTGGGCAAGTCGCTAGCCTTTGCTGTGCCTCAGTTTCTGCAGCTGTGAACTGAACACAATAGCACTTAGTCCCGGAGCTCTAGCATTGCACTTGGGCCGGGGGGAGGGTTTCAATGTTGCTCATTGGCAGGACAACAGGGACTTCCAGGCTGCTGGGCTGTGGCTCTGCAGGGGGAATGAGCTGGAGGAGGGTGGAGTGTTAGAGCCCTGCTGTGCCCCCTCGGCCCTGGCTGGGAAGGTAGGTCACACACCTTGGGGAAGGGCAGCCGTGAACTCTCTCCTCCCTCGCAGTGGACGTGCCATTCCAGGAGTACGTGGAGCACCTGCTGGAGCCTCAGGACCTGGCCTCCCTGGGCAGTGGTGAGTAGAGGGTTCCCCTGTTCAGGCTCTCCATGCACCCTCTTTAGTGCTCTGCCTCAGATTCATCCGTGTGGCTGAGAAATCCAGTTCTGGGTGGATTCCTAGGGGCCACCTCCTGGCCAGGGTTGTGCTTCCCTCCCCAGCCTGCATGCCCAGACAGACCAGAGCTCGTGCTCTCTGGGGGTTACCAATGTCTCTTTCTCCCCTCACCAGAGACACTCTATTTCTTTGGAGACAATAACTTCACTGAGTGGGGCTCCCTCTTCCAGAAATACATGCCACCTCCGTTCCGGATTCCAGGCACCAGCGGGGCCTACAGCTTTGGGATCGCCGGTCAGTACCAACCTGGAAAGAGATGAGGGCAGGGGGAAGGAATGGACTGTAGGGGAATCCTTCCCAGGCTTAGATGGACACGTCAGCCCAGAAGCAATGGCCTAACCAGGCATGGTCCATCTGATCCCATCTCTGGTCTGTTTGCCCACAGGCTCTGGTTCTGGGGTTCCCTTTCACTGGCACGGCCCGGGTTATTCGGAGGTGATCTTCGGCCGGAAGGTGAGAGCTGGGTGGGGAGTGGATTGATTTACGGACCCTGGAAAAACCAGATGTTTCCGCGTCCATGGCCCTGCTGTGGAGCAGAGCACCCTCCTAGCAAAGTGGGGATTTGATCCAGGCAGCGGAGCATAGACTGTGCCAGGCCAGAGAGGACCCATGATCCCTTCGGCCTAGGGTGCTGTCTGCTGCAAGTGGCTGAGTCCTGAGGCTTTGGAGGAATGGGATATTTCCCCATAATGCATCTGGCCACTTGTACACACTGAGGGCCAGCGGTGGAGGTTCCTTGGTGACCCCTGTGTTCCCTGGACCCCACTGTGCTAGGTGCTGTACGCACACAGAACAAGACAACAGTCCATACCCCAGAGACCTTGCAATCAGGCAGTGAGGTTCCTATTCAGGTGTGACCCTCATGGGGGCATCTGTAAGAGCCCTAGCAGTTCCCCTTAGACAGCCACCCTCACATCCTTTCCAAGAGTGGAGGGAAGAAGGGGAATTGCTGGGCTTTGGGGGTAGGGAAGAGGGGTGCATCCATGAGTGGGGAGGAGGGGGGAGCCCACCCTGCAGGGAAGTAGAGATTTTCAGGTCTGCGGTGAAAGGGGACCCCATGCTAGGCAGAGCGGGGTGTTTGCTAAGAGCCCCTCTCTTTGCAGCGCTGGTTTCTCTATCCCCCTGAGAAAACCCCCGAGTTCCACCCCAACAAGACAACTCTAGCCTGGCTGCTGGACACATACCCATTTCTGCCGCCAGAGGACCGCCCTGTGGAGTGCACCATTCACCCTGGCGAGGTCAGTCCTGCACCCTGGGGCCCAGTGAGCCAGCCAGCCCACCCCCTGCTGCAGCTGCTCAAGGGACCTGTGGAGTGCATCAGCTTGGAACGCCAGGGGCTTTGTGTCCAGAGAGAGCAGAGGGGGGAAGATTCTCTGGTGCTGCACAAGCAGCAGGGACCCTGACACCACAGTGTCTGGGATGGGATCCAGGAACCCCAGTACTGAAGCCAGGCTGTCAGAGGACCACGAATCCCAATGCCAGCACCTCTGCACCAGAGCCAGGATGCACGGTGACCAGGCATGCACACCAGACAGAAGGCAGGCTGTCACAGGAGCAGGTCCTGGGGCTGGGCTGGAGGGGCACCAGTCCCCTGATGCAGGCATTACCATGGGGGAGGCAGGCTCTGGGATGGGACAGGGGAGAAAACCGTTGAGAGTTACAGGCAGTGCCCAGCCAGGCCAGAAGGGGGAGCAGAGCTCAAGAGCCAGCCGGTAAATGTGCAGAGAGAAGTGTTGGATTAAAGCTCAGCAGAGAGAGGAAGGATGGGCCAGTGGGTTGGGCACTAGCCCAAGAGTTGGGAGATTGGGGTTCGATTTCCTGCTCTGCTCAAGGCATCCTGTGTGAACCTGGGCAAGTCCTGTAGCCTCTCGGGGGAGGGGAAATACATCAGAGATTGCAAGGTGCTCAGATACTGTGGTGATGGGGGCCTGCCAGGTACATGTCAGGGCTGGCATCTGTTCCTAGCTGGCTATCTGACATTACACAAGTCTCAGTCTCTTGGGGCCTCAGCTGGGAAATGCGGACAGCACTTCCTACCCCCTGGGACTGTGGTTGGGCTCACTTGGCAATGCTGAGGGACTCAAATATTAGAGAGAGGTGTGCCATAAAGAAACCCTGAATGTTATGACATTGCATTTTGGCCCTCTTTAGTTTCATCTGTCAGAGGATCTCAAAGCACTTCATCTATAAATACATATGCACACACACTAAAGAATTCAGCCACACACCCTAGCTCGGGAGGGAGGTCAGTACCAGTAATTCCCTTTTACAGATAGGAAAACGAAGGCTCAGAGATGGGGGACTTGCCCTGCCCCCAGCGGAGCTGCCTCCACGCTGGTGTGCGTGAACAAGTGACCTGCTGCGTAGCCTGTCTGCTACCCTGCCCCCCTTGTGTTTGGCTGCATTGCCACTTGGAGTTGCACATTTGGCACAGTTCGCAAGATGTTTGCAGGAGCAGAAATAGCTGTGTTCTCACCCACGCTGCCAGCTGGCTCTCGCACAGCTGTAGGGCCGTGGGCGGCAAGGAGAAGAACGGTGGGCCTCAGGACACCAACTGGCCCCTCCCTAGAATTGCAGTCACACAGTCTACAGCTCTGGGGCAGTATTCCCTCATTAACTCTGTATAAAACTATTCCTGGCTGCCTTTGCGGGCATGTAGATTATCTGCACTGTAACACAGGATGCAGTCAGCTGTCAGTGTCTCTCTACTAGGCCACTGAGAGCACCTGTGGCCCTTTGGGTGAGGTACAGCCATTGTTTGGTGCCCACACAAATCTCAGTCTAAATAAAATGGGATAAAAGTCCAGCCAGAGCCCATGAAGAGCAGCACATCAGCTGCTGGCCAATGCTGGCTCAGTGCTGAGGCATTAGCAAGGCCGTGTGCCAATGAGTAAATACCCAGCTCTCAGCAGGGGCCTGTTTTCGGGGCAAATCAAATGGGTAGAGACACCACAGAGGAACAGCGAGGAGCAGTCGCAGCCACTTGGTACCTCTAATAACCAGCCACCAACTCACTGGAGATCCCCCTCGCTCAGGGTTTCATGCTACTGTCCAGCACCATAGTATCACAGTGCCTTCTGTGCAAACGCCATAGTGATAAAGTCCCTAGCAGCCATCAGCCTCCAGGTTGTAATAAGAGGGTGGGGGCTAGTAGCTGTCTTCCACTGAAGCCAATGCGAGTGACTTCTGGGATGATTTTGGCCTAGCCTAGCTGTAGAAGCTCGCTTATATGTGGGAGCAGGCAGCAGCTTTCTGCAGCACAAGATCTGATGAGCCTTCTCGCAGGGGAGGGCTGAGGCCTGTGTGAACCACTGCTCTAGAGCCATGGAGCACCAACAATTGAAAGGGGCTTGGGAGTGTATACCCTGCCAACAGAGGGTCCTAGTCTGATACAGGACAAGCGTTAGTAGCAGCATCAAGACAGCATTGGCTGCAGATTGAATGCCACTCCCAGGAGGCAGGGATGGTCAGAAAGGAGGGGCCCTGCAATGGTTGGGGGTAGAGGGGTAAGTGCAGAAGCCAACTGGTGAATGAATAGGGAGGCTGGGCTGAGCACTGCCCTTGCTTTAACTATGACCCTCTAGTTGCGAGCACTAAACAGAGCATGTGGCCCTTGCCTAGCATCTATACGGACGCAGAGGCTAAACCACAATGCCTGGGGGAGCTGGAGTCCGCCTGGACACACAGCACAGCTGCCTCAGCCTGCCACTGTCCCACCCTTAATCCTCCCCCACAAATTTGCTGTGGAGTGGACAGGCCTATTCAGAGGCATTATGATGTAGGCAAGTGGCCAGTCAGCCTCAGAGAAACTCTCACTGGAAGCTCAGGTCACAGTTGACAGCCCAGGCTGCCAGCCGATTTCAACAGGTAGAGCCCATGCAAGAGGGCAGCTGTACCAAGGCTGCACAGCCACTGAAGGACCAGGCAAGCAGCTCCCCTTCCCCTGCTTCTGTCTCCTCTGCAGGTGCTGTATTTCCCTGATCGCTGGTGGCATGCCACCCTCAACTTGGACACGAGTGTCTTCATCTCCACCTTCCTGGGGTAGCAGCTCAGGGCTCTGCCTACCTGCCAGCCCTTCCTCAGGAACTGAATTGTTCACTTCCCTCCCTCCAAAGCCCTGGGATTCTGCTGGTGAATTCTAGCCATCTCTCTCCCCTATAACCCTGCAGGCAGCGTTGGACTCTGGGAATGGGGCTGATACAGCTCTAATCCATCTAGGATTGATCCTGATCTGTGTGAGCACCCCCACCATTCTGTGATGCAGCAGCTACTGAGGTTGGGTTGGAGGGGGGAACCTGTCCCCTTTCTCCCATACAGCTGGTGGCATTTGCTGCTGTACTTACAACTCTGCACTTTCTGTTCCTCAGCTCCATGAGCCTGCCTGCTCACCCCACCCCCTTCCTTCACATCCTCTTGGTGTTTCTAAGGCCTTGGCTACACTGGCGCTGTACAGCACTGCAACTTGCTGCGCTCAGGGGTGTGAAATCGCCCCCCGAGCGCAGCGCTGTAAAGCGCCAGTGTAATCAGCGCCCGCAGCGCTGCAAGCTATTCCCCTCGGAGAGGTGGAGTACTTGCAGCCTTGCGAGAGAGCTCTCGCAGCGCTGGTGGCGCGACTACACTCGCACTTCACAGCGCTGCCGCGGCAGCACTGTGAATTCTCAAGTGTAGCCAAGGCCTAAGATCTGAGGAACAGAGTCCATGGCAGAAGGCAGCTTCTGGCTCAAGCCTGGTCTCTAGGCAAGAGTGACATTACTATGTAGGCTCTTCTTTAAATAAACCATTGGTCAGTAGCACAGAACCAGCCACTCCAGTTCTAGAGCTAAATCGCCAGGCATGGGGCTTAGTCTAGCCTCAGATGCCCTTGTATCTGCCCTTGGTGACCTTCCCTCAGCAGCTCTGCTGAGAGCTCATTTCCTGGTGCTCATTCATGGGTGCAGGGGAAAATTGAAGGACCAGTTTCTGTTACCCAGGAATCCCCTGCAGCTGGGGGTGGTTGGGCCGGCTTTCACTTGAATGTTAATGTACAAGCAGCAAAGGATACTTGAAATAAGAGTTTAGGTTAGTTATTGGGATTTTCCTATTTCAAGTCTGGATTAAAATAACTGCCTGCCTTCTCTCTGCACTTGTCATGAGTGCCTTAGCATTGAATCCTACCACACCATAGCCAGCCTCTGACATAAGCACCTGCTACTTTTCCTCTCATTTACTCTTGGCCCCCAGGTATGGTGGCAAATTCATCCCTGCCCTGCCATGCCCAGGATTATTCCACGACTGAATCTGGCTTAGGAGTTATTTTCACAATTGTTGTCCCCTGTCCCCGCCGATGCAGAGCTTTTAGTGCTTTTCAACCAGCACCTTACACACAGATTCCGACTACACTGCAACTGGGAGGTGCGAGTGCCACATGCATAGATGGGAGCTAGCTTTGGTCAAGTAATAGCAGTGAAGCCACACCCACCATGAACCTCTAATACCTAATCAAGCAGCCACTGCCCATGCTGCCACTATCCTTCCTCAAACTGGATCAAATCTAGCTCAGCTATGTCTACACAATCACCCCTCCTAACTGCAGTGCACAGACCCAAATAGCCTTATCCTGATTCTGCAAGTGGGGAAACTGAGGCAAGGATTTACAGATCCAGGGCAAGACTAGAAATAGATTCCTGCCCCAACCCAGAGTCCCTTCCATTGTAATGAGCACAGACCACACTGCCTCCCAGTAACGCACTGTTAGAATAGGTCTTCTTGGGCTAGTCTGCACTAAAGGACAATTCTGCGAAACTGATGCAAGCTAGGGTGTTGCTTGACAGCCCCAGATAGCTCTGCATGGCATTTGGCTCCGTCAACCAGTATGTAGGTCACACAGTGCAGCTGCCACCTTGCAGGTAAGGCCTGGCCCCGCCCAGCAGTTGTGAAATGGCACGAGGCCCTTGTCCAACTGACTCTGGAAGCAGTCAAGATTGAACACTGGGTGCCTTGAAAACAAATCTGAACAAACGGTCTCCATGCAGGGCAAAACACCTGCTTCCCTTCTTCTCTCAGTAATTGCTCTTGAGTTTGGAGAGGAGTTAGCCGAGAGAGGATGGCAAGAAAGATGAATTGGTTAGTTTGTAAAATGCTGTGGATGAGCCCCATGAATGATTCATGGGACAGAAGGCCAGGCCGGTGCTGACTCCTCCCCCGAGCCTGATGCAAGAATGAAAGGACACTTGATGGAATTAGAAAGACACCCTAACAGGCAATTCTCTCCTTTGCAGCCTGTCATTAACCTGGAGAACTCTTTGCCACAGATATCAGCCAGAGAACTCTTAATATGACTGAAAAAAATCACTGGGCACAGCAAAAGAAAAAATAGCATCTAGTGTTACATTAGCTAGGATAAAATGACAAAGGGCACCAGTCTTTCCATTTCAGAACACAGTACAATGATCACCAACTGAGATCAACAGAACAGCAAGGTACACAGGGAACAGAGGAAACCTTGACTCAAAATAGGACAGCAGACTGGCTAGACAAGTGGTCTGCTGAGACTTCATTATATTCAAGTATCTTGCTATGTATATTGTCCCCTCTCAACAAAAGCTCTGTCTAATATACGTACCAGTGGCTAAGTGAGCAGGAGACTTAGGACCCGGTCTTCATAAAGGCCAGTTTTCTTTCCCTCCTCCAGCTCCCTATAAACATCCAAGCAAATACCTGACCAGGTGGGCTAATGAGTTCATCTATAGATTCCTCCAACTGGCAGCAACACTGCTCAGCCACCTCCTTCTTCCTTGTGGGGAGGGACTGAGGCTACACCTTCACTGCCTTCTCCAGTTCTGGGAAGCACAAGAAGCTAGAAGCATTTCTTCTCTTACGATATGTAATGACCTACCCAACAAACAGGTTTTGCTTTGTATCAGTCTGAAAGCCCCTTCCTGGCCCTGAGATTGCACAACAGAGCAAAGATACTAATGTTAGCAGCTTTGCCCCCTCACAGCTCCTATAGTCTGAAACCCTTTGCAGCCACGGAAACGCCCCACAAGCCATCCTCTAGTTCAACAGAGAATTGTATCATGCACCAGAGGGTTTCTCCAAGTATCAAAATATAATCAATGTTCTCCCTAGGAAAAATCTGATCATCTGAAGGGAACAGAACTTCAAGCGGCAACAGAACAGGTTTAGAAATAAACAAAGCAAAAACCAGAGAACGCTCCCTGTTAGAGAACAGCCCTGCCCATGTGATGCAATTGATGAGACATGGCATAGATAACACAATAAAAAGAACACTTAGATCCCCCCTGTGCAGGCATGCACGTGGCTGCCTCGCATGTGAAACTGCAGCTACCCTCATCTTTAACATGGAGGTACAGCCTCTGGAGACTACAGGACCAGCATGGCATGTTGCATCTTAATGCGTGCAGCCTACTGCACTCCTTACTAAGGGCTTGTCTTCACTACCCGCCTGGATCAGCGGGTAGAAATCGATCTCTCGGGGATAGAGTTATCGCGTCTCGTCGGGACGCGACAATCGATCCCTGAATCGACGCGCGTACTCCATCAGCCCAGGTAGGAGTAAGCGCCGTCGACGGGGGAGCCACAGCGGTCGATTTGCCGCCGTCCTCACAGCGGGGTAAGTCGGATCGGATACATCGAATTCAGCTACACTATTTGCGTATCTTAAATCGATCCCCCCCCCCCCCCCCCCCCAGTGTAGACCTAGCCTAAGAGAGATGTAGAGGTGCGCTCCACTTCTGCTCCCATATGCCACTGGGGGCTGCCTCTGCCCAGCCTCCACCAGCCTTTTCAAAGGAAAGATCCCTGCAATCATGAAACATTCAGACTATTTAACACTTATTGCTGAAATATTTATTAACATTGGCAAACTTCTGGAGAGCGAACTCATGAAGCCAGGCAGTCTGCAGGCCAATCAGACATCAAGACTTCCAACAGCCAAAACGCTTTAGGCCGATTTTTTTTTAAGGGTTTAATTAAAACAAACATGAACTTTCATCCAAGTGATTATCAGGGAACTACTGTCCCTGGGGCTGGAGAGTGGCCTCCCATGGGTCACGGCTTCCATCCTACAGGACAGTGGTTTCCCAGTACGAGCCCGCACGCCAGTCAACGTCCGTATAATATATATTTCATTTCCTTCCCCCAGCAAGTGGCTATTTACAGGAAAACATGAAGAGAACTACACTAGACAGACAGGAGATGTAGGAAGAAAGAAACACAAACTATGTACAGAGGGAGGGAGTGGGGAATGCAGCTCAGCCTGGAGAACAGGAGAGCCCTTCCGAGCCAGCTCCTCGCTCGTCACAGTCTGGGCCCTCGCTGTAGGCACGGCTCCCACATCTCCCCAGGAGCAGGGCTTGTGCTGTGGGGAAAGGGAGTAGGCAGCTGTTTTTGTGGAGGAAAGTCGTTCTTTACAGCCAAGGATCTGAGGTGGGTTATGAAAAGCAGTGATGCTGGCTAGTACAGAGTGACACTGCTCTTCCAAAAGTGCTTCTGTGGATTGCCTCCAGTGCTGGGTCCTCAACAGGCGCTCCCTCTCTGCCTGCCTAAGGCAGTCTTGCTTCTGTCTATCATGTTGGGAGGTTACCAGGAGCCCAGGTGAGCAAGGAGCTGGAAGGACCCTCCATGGCCCTGCTCAGTCAGTCTGGCCCAGCTGTGGTTTCTGGGAGATGAGATGATAATGCACTCTAGTCCAGCACTGCCAAGGGATCTCTGGGCATCCAGAGGAGAGAGAGAGAGACAAAGTGAGTAAGGCATGGTGCCAGCCCAGCATGCTCAGACAGCAGTCTATAGCAGAGCGTGCCTGTGCTGCCACAGCTGGGGCTGCGGTGAGGATCCAGAGGACTGTGCCCGCTCAGCCATCAGTACTCTTCTACCCAGCCATTTTCTGATATGAATGCATCTATCACCTCCTTCATAGCAAGGTTTGGGATCAGCTGGTCTTGAGTCAAAGGACTTCGGGTCACAGGATCAAAATGACCAACACGCTGAAAGGGAAGAGAGACTATAAGGAGGATGGAAATAGAACACAAACCTGAGTAACTAGCCCCTTTCCCTGTTGCTGCAGCTGCACCCCCTAGGCCTGCCAGAGACTTCCCAGCCACTCAGTCAGTCTCGGTTCCCTGGGTGTAGCTAGCCCCATCTGCCCCCCTGCTACCTGAGGGATGCTCCCCACAGACAGGATGCCACAGGTGGACAGTTTAATCTACATTGTCTTGTCTCTTCCCCTCCTGTCTCCACTTCTTACTTCAGTGTGTTACTTACCCTAGCAGAAACATCTCCAGTCACAACCATTTCCATGGCTGTGGGAGTTTCAGAAAAAGAACCACCACCCCACAGCCGGGAGCAGGCTGGCAATCCCATGGCACGGAGCACACGCAAAGGAGAGAGCTGAGATGTAACTTAGCTTACAATTTAACATTGCTCTGGGTGCACAGACCATCTTAATACTGGCCACTGTTGGAAGATGGGACACTGGGCTAGATGGATCTTTGGTATGACCCAGCATGGCCGTTCTTATGTTAGATTCAGGGCCCCATCTAAACATAAGACTCCTCCAAATTCCTCCAAAACTAAAGAGGAGGGATAGCTCAGTGGTTTGAGTATTGGCCTGCTAAACCCAGGGTTGTGAGTTCAATCCTTGCGAGGGCTACTTAGGAATCTGGGGCAAAATCAGTACTTGGTCCTGCTAGTGAAGGCAGGGGGCTGGACTTGATGACCTTTTGGGGTCCCTTCCAGTTCTATGAGCTAGGTATATCCCCATATTTTTTTTTTCACCACGCCCCCCCGAAAAAGCCTGAGAGAAAAGAGACTTTACAGCATGGCCGGGAGGCCAGACTGGCTCAGTCAGGGCTGGAAAACCCTGGCTGTGCGGTGAGATCCAAAGTGGATGGAACTTCGCTGACAGTGCCCAGCCAGCAGCCCTGCAATTAAAGCAGGGGCCTGGTCGCTCAAACACTTCAGACATTCTCCATTGCCCTGGCACCATGCAAAGGGAATGGCAGGGTGAGGTACCTGGGACTCAACCCATGGAAAACCTCACAGGATGAAGCATTCAATTCCGTAAGTGTGGCTCCTCTCACTGATGCCCCCTCCTCTAAACAAAGATGGGCTGGGGGACAGAATGAAGCTTAAGCTTTAAAATCAAGATACTTCAGTATTTAATATTTGGGTGGTCTCTGAAACCCCACTGCTTTTTCTGCAGGCCTCACCCCTACCCCCAGGTAGATTTCTACATTGTTACCAGGGGCTGGGGCCCACTAACACACCACAGTGCTTGCAAGGGCTGCAGCTGCTCTAGGATGGGGGAGGAAGGAAACAGCACAGAGAAGCACCTGACCACTGAGAGTTTAGTCTGTGTCGCTGTTCCCCAGTACAGTCAGTTTCCAATCTTTGTGTGGGTTTTTCACCCCCCAAAGGGGGTGCAAACCTACACAATCCGCCAGGGGGCCTCGGGTGCAGGCGCAGCATCTGGAACTACATTAACTCATGTTTGGAGACTGATTTGATTTTAAGTTTCTATCTCCTAAAAATTGCCCTGTGTTTCTCTCCCTCACATGCGCACCCACACTCTTCCTTTCCTCCTGCCCTCCCACTCAGATGCCCAACACTCTGGTTCCCCCATTACCTGAAGATGCTCTTCTATATCTTTCCTGTCATAGGTAATCCCACTGGGTGTGATACAGGGCTCTCGCATCAGTTCAAAACTGATCTTCCCACACAGGTAATCGGGGATGTCTCGCTTCTGACTCGAGAGAACAAAAGTTCAGCATTAGGGAGCCATCATACAACAGGCCCATCTCCGGTCTAATGCAGCAAACCAATGAACAGGTGACCCAGGGACAGGACCTCAGCAAGGGTGCAAGCAGCACAGATTCCATTGCCAAGTCAGGCACACGATGGATATCCTGCACTGCATATCAGAAAACACAGCTGGAGAATGGCGGGGTGTTGGTTTCTCTCTCTCTCAATACCTAGGCCATATTTTCACTCCAACTAGTCATTAAATCCACCCCCAGCTGGAGCTTCTACTATACAGTTTATATTCCATCCAGATAGATAGATGCCTGGCCTTCTCCACGGCTACCACATCCAGGAGAGCAGCTGACTGACAGTGAACAGTTCTCACCCTTTTCCGCTATGAAATGTCCCGTCTCCACCAGCCATTGCAGCTGGAGTCCCAAGCTCATCCTCAAATCTGGGGCTCCATTCCCTCCCATGTGGCATCTGGCCTTCTGGTCCAGCTCTCATTTGAGAGAGACCTGGTATTCACAAGAGTTTTAAATCAGTCCAACAGCAGGGTGGCGGTAGGGAGAACAGGAAAGATGGGATAAGCCACAGTTCTTTGGCATCCCGAGCTAAGCCACCTTATCAGTCATGTTTGATGCCCTCCCTCTGAGCATTCGTCTGGTCACAGCTGCCACACCTGTTTAAGCCCATCCTCACCTTCCTCTTCTCATCCACCTGAGAGAACAGCTCATCCATATCTGCCAGGTACTTGTCCTGAAAGAGAAATAACCCCTTTAATGGGAGGGGGGCAGAGGGCCCTACAGGACTTTGTTGCCTCTTCAGCATCTCTCAAGCTGCAGAGACTTTGGTACAAACACTGCAGCCACTGATGGGGAATTGTTCCCTCACCCACCCCAACAGCATGGGAGTCACTTCGCAGAACCACTTTTACAGAGAACAAACTGGCTCACAGCAAAAGTTGATAAAGGTCTTGGTCTCTCAGGGATCCTGAGGAACAGGATTTGGTGTCTCCCCTTGCCAGCCTCTATCTGCTGATATCAGAGTGTCAGTCACATACAGACAGGAACCTTCTTACTTTAATAGGCAAGAACAACACCTCTAAGAACACATCTTCCGACCTGCTGAGTGGTTACTGCTCTACACTGCTGTACAGGAGACTTGGATTTAATGCTCAGACTCACTACCTAGACAACTGGGGCTGGCTATGTGTTGGTAGCAGTGTCAGCCATAACAGAGGTGATGGGAATGGTCTTGCATGTCAAATCAGTAGTGGCTCATGTGGTTGATAAAGCAGCGGTGTTGACAGCTTCCAAAAAGAGTCAGTCTGATTGTGCCAGAAGAACATGGGGACAGGAATAAAGATCTTCATGGCTGCAAAGTGGGCATACAAAAAACCCACTGTGCACTTAATGCACAGCAACTGTCTGTGGGTGGGGCACAGAATTTAGACGGTAAAAGCAACAACATTCAACTCATCTTTAACACCTGCTGCAGGGCAGTAAGAGCACCAGGAACAGCATGCACTCTGCTCACGTAGAACCCCACCATCATCCCCCACGGCCACCCCACTGATTCTTCTGACTCATCACAGCACCCCTGAAAGTCAGGAAATTGCTACAGCTATGTCCCCTCTAGGCACACTCCAATAGTATGCTCCACAATCCCCACAAAACTTCTACTACGGTCTATTCCAACAAGCTGCAGTCCTGTGTGATGCTCTTCCTTGGTGCCTGATCCCTACTCAACCACAATGAACCCAAAGCAGCACTATCACCTTCTGTGCTATGAAGGAACCCCAGCTGGACTGTGTTCATACCCCGCAGATCTGCTCCACAAGCAGGAGCTGTGGCGTGGTGGCCCTGGAGAAGAACTTCCCCTTGGGCTTGCTGCTCACACCAAGGAGGGACACATGCCCAACGCTACCCAGCAGGCCCAAATCCACACTGAGGGGATGGATTAATGAGGTTGCCTCACATGTTTGGCTTCAACGTTAGCCAGCTGAGCACGGCTCCGGCTCTCATCCACGTTCTCCTCTTGTTGTGTCCTTCGGTATTCATCCAGCTCCCTAGGGGAGAACCAGGGGGACAACTTTCTAACTATATGGATGGTTAAGCACTGGAACAGGTTATCTAGGGAGGTTGTGGAATCCCTGTCAGTAGAGATTTTTAAGAACAGGTTAGACAAACACCTGTTAGGGATAGTCTAGGTTTACTTAGTCCTGCCTCAGCACAGGGGGCTGGACTTGATGACCTCTCAAGGTCCTTTCCAGCTCTACGTTTCTATGATTACAGTCCAGAGCAAATGATCAGCAAAGGAAGTTGAAATGTCACAATGGAGGAGAAGGAATGTTCAGCTCACAATGAACACGCTCTTATTTCCCTTTCTTCACCTTCTTGGTGCAAGGATTCTGGCTTTCCGGGAAAGTCAGATAAGCAGGGATTCTCTACCATTTCAATAGTGTTAGCTTCCTTAGGGCAGTGCTTTCTAAGGCCTGGTCCATACTAACCCCCCCCCACTTCGAACTAAGGTATGCAAATTCAGCTACGTTAATAACGTAGCTGAATTCGAAGTACCCTAGTTCGAACTTACCATGGGTCCAGACGCGGCAGGCAGGCTCCCCCGTCGATGCCGCGTACTCCTGTCACCGAGCTGGAGTACCGGCGTCGACGGCGAGCACTTCCGGGATTGATCCCAGAAGATCGATTGCTTACAGCCAGACCAGGAAGTAAGTGTAGACCTGCCCTAAGTGCCAGGGTAAGCTCTGGTAGAAGGCCACTATCTTGTCACCAATTTCACAGTACTGGGAAATGTTTACAAAAGCTTATCTTTCCCCCTCCTCCCTTCGCATATGGGAGGGTCAGCCTGTGGGATTCTGCCACTCCCTGCTTGAGACCAGTGCTGTCTGGGATACAGTCCCTCCCTCCTGCTTGCACAGGCCCTGTTCTCTTCAAGATTCCCCTCATCCCTCCAGGCTGCCGAGAGGGCTTGTCTACGCTGTGCATTAATCCATTATAGACGGGTGTAAATTCTAGTGCACACTAGAGTGTCATGCACTAACTGATCCATGTGGATCCTGCTAGCACACACTATAACTTTCCTACTGCACAATGGACAAAAATTGGAGAGCAACAAAAATGGAGCAACTGACCTATGAGTAAAGGTTGAAAAAACTGGGCATGTTTAGTCTTGAGAAAAGAAGAGTGAGGCGGGATTTGATAACAGTCTTCAAATCTACTAAGGGCTGTTAAAAAAAGAGAACTGTGATCAATTGTTCTTTGCATCCACTGTATATAGGACAAATAGTAATGAGCTTAATATGTAGCAAGGGAGACTTAGAAAGTTTTTCCTAATATCTAACCTAACTATAAGAGTAGTGAAACACTGAAATAGGCTTTCAAGGGAGGTTGTAGAATATCCATCATTGAAGGTTTTTAAGAACAGGTTAGCTAAACACCTGTCAGGGATGAACTAGGTTTACTTGGTCCTGCCTCAGGGCAGGGGGCTGGATTTGATGACTTGAGGTCCTTTCCAGTCCTACTTTTCTATGATTCTATGACTAAGGTGCACTAAGGAACTTTAGTGGGCACTAGCAGGGTCCACACAGGTCAGTTAGTGTGTGACTCCCTAGTGTGCACTAGAATTCACACCCCACTAGCGTAGACTAATACCCAGTGCAGAAAAGCTCAGAGATTTCTATCTGCATTACCTCTCCTTCTCAGCCATGATGAGTTTGGTTAAATAGGAGTGCAACTCATTTTCCTGGTTGATCCGTTTCTCTTCAATGTTGTTCCAGCGCTTCTTCTTGGCAATCCGCAGTGCACTTGGAATATCATCCCCAAAATTCAGTCGCTGTTCCTTGGCTAGGTTATAGGCTGGGGAGACAACAGGTGCTCTCAAGGTTGGGGGCAGGGTGGAAGAAGCTGATGCTTTGCTAAATCTAGTTAGGAGGTATATCTAATTAGAGGTGGGATTTGGGTCAGTTGATTATGGCTCCCACCACCTTTGCTTTGGCCAGGTGAGTCTGGTTTTGCCCCTTTCCCTGAAGGAGGGAACAGTGAGAGACACCTGTGCCTTTGAGTGCTACATCACTCCCTCAGTGCAAAGCAGCAAATGGGGAATAAATCCTTGGGCCAAGAGCTGCACACAATGACTTGGACCCCATTGGACCATCTCCATATAGAAGCTGGTCAAATCACTGACTTCTACACTGTTTAAGAAGAAACTGACTCCTGTTTAGGCTTCGTCCCCATTCAAATATCAGCCTATTGTCAAGTGCAGAACCAAGATACAGGGAGTGGCAATTAAACTCCTACAGGTTTCCAAATGCTTTCTTCCTACAGAGGAATTGGATATGGGCAGTCTGAAGTGACTACACAGAACTGAACACCAGTCTTTTCTAGCTTAAATTCACATTTTGTATTTCGACAAATGGTGACTTGTGCCATATACTGGTGCCTGTTTTGTAAGAGAGGCCCATTCATTTCTCTGCAGCTGTGGCCCTCACCATGGTGCCTGCTTTGTATTGATCAATTCTCTGTATGTTAGCAACAGACCAAGATAGGCCCTGGTATCCTGTTAATATGGGAGGTCCTGGCCACCTCTATAGGTTGGTGACGGCTTGTGCCAGGCCTGAACATTTAATAGGAAGATACTGCTCACCTCTCTGCAAGTTAGCGATGGCCTCATCATAGTTCTCCATCTCCATCTGGCACTGCCCCAGAAAGAAATGGGCCTTCACTGACTGGCTGTCTAGTTCCAGGGCATGTTTACAATCTGCCAGGGCCTTATCATGTTGCTGCATCTTCAGGTAACACAAGGCTCGGTTGGTGTAGTATACTGCCACTAAGGGGTTCCGGTTCTGGAAGAAAAGTCAGATACATTAAAGGTCTGCCAAGGATAACACAAAGCATATGAGACTTTCATAACTGCACATGGATGGGAAGGGACAGAAGAGTTCAAGTCTTTCTCCTGCTCTTAGTAGCTGTGAAATCTAAATATTACTGGATTGGTCCTCACTGTTCTGGTTATTTGCTCAACGTTATAGTAATGGTCACAAGCAGTGCTGAAGCATGCAAGCTCTGGACTGCTGTGCTCTAGTATTTAACCTGCTTGGCCTACTGCACATTACCCTTTACAATATGGAGCCACAATTTAGGTACTAAGATGGAAATTAGCATTAAAAGCTGTCTATCTGGGCAGGCTGCTGAATCCTGGCTCATGTTTCAAGAAAGAAAAATCAGAAGTGCAAATGCAGAATTCTTCTTAAGCCTTGACAAGGCCTACCAGGCGGGGGGAGTATGCCTTTCCTTCACTGGGCCAGAGGAAAGATACACCATTGAGATGCTCCACAGACTCCTCATTATCCAGTAGACAAGGTGAGATAGAGTTCTAAGGCCCACAAAGGATAGTTTTGCTCAGAAATCCTGCAAAGTATAATTGGATCCAGAGAAGTTTGCTTTGTGGGAGAGGCCCGATCCTTGACCTGAATTATTTTAAATTACATAAATATTTTGCTCATGAAAGTTAGAACAGCACTGACTAGAGCCAGTCAGGCAGGAACTGTACGTGATTCTCCTGCAGAGCTCTGCCAGTGCAATATATAATCCTGACCTTATGCAGCCTCTGCTATCCCAAACCCTGGGCCTCCAAATAACAAACACCAATGCACTTCTTGATCTGCTGCACCATGGACAGTTCCAGTTCTGCCTAACCTCCTCCCAGTTTTGCCAGTTCACCACATTCCTTAACAAATGAGACCCATGGTATTCCAGACCTGGACCTCCACTTACTCTACCAATGCACCACAGTCCAGACGTGCAGCACCTGCTATTCTAGTCCTGGGCCTCTGGCACAGCTCCATTGAGGGATCTCAATCCTGACCTGCCCCCGCTTCTATCTATTCAAGTTTTGGATTTCTCCACTCTGCAGTGATTTGATGATGTGGACAAACATCCACAGGAGACTCTGAAGAGACGAATACACATTTTCACTTGTGTGTGACTCAAGAAAATTTGAACCCAAGTCTCCAAAGACAAAATGCTCTAGCTCTCAGACCACAGCTTGTTCAGTAAGTGGATACAAGTGATGTTAATCAGCATGTCCTTGGAGCTAAGTGATCACTCCTGTCTTTCTAAACAGGAGACAACAATGAAGAGTCTAAAGCTGCATAATCTTGGCCCATCAGCTATTTCCCAAAGGAATGTTGTATCTTGTTTACAAGTTCATCATCATGGACCCAGCTAACAGGCTTTAGCAGTTACCATGAACCAGCAGCCAGGTTGATATACAAAAATACACTTAAAGAGCAGTACATGATAGACAAACTAGGAAAACCATGAATGCTACATTGAGACAGGCTAGATTGTGACAGTCACCCAAATCAAGAGTGGATTACAGACAACACAGAGCAGAGGCGATTTGTTGAGGGTGTGTGAGTAAACACAGAATAGACAGACTACACAAACTGGCTTTTGTAATGCTATCTTCCTAATGAAACAGAGGAAATACTTGACTCAGCTAAATACCAGGTGGGGCACAGAGACTATTCCAGACCTAGGAGAAAAGCATCCCAAACAGTAATCTCCTAACATTAGCAGCCCTGAGTGTTTAAAGAAATTTCCTTCAATCTCAAACTGTGCATCTCAGTCTGCAGAGTCAGAGAGAGAAAAAATCCCCTTGTGACAGGCATGATACAAGTAAAAGGTTTTATTCCCAAGAGGACATATGCTTAGGAACACAAATCCCCAAGAGCCATGGTATGAGCCCTAGATTATGGTTCTGATGGCACACCTGGAATCTGGACCACATCAAAGGTTCAAGTGCTGCACTAGACAGAGCTCACAAACACTGCAGTGCAGTGTTATGTAGAATGGGTCCTTTAGATGATCCTTCCTGCCCATAACTAGTGGATATTGAAGTAGAAACTAAGCTCTATCAATAAATACTTCAATTATAGGGCTAAAGATCGCATATAGTACTTTGTGGAGAGACTAGGAGATAAACCGTGTCCTGTCCAAACCCTTTCAGCATCATAAATTCCAACAACCTCAGCTGTTTGCCTTTACTGCCATTGTTACTAACAATTCTCAACTCACCTTTTTGTACAAGACTGATATCCCAAGTCTGAGCAGCCAAGATCAGCACCCCAAGCTGAGCAATAACTGGAATGCTGAAAACATTGTCTGGGCCTAAATCCATAGGGTGACCTGAGTGTGAAATGTTTTTCCAGGCCTCCTGTTCCCAAGGAACTCTTGTTACCAACACAGCACTGAAGGAGGGACTAGGCCTCTAAGGAAGCAGGGACCTTAGCCTGGATTCTTCCCAAAGCGGAGTGGGCTGTGTGTTTGTTTGTTTGTCTGTTTTCAAGCAGGAACTGAGTCCGACAGTATCGCCTTTCCAGGGACACACAATGGATACTGGCCTCAGCGTCAAACAGCTCAGCCCCCAATGTGCAAACTGGCCCTCACCCTACACAGCTCAGCTCTACCTCCCACAAATAGCTCAGCTGTGTCCCCTGCAGTGGGTACCAGCCCCTTCCCCTAGACAGCTCAGCTCTACGACCGCCCACCCCCTGCAGTGTGTGCCAGCCTCTCCCCCAGATAGCTCAGCTCTGACTCCCCCCGCAGTGGGTGCCAGCCCCTCCCCCAGATAGCTCAGCCCTGTCTCCCCCCCCCCCCCCCCCGCACTGGGTGCCAGCCCCTCCCCCAGATAGCTCAGCCCTGTCCCCAGAGGTGCCAGCCCCTCCCCCAGATAGCTCAGCTCTGTCCGTCGTCCCCCCCCCCCCCCGCAGTGGGTGCCAGCCCCTCCCCCAGATAGCTCAGCTCTGTCTCCCCCCGCTGTGGGTACCAGCCTCTCCCCCAGATAGCTCAGCTCTGTCCGTCCCCCCCGCAGTGTGTGCCAGCCTCTCCCCCAGATAGCTCAGCTCTGTCTCCCCCCGCAGTGGGTGCCAGCCCCTTCCCCTAGACAGCTCAGCTCTACGACCGCCCACCCCCCGCAGTGGGTGCCAGCCCCTCCCCCAGACAGCTCAGGTCTGTCCCCCTGGCCCCCTTGGGGTCCGGCCCCTCCCCCCACACACCCCGGCCAGGCCAGTATCCCCCCTCCCACGCCAGGCGCCCACCTAGGCCTCAGCTTGGTCCTGTAGGCCGCACGGCTCCCCGGTCCCTCCATCCCAGCCCACGTTAGGCCGCTAGATCCCCCCAGCCCCCCGCGCCAGGCCCCAGCCCGCACTCACGATGGCCCGGCCGTAGCAGGCAGCCGCCTCGGGGTACTTGCGGCTGACGAAGAGCCGGTTGCCCTGTTCCTTGTGCTCCTGGGCGCTGTGGCTCTTCTCGGGGCTGCCCCCGCCCGGGCCGCCCCCGAGCCCGGCCGCCGCGCTGCCGCGCTGCCCCCCGCACGGCCCCCCGCCGCCGGAGCCGCCCCCCAGCCCCAGGCCGCCGCTCTCCTTCTCCTCCTTCCCCTTCATGCCGCAGCGCAGCGCTCCCGTGCGGGGCCCGGCCGGATCCCTGCGGCCTCACACTGCGACAGCCCGGCCGGCCCTGCCCGAGCCCGCCTCCGCCCCGCCCGCAGCCAGCGGGACTTCCGGCGGGGCCGGGCCTGAGGGGAGGGCAGGTGAGATGGCGATGGAGACGGAGTCGGCGCTGAGGGGAGACCGAGGGAGCTACGGGGGAGGATCAGGAGGCTGGGCAGGGGAGGGAGGTCAGGGCTGAGGGGGCTGGGAGAGTTGGGGTGCTGAGGATGGGGTGGGAAGACTAGAGTGGGGCCAGGGGACTGAAGGGTGGGGCTAGGAAGATCAGGGCTGAGGGGGGTGGAGTGGGGGACAGGGGTGGGAGGGTCAGGAGGATGGAGTGGGGGAAGGTCAGGGCTGGGAGAGTTAGGGAGCCAAGGAGGCTGGGGTGAGGGGATAGAGTGGGGGTCAGGGGCTGAAGGATGGTGCTAGGAGGGTCAGAAAGGGTTGGGGGGGCTGAGGGGGTTGGAGTGGGGGACAGGGATGGGAAGGTCAGGGCTGGGAGAGTTAGGGAGCCAAGGAGGATGGGGTGAGGGGATAGAGTGGGAATCAGGGGGCTGAAGGGTGGGGCTAGGAGTATCAGGGCTGAGGGGTCTGAGGGGGTTCAGGGCGCCTGGGAGCTGAGGGGGTTGGAGGAGGAGGGGTGGCAAGCTGAGGAGCTGGGTGGCAGGAGCAGGAATAGGGCGCTGCAGGGAAATAAAGATGAGTGCAGCAAGGGGCTAGGTTGGGCAAGGAGAGCTGCAGCTTCCTGGAGTGCAGGGAGAGCTAGGCTTAGGCCTTGGCTACACTTGCAGATGTACAGCGCTGTGAGTTAAACCTGACTTTGTGCAGCTGAGTATGGAAAGCGCTGCAGTCTGTCCACACTGACAGCTGCCCAGCGCACTGTCGTGGCCACATTTGCGGCAATTGCAGCGCTATTGGGAGCGGTGCATTATGGGCAGCTATCCCACAGAGCACCTTTTCCCATTCTGGCACCATGGGTTGTGGGAAGGGGGCATGGGATTCTGGCTCCTGTCCCAATGCCCCATGATGCATCGCTTCGCATCCCAGAAATCCCTTTGTTTCCGTCCACCTTTGGTGCCATCTTTCAACAGTTTCTGTACAGCGCGATCTGTCTGCGGGAAATGGAGTCCGAACTGCTGAGGCGTATGCTGACGAGTCTCGAAAGCACGTCACGTTTGGCTGTTGAATTATTCCTTAAGATCCAAAGTGACAGTGAGGGTGAGGAGTCCGACGATGCTATCGAGCCGCATAACGCGTACGACATGAAATTGCTTGTGGCATTCACAGACATGCTCAGCACCGTGGAACGCCGCTTTTGGGCTCGGGAAACAAGCACCGAGTGGTGGGATCACATAGTCATGGAAGTCTGGGATGACGAGCAGTGGCTGCAGAACTTTCGGATGAGAAAAGCCACTTTCATGGGACTGTGTGAGGAGCTCGCCCCCACCCTGCGGCGCAAGGACACGAGATTGAGAGCTGCCCTGCCAGTGGAGAAGCGGGTGGCTATTGCAATCTGGAAGCTGGCAATTCCAGACAGCTACCGGTCGGTCACAAACCAGTTTGGAGTGGGAAAGTTGACTGTTGGAATCGTGTTGATGCAAGTTTGCAAGGCCATTAATTGCATCCTACTCAGAAGAACCGTGACTCTGGGTAACGTGCAGGAAATAGTGGATGGCTTTGCACAAATGGGGTTCCCTAACTGTGGAGCGGCAATAGATGGGACGCACATTCCTATTCTGGCACCACCCCACTTAGGATCCGAATACGTTAATCGGAATGGGTATTGCTCTATGGTTCTCCAGGCGCTTGTGGATCACGGTGGGCATTTCATTGACTTTAACACAGGCTGGCCCGGAAAGGTGCATGACGCACACATCTTTTGGAACACTTGGCTGTTCAGGAAGATGCAGGCCGGAAGATCACGGTAGGGGAAGTTGAAATGTCCATTGTGATCCTTAGAGATCCCGTTTATCCGTTAATGCTGTGGCTCATGAAACCCTACACAGGGAGCCTTGACAGCAGCAAGGAACGGTTCAACTACAGGCTGAGCCGGTGCCGAATGACTGGAGTGTGCCTTTGGCCGTTTAAAAGCCCGCTGGCGATCTCTGTTTGGGAAGCTGGACTTGGCCGAAAACAGCCTCCCCACGGTTATATCCGTGTGCTGTGCCCTCCATAATATTTGGGAAGGGAAGGGTGAAAGCTTCACTCAGGCATGGACCTCTGAGGTTCAACACCTGGAGGCTGAATTTGCACAGCCAGAGAGCAGGGCTATTACAGGGACCCAGTGCAGGGCTGCAAGGATTAGGGATGCCTTGAGGGAGCAATTGGAGGCTGAAAACCAGCAGTGATATCTGGTGCCCTGCACGGGAGTGAAGTGCAGTAGTTCCAATCTTTAGGAATCAGTGTTTGCTAAGCAGACTTGCAGTGCCTGTTTATTTCCTGGGCTAAGGAGGCTTTTACGTTATGCAATAATAAAGAATGTTTTCAAAGCCAAAAATCCATTTATTGAAAAGAAACAAGGGGGTGGAGTGGGGAACAGTACAATCACAGATTCGCATATGTCTTGTCTGGTGTGCTGTGCAGTGAGTGCTGCACTTCAGGACAGCTATATTGCATGGTGATGGGGGTTGAGTGCAGAGGGTAAGGGTTGTGGTTTTCAGGGCTGGGTGGTGAAGATACTGGTGTTGGAGGCAGCGGGTGGAATGAAGAACACGGAAGTTGGGGAAAGTGGGTTGGAGGTGACAGTGGGGCACAATGGAAAGAGTTTTGGGACAAGGGCTGTGTGGGGGGTGGCATTTGCGGTACTGCTCCTCTTTCTGCATGGCTAGCAGCTCCTGGATAGCATCTGCTTGGCGCTCCAGGATGCTTATGAGCCTATCAGTGCTTTGCTGCCGGTGCGCGGTGCTTTGCCACCGGTGCTCTGCGTTTTCCTGGCGGATCCTGCTTTCTCTCTCCCTCCAGTTCTGTGCTTTCTCATTCTCTTTAATAGATTGCCGCATCACTTCTTGCAGCATGTCTTCTTTGCTTTTTTGCGGTCTCTTCTTGAGTCTTTGCAGTCTCTGAGCAGGCGATAAGAGGGACGGCTGAGGTCTCAAGGTTGATGCAGCTGTATAGGCAAAATGCAACATTTAACAGAGGCAGCATTGTTTATACCAGACAGTAATGAGTCTCCCAGCACTTAAGGAGTAGAAAACACACAGGGTCTACACAATAGCATAATTTTCCTGTCCGAAACAGAGCACACACATCCCACGGGAGCCTCAAAATGGTGAGTAAGGGGGACTGATTGTTTCAAGGCTGCACTGCCCTCTGGCTTTCTGTGCCTTGGGGAGCACCAACAGCTTCAGGAGGCACCTACACTGAACACTGTCCCAACATTTTCCACAGGAGTTCATCCTGGACGACATCTCGCTGCTGAGGATGACCTGGGAAGCAAGGGAGGGTCTTCTACTGCAATGCGGCTTCCGCCCTGGCCCATATGCAGCTTGCCTGTGTGCAGCAATGGTCCCCTCGTGACACAGTGGCGCGGACACGTTAGCCTGGCTGGGACAAGGACCACGGTGGCTCTCCCGATAAACCTGCGCAAGCGCATTGCACATGTTCTGGATGAGACATTCAAGGAGATTACCGAGGCCGATTACCACGATGTGATAAACCACATCAATGCACTATTCCGCATCTAGGCATGCATGCCTAACCCTTCTCTCCTAAAGAGCCCGCACCGAAAAAATTCCTTCCCGGGAAAAAAAAAAAAAAAAAACCACTTACCGGGAACCTGCTCTTCTGTTTGTCCTCCACCAAGTACTGGCCGCTGCGGCTACCTTCCTCCTGGCTCGAGAAGAGCTCCTGGCTGCATTGCTCCAGGGATTCTGGGGTGTCTCCATCCGGCCCACCACCATCACTCCAGTTTTCCTCCTCCTCCTCTTCCTCCTCTCCCCCACCGGCTCTGAAGTGTCCATGGTGGTGCTCGGAGTGGAGGTGGGGTTAACCCCAAGTATCACATCCAGCTCTTTGTAGAATCGGCAGGTCGCAGGGGGAGCACCCGAGCGGCCGTTTGCGTCGCGGGCTTTGCGGTAGGCACTCCGCAGCTCCTTTACTTTAATCCTGCACTGCAGGGCGTCCTGGTCATGGCCCCTTTCCATCATGTCCTTTGATACCTTCCCAAAGGTATCGTAATTCCTACGGCTGGAGCACTGCTGGGACTGTACAGCTTCCTCCCCCCAAACACTGAGGAGGTCCAGCAACTCGCCATTGCTCCATGCTGGGGCTCGCTTGGCGCGTGGAGGCATGGTCACCTGGAAAGATTCGCTGATAGGATTCCACACCACGCCGGGCTGAGCAAACTGGAAGGGGATTTTTAAAATTCCCGGGGAATGTAAAGGGTGGGTCACATGGTTGGTTACCTGAGGCCAGGGCAGTAGAGTTTGAACTGATGACCAGAGTGGCTAGAACAGGCATTGTGGGATACTGCTGAATAATTCTGGAGGCCATTCACAGCGCATTGGGTGGCCACATTGGCGCCGCAATACTTGCTATTCCTCTTGGAGAGGTGGAGTACATGGAGCGCTGCAACCACGGAGATACAGCGCTGCAAATGCTTTGCCAGTGTGGACGGGGAGTGAGTTACAGCGTTGGGGGGGCCTTTACAGCGCTGTAACTCGCAAGTGTAGCCAAGGCCTCAGAGGCAGCGCCTTGAGGGGGGCCATAAGGACCAAAGGTGCTAAGAGGTGGAGAGGCCTGCTGGAGAGCATGGTGGGGTGAAGAACGGGGGGTAAGGAGAGAAAGTTGACAGGGCAAGTAGAAGGTGAATGAAGTGAGGATGGGTTTGGGGTTGTAGGGAGGGGAGATAAGTATCAGCATTTTCTTCCCATAAGGTCTCTATAGTTCCATTAGCATCAAGTCTGTTTGTCCTTCTCTTTTAGATGTTCTTCGTCCTCAGTGTCCTGGAGCCCTGAAACATGCCATTAAGTGGAGGCCTATATGGTTGTGAAGACCCCACCTACTGGAGGACAGTGTTTGATGTCTACTGGGATGTACTCAAAGCCAAAGGAAGCAGGCAGAAAAAACTTGCTGAGTTGGATAAATGGTAAATGCTCAAGCATTTAAGGTGGTTTCTTTTCTGCTGCATTATTCTCTCTAAGAGCACCACCTCATCATCTGTTGAGGAAGCATACAGCTATGAGTCCTATCCATAGCAGCCTCTTTCAGTGTGAAATCCCTGCCAAATGTTCTTCATTAGTAGCAGCTGGGTCTTCAATAGCATGAGCTTCCTCTCAGCCAGTCAGTCCCAGCTGCAACTCCAGCAGCAAGAACATGTAGGTTCAAGACTATATTTTGACTCCTTGTCTGCCAACGGGTCTTTGTTTCAGGTATCAGGAGGAGCTGCCAGTTGCTATTTCAGGAAGGAGAGAAAAATATCTGACACAGGCTGAAGTGGTGAAACTGATGGAATGGAAACTTGCTGTAAGTAGCTTTCCCAGATGAATTGCCATATGTAACATCTCAGCCATATAATCAAAGTGTTTGTGTAGTGGCAAGGAGGGTCTAAGGCAATGTTACAGCTTAAGTCGACATAAACTATGTTGCTCAAGTGTGTGAATTAGCCATCCCCTTGAACGACATAATTTATGCCAATTTAAGCGCCAGCATGGAGAGCGCTGTGTCAGTGAGAAAGCTGCTACTGTTACTTGCAGGGGCTGGGGTAATTAGATTCACGATCCATAGAGTGACTATATTAGAGAGCTTACATTAGCACAGCTGCATCAGTGCTGCTGTAAACTCTCTAGTGTAGCCATAAGCTCAGAGCCTTGGGGTCTATAACATCATTTTCAATTGCTGGTGGTTTGGAGCTCTGCTGATTATATTGACTTTTTTTTTTAAACCTGTGTGAAAGAGTTTGATGCTGCCAGCCTTAAGGCCTCTGTAGTTAGCATCTATTTAATTCTGTTATTCATATTTTAAAGGTACTGCAGTCAAGGAAAACAATCCAGCCAAATCTTCTGGTCTGTCTGAACCATGCTTGATGCACGACTGGGGGAGGAGCAATGGTGTCTTTATGCTACCTTTTTGGCTCCTTAATTGAGGGGTTATTGTGCCCCCCCCCACACACACACACACCCCTTATAGAAGCCTCAGGCTTGCTGTAAGTTGCCGTCAGCTACCATAGCCCCAGGGGATTGTCCCAGCAATCCGGGATCTTGGGGGCATATGGCTTTTCTGCCACATGCAGTTGCCCAGCCTATGTCCCCTAAACAGGATCCTACAGTGGGATGGCATAGAGTCACTCTGCCAGGTAGCAGCCTCCTCACCTTCTGAAGCTGAGGATTTGGCCCTTTATTTTAAAAAAGTTATCCTCTGTTTGCATTAGCAATAACACATTAGAATATCAGAGCAGGAATATTTTTAAATCCAAGGTGCGCTATTTGTTTAACTTTTTGCATTTCACCCAGCTTGGTAAGTTTCCTCTGACTAGCACAACAGAGCTGTGTGTGGGTTTCCACTACAATAGGGGAATTATATTCAGTCACTTATTTATGAAACATTAATACTGTACACAACTCTTTACAAACAAGGAGGTGGATCCCTGCTGCATAATAATCAAATTATCATGGGCTGTTGACTCACAGGAAGAGGGTGATTAGTCCAAGTGTAATGGACAGGGTGGAAAAGTCAAAGGGAGTATTTAGGAGAGAGGAGCAGGAGGAATGTAAGGGACACGGTGGGGGGAGATGGTGGAAACAAAGGTAAGAAACTAGTGGCATTGTAATGGGACAGAGGCTTGAAGATGTGGTCAGAGGAGCACATGCTTAGGTTTTGTCTACACTAGGAAAGAGGACAAGATGAAGCCCCTGAAGTGATGTGAGGAGTTGAGGTGATGTGCTCAGAGTGTGGGTTAGGAAACTTTAAATCCCACCCTCCAGCAAAACAAAATGTTGCTGGAAATCTTGTGTTTCATAAAATCGTGCACACCCTAGGGTTTTAAAAACAACACTTTTTCCCCCAAACAGAGCCTCAATTCTGAGCTTCAGCTCACTTGCCATTCTCCTTTTAGATAGTCACATAGCTTTTTCATTTTCTGGACCAGGGGTAGGCAACCTATGGCACATGAGCTGATTTTCAGTGGCACTCACACTGCCCGGGTCCTGGCCACTGGTCTGGGGGGGCTCTGCATTTTAATTTAATTTTAAATGAAGCTTCTTAAATATTTTAAAAACCTTATTTACTTTACATACAATAGTTTAGTTATATATTATAGACTTATAGAAAGAGACCTTCTAAAAACACTAAAATGTATTACTGGCATGCAAAACCTTAAATTAGAGTGAATAAATGAAGACTCGGCACACCACTTCTGAAAGGTTACCGACCCCTGTTCTGGACCATGCTTGAGAATAAAGATCCCCACACTGGGGGTTTTCCTTCCAATCACAAAACATCTCAACTTGGAGAATGCCAGGAAGGGCTCTCCCTCTGGATCACTAGTGGCCCACAGACCATAGCTTGGGAACCTTCACTAAAAAGAAATATCCCTGGAAGGACTCATTATACTTTTCCCATATGTTGGAAAGAAACTCATGGCCCCACGCTATTGAAACCCTTATTATAAAGGCCACTTTTAATTGCTGGTGCCCGTAAACTATAGACTTTTTCCTGTAGCAATGAGCTGTACTCACTTGTAGAGCGAAGACGCTGAGCTCCTCAGGTTGGGATGTCCTTACCATGCTCTCTTCTCTCCTCCCATCTAGCGGGGAAAGTTTCGTCCTCGTCTGCAGCAGCTGGTGGCCACTAACTCCAGTGAAACGGTGGAGAGCTGTACAAGGAAAGCTTTCCAGCTCCTTCCAGACGTGGCAGCTGCCATTACTGAGCTGAGCCAGCTAAAGGCTGTGGGACCAGCCACAGCTTCGGGTAAGGAGTTGTGGGAGGGAGGGGATAAATCCAAGAGGGCCAGGGCCTGGCTATACCGTTAGGTAAGAAATGGGAAGATTGTTCAGATTTTCCACAGCACTGTGTAAATAGCACCACCCAAATGGTGCTAGTTAGAGTGGGTCTGAAATGCTGATCTTTCCTGGATGATAAACACTTCTGGGAGACAGTATTGGCCCTAGAACTGAGCACTGGGGAAAAGAAAGGGGAAGCACCCACATCTGCAACCTGGTCTCAGTTTTTCCCCAATCCAACAAGTAGCCAAACTTGTTTCCAATGGCCAGTTCTTAGAGAGAAGACCTTCGCATGTGCTTAGTGCTGTGGCTGGCAAAAGCAGCAAATCAAAGGAATCTGGCTTGCATGGGATGGAGCCTGCATATGAAGTTGTGGTTAGGTCTCTGGCTCAGTGTGTTTCCCCATGTGTTTGTGTAAAGTGGGGGCACATTCACATGTGGGGGGGAATTAGAGACATGCTCAAACTACAAAATTGTAATCCTTATTTCAGTCCCCCTCTCCTCCCAAATTCAAGACTGTTCAGACACCCAGGGTTCTGGTTCAATCACATCTCTGCTGGGAATAAAGGTGAAACATACTTTTGGGTTCAGTTTCCATGATGTGTCCTGGAAGGTGGGGTCAGGAGTCTGATTCCAGGCATTCTGAGAGCCTGAACAAGGTGGGGGAAGCTGCATGTTTCTCCAAGACACGGGGCAGTCACTGTCATGCAGGCTGCGCCATGTCTCCTCTTCCTGCCCCCAACCTCTTTCTTTTCTCTGCTCAGCACCTTCCACTCTTCCCACTTAGCAATTCTAGCTGCAGGAGCCCCAGAGGCTGCGGCATTTATGGCAGATGAAGCAATGGAGTCCATTCCAGGCCTCACCCCAATTCAATATACCCTCAAGCATTACATCCTCTACCTGGACAAGATCCAACTCTGTGTCAAGAAACTAAACAAAGGTAAGGGTAGGCGGGGTCACTGCCACAGACCTCATAGGGGGTAGGGGAAGGAGGATCGCATCTCTCTGCTTTAGTTAAGTGTTTATGGTCTGAATTTCAGAAATTATTTGAACTGCAATGAACCCTTTAGTGCGTACAGTAAGGTTGTCATTAGGATACAAGAAAACAGTGGTTAGCACAAATGACTGGGAGTCAGGACCCTGGATTCTATTCTTGTCTCTGCCACTGATTGCATGGCCTTGGCTAAATTACGTAGGTCCAGAGCCTCAGACATTTAAGCACTTAACTCCCATCAATGGGAGTTAGGCTCTTAAATACTTTTGAGGATCTGGGTCCTAGTTTCTCTGTGCTTCAGCTTCCCCCCATCTGTAAAATGAAAGTAACATTTACTCACCTCTGCCCAGTGCATTGAGATCCTCAGATGAAAGTTGCCGAAAGTACAACATTGTTGATATCTGGCATTTCTGCATCAAGTGATTCATTGAAAAGCAAGTTAACTTAGGGTTACCATACGTCCGGATTTTCCCGGACATGTCCGGCTTTTGGGGGCTCAAATCCCCGTCCGGGGGGAAATCCCCAAAAGCCGGGCATGTCCGGAAAATCGGGAGGTCAGCCGGGCCGGCGGGGAGCCGGGCCGGCGGGGAGCCGGGCCCGCGGGGACCCCGGCCGGCGGGGAGCCGGGCCAGCCGGGCCGGCGGGGAGCCGGGCCCGCGGGGCCGGGAGCCGGGGGGTGCGCCGGGCCGCCGGGGGCCGGCAGTGCTGGGCGGGCCGGGGGTGGTCGGCCGGGGCCGGCACCCCAGGGCCTGAGCTGACCCAGGCTGGAAACGCCGGGGGGCCAGCCTGGGCCGCGCCTCCTCCCCCCACACCCTCCTTACCTGCTTCAGGCTTCCCGCGAATCAAATATTCACGGGAAGCAGGGGAGGGGGCGGGGTTGGGCAGGGGTGTGGGCGGGGCTGGGGGCGGGGGCCGGGGGCCGTGGAGTGTCCTCCATTTGGAGGCACAAAATATGGTAACCCTAGTTAACTGGTAGTCAAATTCAGGAAACAGAATTTCCTGGTTTCTTAGACCTGAACCTTGCAGTCACTGTAGAGCCATTCTCAGCAGCGCCTGTATTGAAACAGCTGCTCTGCAAGATTTCCCTTATTAACCTTTCCTTGCCTTCTGTGCCCACCATGAATTTGCATTGCCTTTTCATTCTCCCTTCAATTTTTGCTTGAAGTTGTGGCCAGCTCCATCTCCCTTCCCTGCTCCCCTGGTCTGTGTCGTCCTCCTGGGTTTCCAAAGGTCTCAGTGTGGCAATGATTTTGTCCACTAAGTTTTCCTGCCCTGCTGTACTGTAGAACCATAGCAGCAGTAGGACAATTGTAGGCCAGGATTGCAGAGATGTTCTCCTGCCCCAGCCCACGTGTACATCCATGAAACAACAGCAGTTTTTGATCTTTCCCTCCCTCCTAGTCTGGTATGACTGACATTCTCCACTCAGGAGAGGCTCAGAACTGGAATAGCAGGAGGGATGTTTGCAGGGCCAAAGTGAGGTGTATTGCCAAAGTTGTGTGGGAGCCCAGGAGAGATGCTGCAGATCTGGATCAACGTGCATTAGCAGAGTTGTGTGAGGGAAGTCTGTCTCATTCTGATCTGTACTATCAGCCTTTCACTTTACTGGGCCACATATCTTACCAAAAATTCATTTGGGAGATGAGGGAGACAGGGTAGGAATCAATCTACATCTGGTTCCTCTACTGATGCAGAGTGTAATTGCTCCCTTCTGATCTTTTCTAGCGGATACAGAGAAAGCATGGACTCCTCATCGTGTGGAGCTGTGTCTCTGGGCCTGGGCCGTGGCACAGAAATTGTGTCCTTCACTGCTGCAGACTCTCAGCTCAGGGGGAGAGAAGGCAGCTGATGAGGCGGATGAGGATGTTAGACCCACAAAGAAATGGAAAACCAGGTGAAAACATCATCAGCCAGGAACCTAACAAGCGTCACTCAGTGTTTGCTTCCTGTTATCCAATGCACAGGATGACTAAATGCCAAAGCTGGACTCCTTGGGGAATCTAAATATTGCCCTTTTGGGGGGGGTCATTCAGGGAATGGGTCAAATTGATCAGGTGTGGGAAGAAACAAAGGGGAGCTCTTCTGTTTGACTCACTCCCCATTTGGAACCAAAGCTGAAATGGAGCCCTCTGCTTGGTGTGTGCAGTGATTTTTACAATAATTCCTTAATAAACTTTTGATGGTTTTCATAGTACCACATAGTTGGTGTTTGTTTGGTTGCCAATAGGATAATGATGTGCCAACAGGAAGTGCCCTCTCTCATACTGTATCTCTCGTCCCATCTCACCTACCTCCTAAACATGAATGGATCTTCCAGGATGCCATCCTGGCCCCAGCTCTGGCTTCCTGGACCATTTACCTCCTTCATCTCCAATAATCCCATTGATTGAAGATTCCTCCAGCTGGAATTGTATCATCAGAATTCTTCCATCACAATAGCTTCATGTCATGATCATAAAAAGAGCTGGTGATGTGCTCAGCCCTGAACAATAGTCAGACATCATGAAAGTCTCTGCTCTGGAGAGCTTATGCTCTGTGTGACCGACAAAATGCATTGAGACATCCAGAGAGGAAGTCACCATGGGTTTTATTTCCCCCTTCCTTCTGTTCCTCTCCCCAGTCTATTCAATTTTTCCATGGGTACACCCTACAAAAGAAGGGTGTCTTTGGTAGGGACTTGAAGACCTAACAGATGGGGATCAGGAGATCATTCCAGGCATAGGAAGCATCACAAAAAGGAGCGGAAGAAGGAAATGGATGAGGCTTGCACTGTTGGCATAATTGGCATGACTGCACATTCCAGGCGCTGAAGTGTATTGGCAGTGTACTGGAATAATGATGCTGCAGTTCAGGCCCTTGGTACATTGGCAAAGCTGTGGGGACTCCAGGACTGGAAAAAGCCCAGAGGGGTGGGGGGGCCGTGCAGTGCAAGCGTGAGGAAGGGAGTCCCCAAGACTAGGATATGAAGGGTTGCTGCTGCAGATAAGGAGTGAGGTTCAATGTCTGGTTTATGTGTATCTCCCCCTTCCTAGCACATCTGTGGATGACTCTCAGGGCGATCCATGTCTTGTACCCCATTAAAGTGGATGAAACAAAGATGAAGGTTGTATGTGGTCAAACTGCCTTTCAGTGGCTCAAGAGAGCATGAATACCAACCTCAGGGAAGCCTGTTAAGAACCAGGGCACAAAGCCAAAATTGGTTGAGAGTTCTATTTAGATTTCACCACCAATTATCAAGTGCAAATTCATCATGCATTATAACTGCCTTATCACAGAGAGTCCCCTTGGATACTCCAATCTGTCACCCAGGTAAGCCTACCTTTGTGAGAGACGGTCCCTTACACCAAGGATCACAGCAATATTCAGGTTACTTCAAGTCCCAATGGACAAGTCACTTACTCCCAGGTCAATTGCACTGTAAATCTCACACCAAAGACAATGCTTGTAGCCAGTCCTATAATAAACTACCTAAATGTATATAGGAAACGTAAATAAGAATTATTTACAGGTTAAAGCAGGTGAACATACACGCACAAATAAGTTCCAATCTTACGTTTCAAAATGTAATAGATGCTTCTGTAATAAACAAGCTCTATATGCCCATTTGGGCTAACCCTGGCTAAGTACTGGGGTTCTCTTACTTATACCTAGGAAACTTTGCCCTCAGAGTCCAAGCAGCATAGAGATGGAGTTCCTTCTTGTTAGGGGGGTTTCTTCCCACTCCTCCTTGCACTTTGAGGGGAACTCAGCTGATGGGGGAAATTCACTTGCATGATTCATCTTCATGGGGCAGGGAGAAGGGGGAAGAAGAGAGCAAGCAACAGTGTCTTTTGTCCCCTACTGTTCCACAATAATTTGTTTGGTGTTGATGGGTCTTCTCTTTTGGGCAGGACATTTGGTTGGAGACTGGCATTTCACACTAGTTAATGTCTCACACCTGACTGGTGATTTACACAGAGGTGCTCACAATGCAAACTTTCAAATATTATCTTACAATAAGTGACAGAGCTGTTATAAGGAGATTGATGCCTGCAGCAGCTCACAAGCATTCCATAAAGTTTAAACACAGTCTTTTAAGTCTAATACCTATTTTAACAATACTAACAAACAGGTGAGCCAGACTGATTCCAGCTATGTGCTTATAATGTTTAGTTGAGACATAGGGACCTTGGCATGGGCTGGGCTAGCACCTGATCTGCCAGCATCCCATGTGCAACCTATCCCATCAGCTATTTGGTGTATCCTTTAGGTTACTAGATATCACTAAAGTTACAGCCCTTTATATTTTCAAATTTCTGTACCAATATTAACATTCATTCTGGGGTGGCTCTGTGTATTATGAGGTACTATGGACCTAGACTATGCAGTAAGGCACTGATGACTTACATGTCTGAGCTGCATGGAATGTGGAGGCAGACTAGTAATTATGCGCCAGTGATAGCAGATCACAAAATCATTCAGCAGTTTTACTGGGTCGTTTAAAAACGAGCGTACAACAAATTGAAAATATCTGAGGGCTATTTGCATTGTAGGAGAAAAACCCCAACCCATGGCTCTGCAGGAGCCTTCTTGGACTGTGTAGTTAGCCAGCTGGAACTAGATACTTGGTGTGACAGAACCCTGATGAAGCCGTTGAAGCCCTCTTTGAGAGAGGAGCAGGGGCTTGGAAAAGGAGGGTGCTACCATCTGTGCCTCTTAAGCTGCACAGGAACAGGGATCTACAGTTGCAGGATTGAGAGCTGTGCCATGGCAGCTCCTTGGAGACACAGGCATGGAAAAGGCAGAACCAGTGGCAGGCAGACAAGTGGAGCATTGCAGGAAAACAGGAATGCAACATCAATAGATTGGGGTGACAGCTCAGTAAAAAGAGAAATCATGCAGCCCCCTCACACAACTGCATGGCTGAATTATATGCAGGGCTCAGTTTAGCCTTCCTGGGATGCAGCTTAAGTTATTACTCTTTTAGAGATGGAGAAACCGAGGCACAGAATGGTGAAACAAGTTGTCCAAAGCAGCTGGGATTAGAACACAGGATTTCCTATTACCTGAGCCTTGCTCAGTCTAGACAGTGCCTATACATTTCCCCAAAGATGTTTTTTGCTGCTGGAGCCTAAGTTACGGACACTGGGTAACCAAGGGACCTGTCTCCTGATGCCAGAGGACAGCTGCTGCGTTAGCTGACTCTGCAGAATCCAAACTGCCCCACATCCAATAATGAATGAGTTTATTAGACAGTCAGTGACACTGGCTGACCTGCCCCCGGAGTGGGAAGGGAATGGAGGTGAATGGGAGATGGTTATGTTGGATTTGGAGGGTCAATAAAGAGCAGAGTCAGGAACCAAAAGCCATCAAGAAAGCAAAGCAAGAGATAGAAAATAAGACTGTGTCCCCAGCCAAGCAGTGAGGCAGTCTTGAGGGCAACAGACAGCAGTCCAGCTCCTTGTCAGCTCCCAGAGGCTCATGGCCACAGTGTGTATGGCACGGAACCCTTTGTGTCTCTGGAGACAAACCAAGAAGTGCCTGACATGCATAGCATGGTTCAGAAAACTTGCTGCAGTGATCAGGATTTGCTATCAATCAGGATCGTTTCATGCTGCCTGGAGTTTTCCCACTCTAGCAATTTTCCTTTGGGCTTTTCCCCCTCCCACCTGTTTTCACATTTCCTCTTTTTCTGGCAGCTCAACTGGGTCTGGATTCCTTTCATTCAAGAAGCAAAGCGGCTGGATGGATAGCTGGGAGGATCTTTCTGGCCCAGTGAGAGCCTGAGCTTCCTCCCTTTAAAGTCAATTGCAAACCTTCCATTGACTTGGTGTTTAAGAGTATGGCTACACTACGGTGACTAAACCGGCATAGCTATGGTGCCGTAGCTATGGATAACACTGTAGTGTAGACAGCCTACACCAGTGGAAGGGGTTTTCCTTTACTGTAGGACCACCACCTCCCTGACTGATGGCCACTAGGTTGACAGAAGAATGCTAGACAGACACCTCACTGTGTTTGCACTGAGGTTTAAGTCGGCATATCGACATCATTCCAACCTATGGATTTTTCACACCCGTGAGCAATGTAGGTATGTCTACCTACATTTTTAAGTGTTGACCAGGACTAAGCAATGGTCAAAGACCTCTAGGTTTGTTGTATAGAGCATAGACAGGGACTCCGAGTCCTCAGCATGAGGGGGCCAAATGCAGCCTGACTTGAATATATGCATCTCCCATAAGCCTTCAGGCCAGTTGTTCAGTAATTGGGTATGAGCCAGTGCTAACAGGTAATTTACATCAACTGGCATCTTGCATCTGAATTTGGCCCACTGAGCCTGAGTGTATGAGAGTGGTAGGCCTGGTCTACGCTTAAAAATGAGATTGACCTAGGTCAGTCACTCAAGACTGAAAAATTTCACACCTTGGCCATCGTCGTTAGGTCGATCTAGCCATGGTGTAGCCATGGCTAGGTCAGAGGAATTCTTCTGTTGACCTAGCTACCACTTCTTGTAGAGATGGATTAACTACATCAATGGAAAAAACCTGTCTGTCAATGTATGAAGGGTCTACACTACAGCACTATAATTGCAACGCTGCAGTGCCATAGCTGTGCCACTGTACAGGCTGTAGTGTAAGCATGCCCTTAAGTTAGACTCTCACTAGAGTATGCCTACATTACAGTCGAACAGCTACAGCCCGGCAGCTATGCCGCTGTCGTGTAGATGCTTCCTGCATAGATTAAGAGTTTTTCTGTTGGTGTAGGTAATCCACCTCTCCAAGAGGCTGTGGCTAGGTCAATGAAAGAACTGCCGCTACACCAGAGTTTAGGTCCACCTAACTATGTTGCATGGTGCATGAAATTTTTCATAGCTCTGAGCAATGTAGCTAGGTCAACCTAAGTGTTAGGGGACAGAGATGCATGGTGGAAAAAAAGCATCTGGGGGCGGGAGGAAGAGAAAATAAAAAGGTGTCGGTTAAAGACTAATTTACGCTTTCTCATGACTCCTCAGACAATAATTCATACTAACAGACTACCATACACATAGGTAAGTGGGTCTAAGGAAGTTCTTTTCCATCTTTCACATTATCTCTGCATTTGACTCAAGTGTATCCAAAAATACAATGAACCAGGTCTAGCCATCAAAGTTTTATAGTAAAAACTGTTGTGCTAGCGACCTACAGATACTCATTTGGTGAATTACCATATACAGGTTTCAGCACTGTTTACGACTTCCTGTCCTTATCTATTTGTATCCTTGGTTATCTGTCTCTAACTCATCCACAAAGCCAGTGTGCTAAAGAGATATCTGTGGTAGTAATTTAAGGCTAGATTGCACAATCTTTACTTAAACAAGTAGTTACATTAGCCCAGTGTAAGTGTTCACCAACATGAGTAAGGGTTAAAAAAAAAAAAATTAATGGAGATATCCCATCTCCTAGAACTGGAAGGGACCTTGAAAGGTCATCGAGTCCAGCCCCCTGCCTTCACTAGCAGGACCAAGTACTGATTTTGCCCCAGATCCCCAAGTGGCCCCCTCAAGGATTGAACTCACAACCCTGGGTTTAGCAGGCTAATGCTCAAACCACTGAGCTATCCCTCCACCCCTGATTGTTACACAATCTCACCCTTGATATTTGGCAACCATTTCCCCACAGATTCCCACTGATTTTTAAAGGTAAGAGCTTTTGCAGGGGAGCTCAGAAACACCTAAGGGATTGATCTTCAGATGGTATAAATTGAAGATATCTAACTAATGGCAGTTATTCCTTTGCACCGTAGCAGAAGAATCCCAATCTATGGGGTTTAGGATCTCCAGGAGGTCCTGATACAATAGGTCTCTGAACTGGTGATCCTAATAAAAGTCTTAGCAAGTCAATAGAGCTAATACTCAGGAGCGTTTATACCAGCTGAGGATCTTTCCTATCAAATGTCAGAATGAGCATTCTCCAATTTCTGATTGGCAAAATCAAACTGGGACCCTCTTACTCAGAATAATAAATGTTATTTCGGTGCAAGTTTGTGTTTGGATAAGGCCAGAGATGAGGACTGAAACAAGGGG
Source organism: Chrysemys picta bellii (assembly GCF_011386835.1). NCBI lineage: Eukaryota > Metazoa > Chordata > Testudines > Emydidae > Chrysemys > Chrysemys picta. The sequence goes on from NC_088800.1 coordinate 57,544,402, forward strand.
TGCTGATTCCTAAAATGAAGAGCCTTTTCTCTGAAGTGTTTTAGCCAAACAGATGTTCAAACAATTCAGCAGTGCCAACTCTCAGGCTAGTTGGAGTTTTTCCTCTAAGCCTCAGCTTCTGAGCATTGCACGAGAATGTTGGCTTTCATTTGAACAAAACACACTTCTAGCCGTCCTGGTATGGTTTCAGAGGAAAAAACCCTCTGAAATACAAACCCTTATGGCTCAGATAGCAAAAGACGAACACAATGAACCCAACATGTATTATTTTTGAAGTCTCAGCTATGTTAAACCAGTCTCAGGCTCTTTGATTGCTTGGGCTCAGCAAGTTTGCCAACATTAATGCCTAAAGTGCCCTGATTTTCAGAGGTGCTGAGCAGCTGCAAAGTCCAGTGAAGTCAATGGGAATGGCAGGTGTGCTAAACAGGATCTCATTTAGGTGCCTAAATGCACATTAAGAGGGCAAAAAGGGCCACAGTGCCATTAAAAATCTCATGCACACAGCACCTAACTTTGAAAATTTTGACTAGAGAGTTAAACCGCCTGAATAAAAATCACTTCCCTTCTCAGTCAGGTTTGACTTTCTTTCATTTCTCAAGTAGAACCCTACTAGTTCCCCAGTCATCCATATAGTCCTCCAGGGGAGAGGAAATTAAGATCTAATGCAAAAAAACCAAGGCTTGAAAAACAAGATGCTCTCCGGTCAACTTCCCTCACTCTTCTCAGAGAGCTCTGCCACTACCATCTTTGAGATCTTCTTTATACATCGAAAAAATGAGGCCAAGAAACATACCCGTCCCCTTCCACTATGCAAATCACCTTTGGAGACCATATGAAAATGAACTAACTTTAAAGAGCTGAGCATCACTGCTTTTATACTCCTCCCCCACTCCACCCATGTTTGTGGATCTCTACTGTTTATTTCCCCTCTGTGGGGTAGACTTAACATTTATTAATAATGACTATCCCCTCCTTGCCTGAGGCCTCTGCTGATCTAGTCTTTCCAGGTCACTTGGCAGGTTGTTTCTGTCCTGCGTGTTGGCCGTGATGGGAATCTGCTGAAGGCCACACAGATTGGAAGAAAAGGAGAGTGAAAAATCCTTGCCCTGACTTTTGGGGAATTTGGAACCACAGGATCATCTGCTCCTGAAGGATCAATTAACCAGACACTGGGGGAGCGATAAGCCTGGCAAATCAAAGGCATTCCTAAGGTTACGTCTACACTAGTCTGTTTTCTGAAATGTGTCCCACTCTAGCCAACAGTAGTGCAGTTCCGTTAGTGATAGCAATGGTGGGACTCCAGGCACTCCCCGCTGTGCTAGACACCCCATCATCCAACCCTGCTTGGAGAGGAGCATGAGACACTGAACTTTGAGTGGCCAATACAGATTGTAATTATTATAGAAGGATGACATATTTAAGCTTTTGTCTAGGAGATATCTGAGAAAGCAGCCACTGAGCAAAGAAAAAGATTGACGGAGATGAGGCTGCTATTAATAGGCCTTGGTTTTTAAAGAACAGAGAGGAGATGTTTATTCATAACTAGGACACCAGGGAGTGGCTATCTTTTGGGAAAACGCCAAGCAACACATGGGAAACACACTTGAGAAATTCTTATTAAGTCCTTGTAGAAGATCAAAAAACCTTCTGGATGCGGATATGTCAATTACAACCACAAACACTAATTGGGGAGCAGCTCCCTCAGTTTGGGGGGGGGGAGATCAGAAACCATTAATCACGTTGTAATTAATGGAGGGTATTAGCGGCACAGTGCATGTCAATCAAGATATCCAACCCTTAAATCACAAAGGCTCTGAGACATGTTGAACTGCCACAAGTCAAAGGAGATACCTACTGAACCTGTGGAAGGAAGAGATGTGAATTGATTGGCTCACTCAATCCATCACTGAGATGTGAGACTTCTGCTGTAATTAAAATACTCAATCTGTTGACTAAGCAGGAGTAGAACAGGCTAGTCTATTGCTCAGTCTTGAAACTCATTTATTTGGATTTTCTCTCTAGTTTCTTGATCAAGCCAACCTTGGTTTATTTGAGCTAATGGGAATTTTAGAACATCATGGGGAGCAGGTACAGCTGGCCATTTCCAGAGGAAGGAAGCTCAGAGAAGGCAGAATGGGGATAGAAGTGCCAGCATTTTGGATCTGTCACTGGAGCCTCAGTTTGCTACTCCTGCTGGCATTTCTTGTTGTCAGTGATTGGGTGGGTGCCTATGAGTTCTCCCAGCTCAGGAGCATGGTCCTAAACAACATACTGTCCTCAAGAACCAGAGAGCCAGTGTCCTCGCTTTGCTTGGAGGTTTTCTGTCACTCTTGAAGGACCAACTCTCAAAAGACAGCTATGCCAACGTATCATCTTGGGGCAGGCTTATTACTGTATTTGAAATTTTACCGCTCCCTCCCACGTATTATGGGCCAACTGTTTGGCATGCCTATAGTATTGCTTCTCTTCCAATTTCCTGGCACTTAGTTATTTGCAACTATTACATCCACAGAGGAAGGACGGTCCACTCATGAGGGCACTTGCCTGGGACTCCAGAGACCAAGGTTTAATTACTTGCTCTGCCACAGACCTTGGGCAAGTCACTTAGGCCCAGATTTTTAAAGGTACTGAAATCTGTGGGAGCTGGGTGCCTAAACAACTTTACAAATCCAGACCTTAGTCTCTCTGTGCTTCAGTTCCCTGTAAAATAAGTGTCAAAGTTCAGGGCACACTGCACTCGTGTTCCTGCTCCATGGTTCCTCGATGGCTCCCTCTAGGCTTCTGGCTCCTCAGCCATCACCTCTCTTGGGGAGAGACCCATGACTTTTTCCCTGCTGAGCAGGGGTTTTCCAGGCTGCACAGTTCCCTGCCTACACTTTTATATAAGATAGACTGCTAGACAGGCCAGTGTCTGCACTTTGCTATCTCCCTTAAGAGGCTATAAGCAGCATAATTGCTCATAGTTACAAAGAGCTGGGTGGTAATTTATAAGCACGCACATTTATTCTTAAGGTGAAAGCATTACTGAGAAAAACATTAAAAACCACAGTAGCTATATGCATGCTAAAAAGTTTACCAGATCCAGTCACCCCAACTCCAACCTCAAGCTCTGTCATGTGTCAGTCCTTCCAATCCTTCCCTAAGGATTGGGGCCCCTTTTGGACAGAAGGTTCTGTCTATTTGCCGGATCAGAAAGAAGGCCCCAAGTCAGTTTAAACTCAGACTATTTACCTACAAGTCCTTTCTTTGTTGGTCTCTGAAGAATGTAGTCTGAACTAGGATATGAAGCCTCCCAGACAGTGGTACCTCTTGCGGGGGGAGGAAGGGAGAAGAGAGTTAGTTTACAACCTGTCCCATTTGGCTTAAACACCACTCAATGTTTTTAGATCCCAGAGGAGCTGTGGTAGCCTCCTGCATGGAGTAGAACACAACCATACATAAACTATTCATTTAAAACAATGGACCCCAAAGCTACTGCATGAGGCTGCAATATTTGTCACATCTCCCCCATAAAGAAGTTACATTTATGTATTATTGTGGGCTGGGATTGTATGTGATACCATAAGGCCATCCCAGGAAATTGCCATACCTGTCACAAGTCTTCTAGTTCTTTATCTTACAGTAATATTGGGAGGTTATATACATTAGAGAGTGTCAGCTATTGGATAATGGAAGCCAGGTAAATTCCTTGGTTGGAAAAGCTAGACAGATATTGTTTCTCTACCCATAAGTCTCTGAACTGGACTCTAGTAAAGCATAGTGAGTGGTGCTGCAATATTCTAAGAATGCTAAAGATGGATCTCTTTAATCCAAAGATTAAAATACATAAATTAATTTATTTGCTGTTTGTACAGCCTTTTCTGCTAGCTCCATGCTCCCCTTGACTGGGCAGAGTTAAGAATTTGAATGGATCTGTCCAAGAGAACGGCTGAAATGAGCCACTTGTGAATCATTATCCATTGTGAGCTCATCAGCCATCCCTTGGTGTGAAAGTTGTGATTTGCAGTGTGTTATTACACTGTTGCTTGATGGGTCATGTAACAGCTCAGTTTCAAAGAATTCTGGGTGCACTTCTTCCCACACCTTTTCATTTACACATTCCCTGTCCATGAACATAAGAATGTCTGTACTGGGTCAGACCAAAGGTTCATCCAGCCCAGTATCCTGTCTGTGGCCAATGCCATGTGCCCCAGAGGGAGTGAACCTAACAGGTAATGATCAAGTGATCTCTCTCCTGCTGTCCATCACTACTCTGACAAACAGAGGCTAGGGACACCATTCCTTACCCATCCATGGCTCCAGAAGGTCCTGAGACTTCCTCCTCAGTCTCCTCCTGCCACTGGCCAAGATGACCATCCACCAGTCCCAGAGGAAGAAGCTGGATGGGCTGGTCCTTTGGAACCCTGGGGACCAATTTGTAGCCCTTCAACTGTTCACACATCTCCATGGAGTTCCTTTTGGGCAGCATCTACTAACTCTTGGGATACTTTCTCATGTTGTGAGTGTTCTCAGGTTCTCAGCTTGGTGTCACCTTCTGGATCCCTTCCTTTGGCCCACTCTGTTTGTATTCTTTGCTCCCCGTCTTCCCCCATTTAATTGATTTCTGGGCTCTGCAGCCTCTCCTCTCAGGTGAGGGGAGGGACCTTGTTTTCCTTATCAGCTCTGCTCACATAGGCTGATTGTAGCTCTGTTGGATTTTAAAAACATATGCCACCAGGCAATCATCTTGCAGGACAACCCCCAACCCATATGAACACGCATTAACTGAGATCCTCGGTTCTTAATCCCAAAGTATTTCAATACCAGTGCTTCTGTGACAGCTTGTTTTTAAATAGCTGGCTTTTACTAGCAATCACTGCTATCCTGTACCATGCACAACCAGAATTCTGAGGAGACTTAAGTAACAAGTGACGGGTAAATCTGTTTAGAGAAGTTAATGAACTCATTCATCTCCATTATAACTTTTCATTTTAGGTCCTTTTCAACTATGCAGTTGCTTCCACCTTTCTAGAGCTGGGTCAGAATCCTTTGTCACCAAGTATGTGTCCTACATAACTAATCTCCTCAGCCTAGTTTGGCAGCTGTTGCTGTTCAATTTAAGGCTTTACGATTTTTCATGCTGGAGAACACTGCAGTTTCTTATTGTGCTCTTAATCATTTTCACCCCATGTGAGGAGACTGTCAATTCCACCCGATCCAGATCCTCAAAGATCCAGGACGTGATGTTTTTGTACACCTTTGGCAGAGGCGGTCCCAAGGGAAAGTTGCTTAAAAATATCTACCTAGAGGGGAGTTGAAGGTGTTGAGTCAAACCTGCCAAAAACCCTTGGCTTGTACCCAAACCAAAAATACTCTTGTATTTCAAAGTCTAGTCATGACCTCCTCAAGTGTTTGGGGGGGGGGGAGGGAAGGAGAGGGGGAGACTCACATTAGATACCCTTACTTGGATCTATACCAATCCTGAGCTTGTTTGATTTTATTACAGTGACCATACTATTAATCAGAGCTGGTCTCTACCCTTTGTTGATCGTTGTATTCTCTTTAAGGGTAGACTTTGCATTCTAGAAAAGCAGTCAGAAGGTTTGCAGTGTCACACTTTCATTTGAGAAGGGCAGTTTTCATTAGCCCTGCAAATAACCACTGTTCTTTACAATGCAAAGTGCATGTTTCTCAATAACCTTGACTTGGCTATCAGTTATACGATCAATGCCTTGGGTTCCACTTTGTCCATCTGCCCAAATTCACATAACAGCTTTAATACATAGGACTGCAACATGACAATCAATAGTCTCACCTGGCAGCTGGATTCTTGCAAAGAGAACATGATTTTCCCAGGTAACACTCTTGCCAGGATTAGAGTAATCTTGGAATTCATGAATGATCCTATCTAGCTGTTTGCAATCTCCTTCATGCTCCTACTAAGGCATGCAATAGCTCTTCAAACCTGCTGCATCCAGGAGAGTGAGAAATTTCACTTCCTCCAGTTTCTCTACAACTCCCTTGCTTTCAGAAAAACTTGTAAGCACTGTAACTACCTCCTCCAGTTTCCTGATCCCAGTCACCTGACATAAGGCTGAGTTAGAAAAAGACAATGATCAGAGGTGACTGTTATATTCCCTGTTTGTTTGGGGGCTTCACTTTATAGCCTCTTGTGAGCACCCACCATGTTGATTAGGGAGCCAGAAGATGAAGCCAAATACAATTTCCCCAGATGGGGATTGCAATTAGGGAATTAGTCTCTGCTGAGTTTTCACCCTCCACAATCATTGTGATATTCCTGTGCCTTTGAACAGTGAAGGCAGGGGTCTGGACTTAGGGGTGGCACGAGCTTTTAGGGGGGAGGGGTAGCTCAGTGGTTTGAGCATTGGCCTGCTAAACCCAGGGTTGTGAGTTCAATCCTTGAGGGTGCCACTTAAGGATCTGGGGCAAAATCAGTACTTGGTCCTGCTAGTGAAGGCAGGGGGCTGGACTCAATGACCTTTCAAGGTCCCTTCCAGTTCTAGGAGATAGGATAAAAGGCAAGGCCCCTATAGGATAACAGGACTCTGAACAATAAACAGCTTATCAGCCTGACTTAGTGGATAAGGTACCAGGCTGGAAGTTAGGACAGCCAGCTGCTGGCCCCATCTTTGACTTGCTGATTAATGACCTTGCACAAGTCACTTGCTCTCTTTCTGACCCACCATTTCCCCATCAGTAAAATGAGGGTAATTATCCACACCTTTAGAATGTGCTTGAGACTGAGGGAAGGAAATGCCATGAGGGTTCTATATATTCCATAATGATTAGCAGTATAAAGAACTAATTATAAGGCAAGCTCAGTATCTTTTTATTTTTTCCCCTCTTCCCAAAGAAAGGGCATGCAGCTGACACGCTGTATAACTTTGGCTGGATGTAAAGCATTTGATACAATGACTCATGGAAATTTTATGAGGAAAATCAGTTCAAAGTGGCTGGGATATAAGTCCTGTCACATGCAGGCTGAAGGTCTGTGAACAAAAGGCATGACAAATGGCAATGTATTGAGTTGAGGGGGGGGAGGAGAAATCAGTCACTGCAGGGAGCAGGGTAGGCCTGATTTCATTGTTAACGCTCTGGCTGCAGAAGTAAACAGCACGCTAATTAATTTAACAGCTGACACAGAATTAGCAGGCGTCACAATGCAAACAGAGTGAGAAGTGGGGATGATCATTCAATGGAGCAGAGGTGTTGGAAATCACAGAATGAGATTCTGGAAAAAGGGGACGGAATCCATTGCGGGGGGGAGATAGGAAAGTTGATCAAGGGGAGTGAGACTGTGTGTGGGTGGTGCACTATCCCTGTGTGTGGATGTGGGCACACACACATTTACACTGCTGTGAGTTTGGGTGGGTGGATGGACAGTGCACTGCTCTGTCTGTGGGTGGGTGTGATCGTACAGTTTGTGTGGGTGGGTGTACAGCATACTGCTGCAAGTATGTAGGCTGTACAGCTGGTGCCTACATTGTGTACGCTTCAGAATACATCCTGACAGACAATAACACAGCTAGAGAAGGTGCCTGAGACACCAGAACTCCATCAAACTTCCCAGCAGGCACAGAACGCAGGGTCAGAGAGGGCCTTCTGGAGAGGTTCTCCAGGGACTCGGAGTCACAGTTCAGGGCAACTTGTGGTTCACTGAGGGCACCTGCACTAGGTTCTGAGCTCCCAGGCGTCAACCCTCTGGGTAGAGACCTGCATCTTTGTCCCTCCTAACGGAGGGTTTTCCAGGCTGCACAGTGTCTTGCCTACACTGTAATATCCCCAGCAAGCAAGACTACCTAGCCAGACCAATGTCTGCACTTTGCTTTTTCTATGAAGACTACAAACAAGGTCATTGGCAGCAGTTAGGAGTTACCGCACAACTCTTTCCAAGCAGGCACACTTATTCTTCGGGTGAAAGTAGGGTTACCATATCTATTAAATAAAAAAAGAGGACCCTCCACGGGCCCTGGCCCCGCCATTTCCCCACCCCCAGCCCCGCCCCAACTCCGCCCCTTCCCCGCCCTAACTCCGCCCCTTCTCCCTCCCACTCCCAACCACGGGGAAAGGGCTGCCCGAGCGCTACCGGCTTCACGGTTTGCCGGGCAGCCCCCAGACCCTGCGCCCCCGGCCGGCACTTGCCCAGCGCAGCTGGAGCCCGGGAGGGGAAGCGCCCAGCCGGGGGCGCAGGGTCTGGGGGCTGCCCGGCAAACCGTGAAGCCGGTAGCGCTTGGGCTTCAGGCAGCCCCCTTGCCTCCGGACCCTGCGCCCCCAGCCGGGCACTTCCCCTCTCGGGCTCCGGCGGCGCAGGGTCCGGAGGCACGGGGGCTGCCCGAAGCCGGTAGCGCTCGGGCAGCCCGGCTCTTAAACAGAGCCGAAGAGTCAGCGGAGGAGCAGAGCCTCTTAAACAGAGCCGGGCTGCCCGAGCGCTACCGGCTTCGGGCAGCCGCCATGCCTCCGGACCCTGCGCCGCCGGAGCCCGGGAGGGGAAGTGCCCGGCTGGGGGCGCAGGGTCCGGAGGCACGGGGGCTGCCTGAAGCCCATAGCGCTCGGGCAGCTCGGCTCTTAAACAGAGCCGAAGAGTCAGGGGAGGAGCAGAGCTGCCATTTTCCCGGACATGTTTGGCTTTTTGGCAATTCCCCCCGGATGGGGGTTTGAGTGCCGAAAAGCCGGACGTGTCCGGGAAAAAGAGGACGTATGGTAACCCTAGGTGAAAGCATTCCCAAGAACACATATAAAAACAACAAAAGTGCTTATATGCATGCTAACTCTTTCAGAGGTCACCCATTAGTCATACGGGGCCACAGTAGGCCAAAGTCCTTCCAACCCTTCCCAGGCAGGATTGGGGACCCCCCTGGACAGAAGGTTCTGTCCATTTAGTGGATCAGAAAGAAGGCCCCAAGTCAGTTTAAACTCAGGCTATTTATACAAAAGTCCATTCTTTGTCTTTGGTCTCTGGAGAATCCAGTTTGACCCAGTACAGGGGAGCCTCCCCAGGGGGTGACACCTCTCTGGAGTGTTACAACCTGAGTGAATTTGCCTATTACCCCTCTGTGACAATGCGGTTCTGGCGGAACCCAACTGAGAGTGCCAACTCAGGACAAATTGCTCAAATAGGGCAGTTACAGCCCAAGGCTGGGGGTTTTTCCACCTCTAAGGCAAACCACCAGCCAGACTAAGAGGACTCCAGTCTCACCCCACTGGCTAACTGCAAGTCTCACAAGCAATCTCCTTAGATATTCCAGTTTCCCAGTATTACCACCAGTACCACTCGTTATGGGGACAAATGGTTATGAAAACCAATACCCCAGTAAAAGAAAAAGGTTCTCCTGATCCCAAAGGACCAAGCCCCAGACCCAGGTCAATATACAAATCAGATCTTACCCACAAATCACGCTGTTGCCGATCCTTTAGAATCTAAAATCTAAAGGTTTATTCATAAAAGGAAAAAGATAGAGATGAGAGTTAGAATTGGTTAAATGGAATCAATTACATACAGTAATGGCAAAGTTCTTGGTTCAGGCTTGCAGCAGCGATGGAATAAACTGCAGGTTCAAATCAAGTCTCTGGAATACATCCCCCGCTGGGATGGGTCCTCAGTCCTTTGTTCAAAGCTTCAGCTTGTAGCAAAGTTCCTCCAGAGGTAAGAAGCAGGATTGAAGACAAGATGGAGATCAGGCATCAGCCTTATATAGTCTTTTCCAGGTGTAAGATCACCTCTTTGTTCTTACTGTGGAAGATTACAGCAACATGGAGTCTGGAGTCACATGGGCCAGTCCCTGCACACTCTGCTGAGGTACAAGGCGTATCTGCCTTCTCTCAATGGGTCCATTGTATAGCTGATGGTCCTTAATGGGCCATCAAGCAGGCTAGGCAGAGCTAATCTCAGCTTGTCTGGGATGTCACCCAGAAGCATAGCATAAGTTTGCCATACAGACAGTATAGAGCCAATATTCATAACTTCGACTACAAAACTGATACACACATATAGACAGCATAATCATAACCAGTAAACCATAACCTTGTCCTAGACATCCCATTTGACCCCCTTTATACAAGATTTGGGTGCCACTACAGGACCTTGGTTGCAACAATGATCTATACGGTCCCAGTTTATGTCAATAACGTCACACCCCCAACGCAAAATTGATGCAGGAAGGGATGACACAAACATCACTGACTGCATCCCAAGAGCTCCCCATCCTGGGTTCTGTCTCACTACAGCTAGTATTGGGTTAGAAGCCATACCAGTGTATAACAGAAATGGTTCATCAAAGTCATGTTCAATAACATGATTGAACCTCTTTACAAACTCAAGGTAACACTTAGTTAGAACAATAGTGGATTGGATCTGCTCTGGCAGCATGGTTCCTGTATGTGCCATGTGATCTTGCCAAGAGCTAAAGAAATCTGCTACTTTATCCATACAAGCTCGGGCCAATGTTTGGAACCCAATTAACATCGAATAAATGCAGATATTAATGTTCTTCATAGTCCAGGAATCTTGGCATTTAGCCATGAAAGCAATATGGTAGTGTGCCTCAGTCTTCCTTTTCATACAGCACATTAGGTCTGGAATGTCCTCTCCCCTGTGAAAAGTTCCCATATTGTTTATATGCATTGCCTGTGAAACCCCAGTGTAACAAGGCCTTTTAACATAACGTGTGTTTTCATGTATTCCTTTTAACATGTTCAATGAATTCTCCAAAAGATTAGGCACGTTGTATATTTTTACCGTTTGTGGCAATAGCAACACATTAATTACAAAATTTAGCAATAACAACAAGTTCATTGCAAGTGTCCATCTACAGTCATGTTTGTCATGCCACCCCTTTGGCTCAATACCATTGGAGTTTGGGCATTTTAGGGTTAACCTGTGGCTTCCCTTTGCAAAATTCAGTTTTCTCTTTCCTCCTTGTCCTGCAGGATCAAACCCTGATTTCTCTTGCTTAACAGAATTCACTGGCTGATGGGGTGGGCCCTCTGTGCTAACAGCTGTTAGCAAGTCCTTCCTTTCCCAGCCAGGCAAGTAATTTGCACTACCCCAGACCAGAGCCAGTCCACCAGTTTTCATATTCGTAACTGCTATCATCTCCAAGGCTGGACTCTGTCTTAAAGAGATACCACACAAATCCAAAAAGTCTGCGGGTGAGAGTTTGCTTCCTCTCCCCCGCATCCTCAAGCATTTAGCCATAAAACTGCTCTGCTCTGACACATCAGTAACCAAATCTGTCCTCAAACCCTGAAGCACAAACTGCTCATTTAAAGAATCAGAAAGGAGACATTCCTGTTCCAACACCATTGTCTCCCCAACAAGTTGGCCCCACACAGCCACTTGGTTATAGGGATGCCTCAATCCCTTAACAACTTTTACTTCCTCTGAGACCTTCTCAAAGCTACCCACACTGGATCTTTTACAAGGAAAGTTAGTGGATCCCTTCACAACAGACAATTTTTGGCTGCTAGGAACTGAAACTTCCTTGATTAAATCACTCTCACACCCTTCAATTGCAGGGAACTGCTTGCACCAAGTACCATGAGGATTCCTTTCTCCAGGAGCTTTTCTAAGCAGCAATTCACCCCTCACAGAAATTCTGCCCTTACCCTCTTCACCTAGGGCTTGCTCTAAAGGCACACTTTCCTGAGCAACAACAGACTCTGTCTGGGTCTTACTTACATTCAGGATCACCTTTGGCCCATCAGGCAGATCTCTACACAATCCCCTTTCAGGCGAACCCATAGACTTCCTAGATAAAAGGTTAGAAATACTTCCCTTCTCTTTGCCACACACAAGCTTAGGAATTTTTTCCTTTTTGCTACAAGTTGTTAAACTGTCCGTAGGTAACACAACCAAATTACCTTTCTGCTCTCCTTGTGCCCTGGCTAGGGTATCACCCTGATCAGACAGAGTTGTTACACCCTTCTCCAACCACACATGAGCAACAGGCAAAATACCAGCACCAGAACTGTTTGGTCTCTGGGATTTTGCTAAGCCACTAACTGGATGCAACCTAGTTACGGGGCCATTCTCCCCAGCAGATGCAAACTTAGGACCATTCCCTTCCTGGGCTTTGGTTGAATCCAGAACCAACTCTGAGACAACTAAATTACTCTCAACCATCACAGGCCGAAAGGCACCTTCTGTCTGCTCCACAGACAAAAAAGAGTTGGAGACGCATTTTCCTTTACTAGACATACTGTTTGGGATTTCATTTCCCTTGTCCCAGCACACCGGGCTGTTCACAGACAACTGCTTGGAGACTGGGGTAGCTTCCTCCATAGGCAAGTCAACACCCCTGACAGACACAGGCACATTTCCTTCACTGTCACTGTTCTTCGCACAGGAAACAGATAAGGTATAGGGGCACTCATCTTCCACTCTCCTTGCCTTCCCAAACTGCTGACTAGATAAAGCCATCAGCTCACAAGACTGCCTAGGCTCATCCAAAATCTCCTTGTTCTCCTCTCCCTTCGCTTGATCTAATTCCAGATTTACTTCTGAGACATTAGATAGACATTCAGAAACTTCATTCACAGCCAAACAGCTACTTTCCAAAGACAAACTTTTGGAGAAACCCTCCATAGGCACAACCTTAGGATCAATCCTCTTTTGTGCCTGGTTTGTATTAACTTGACTGACCATAGCTTTAATATCATTTCCAATCATAATATCCTTAGGGATTATGTCTTTTACTCCCACAACCATGGTGCCCTCCAATCCCTTCCATTTCAGGTGGATTTTAGCCAAAGGCACCCTGACAAAATACTTAGATAAGGCTACAACAGTTACATCTTCACCTGGCAAATAATCTTCCTTCCTGACAAGACTTGCTTTAACCAGAGTAATATCTGCTGCGGTGTCCCTCCATGCCATACACCTCACTCCATTCACTTCTGCACTGCTAATAAACTCTGCATTATTTCCCCCATATTTAGCTTTAATGTGAGTTTTAAGGTCAAATCCTTCAGAGACAACAGAAACAGCATTTGCACACAGGGCACCAATGCTGGGCTCTGTGTGGCTTGCCTGTGAGTTTACAACAACAGGGTTAGCATTGGCCGTGGCATTTGGGGTTGCTGGTTTTGGGCTGCCCTTCAGTGTCGGGCAGTCTGGTCTCATGTGGCCCAGCGTACCACAGCGATAGCATGTAACCTGCTGGGGATGCGAGTTCCTACCCTCCGGGCCCCCTTGAACTCCTTTAGAAGAGTCAGGTTTATTTTTAAATCCTTCCCTCCTCTTGAACTGGGGAGACTGGTGATCAGTTTTCCCCGGGGTTTTACACCCTTCTCGAGCCCTGTTTTGGGTATGGGCATCGGCAATCTCTGCTGCCCGTAGGACTGACTCAGGGTCCCTGTCACACACAGCTGCTCTCACATTGTCAGGCACAATGTCTAAGAACTGTTCCAAAGTTATTAAATCCAGCAGTTTTTCAAAACTCCCATGAACCTTGGCTCCCATAACCCACTTTTTAACAAAACCCATCAGCTTATGAGCACATTCTACAAAAGTACAATCCTTAGGCATTTTAAACTCTCTAAACTTAACTCTGTAAGATTCAGGAGTAACCTTGAATCGCCTTAACACAGAATCCTTAAACCGCTCATAATTTAACGCTTCTTGTTCCCCCAAGTCATTAAACACCTCCCTGGCTTTTCCAGTCAGTCTGGTTAGCAGGACAGGCATTCGCTGACCCTCAGGGATCTGGTACAGATTGCAGAGGCGTTCAAAGGTAGACAAAAACTCCTCTATATCCTCAGTATCATTGTAAATGGGACACATCCTTTCCCAGTTTTTCTCATGGCGGGGGGGAAGTGGAGTACCAGGTGGGGATGACTTTCTCCGCTCTTCCATTACTTGGAGCTGAAGTCTGGCCGTCTCCTGTTCCATCTTGTGAGTCTCCTGTTCCATCCTGTGAGTCTCCTGCTCAGCAGCGAGCAGCTCTAGACGCCCCTTACGGGCTCTCTCTTCAGCCTCCTTCTTTCTTTGATCAGCCTCTTTCTCTCTCTCAGCAGCCTCTTTCTCTCTCTCAGCAGCCTCTTTCTCTCTCTCTCTTTCTAACTCTGCTATTTTGTGCTTCTCCAGCAATCGAAGATCTGCCAGCTTCTGTTCATGCTCAAATTGCAGTTGACTTGTCACCCTTTGCATCCTAATTTTTTCTGCATCTTCTGCAGCCTCAGGTAAGGGCTGTGCTCTTGCTCCCTGATCACTGGCTATTAGCAGATTTCTCAATTCTTCCTTTGTAGCTTTCTTTCTAAAGCTTATCCTCTTTTCTGAACACAAATTTTCCAGGGCTTTTTTCCCAAGTCCCTCATATGCTCTTTGCTCAGCCATTGCAGCAGCTCTTTAACCAACAAAACTCTCAATCCCAAAATTCAAATTTGGATAGCGTGGGGTTCTGACCCAAAGCTTAATTGACCTGGTTCTGTGGATCCAAGCACGACTACGCCACTGTGACAATGCGGTTCTGGCGGAACCCAACTGAGAGTGCCAACTCAGGACAAATTGCTCAAATAGGGCAGTTACAGCCCAAGGCTGGGGTTTTTTCCACCTCTAAGGCAAACCACCAGCCAGACTAAGAGGACTCCAGTCTCACCCCACTGGCTAACTGCAAGTCTCACAAGCAATCTCCTTAGATACTCCAGTTTCCCAGTATTACCACCAGTACCACTCGTTATGGGGACAAATGGTTATGAAAACCAATACCCCAGTAAAAGAAAAAGGTTCTCCTGATCCCAAAGGACCAAGCCCCAGACCCAGGTCAATATACAAATCAGATCTTACCCACAAATCACGCTGTTGCCGATCCTTTAGAATCTAAAATCTAAAGGTTTATTCATAAAAGGAAAAAGATAGAGATGAGAGTTAGAATTGGTTAAATGGAATCAATTACATACAGTAATGGCAAAGTTCTTGGTTCAGGCTTGCAGCAGCGATGGAATAAACTGCAGGTTCAAATCAAGTCGCTGGAATACATCCCCTGCTGGGATGGGTCCTCAGTCCTTTGTTCAAAGCTTCAGCTTGTAGCAAAGTTCCTCCAGAGGTAAGAAGCAGGATTGAAGACAAGATGGAGATCAGGCATCAGCCTTATATAGTCTTTTCCAGGTGTAAGATCACCTCTTTGTTCTTACTGTGGAAGATTACAGCAACATGGAGTCTGGAGTCACATGGGCCAGTCCCTGCACACTCTGCTGAGGTACAAGGCGTATCTGCCTTCTCTCAATGGGTCCATTGTATAGCTGATGGTCCTTAATGGGCCATCAAGCAGGCTAGGCAGAGCTAATCTCAGCTTGTCTGGGATGTCACCCAGAAGCATAGCATAAGTTTGCCATACAGACAGTATAGAGCCAATATTCATAACTTCGACTACAAAACTGATACACACATATAGACAGCATAATCATAACCAGTAAACCATAACCTTGTCCTAGACACCCCATTTGACCCCCTTTATACAAGATTTGGGTGCCACTACAGGACCTTGGTTGCAACAATGATCTATACGGTCCCAGTTTATGTCAATAACGTCACACCCTCCCTGTTCTTAGTTCCTGGAGGGCTGTGGTTCCTCCCACCCCCAATGGAATCATATACAAACCTGGCCCACAATGATACATACATTAATACAGTGAGGTCACCCAAAGAGATTGTAGGAACTTGCCATCTCTGTCACCTCTCCCCACTAAAGAAGTGGGTGTAACTAAGATGCTTGACCTGCATCCTAGGAGAACCCACAGGTTTATTCCCTGGACGGTGTGTCATAATTCTGCCATAGACTGGGCAGTGTACCACAGCTGCTTCAGTGTCCCTACTTTTGGCTGGAGACACTGCCATCCCCATGCTCTGTGCTGCCTCTGGGTCTCTGGTAAGGGTAGGCAGAGAGCTTATTTCCCTGGCCTGGGCTTCAGGAATCAGAGAATTTCCCTTCAAGTCAGTTGGTCTCATCCCTCCCCTGGAGCAGGCGGCTCTCTCACATCCTCTCTCCTCAGGTATTCATCTGCATACACTGAGAAGGGAACCTGATTCCTCTTGGATACTGCGGGGGGGGTGGGGGGGTGGAGGGGGAGGAGCCACAGCCCTCCCCCTTGTCAGCTACCCTGTTTGCATTTTGTCTGACAGTCCCTTGCCTGTCGGGGAGCTCACCGAGGGCCTGCCCTCCTGCTTTTAAAGCCTTAACATCATTCCCCAAAAGCAAGGAATATGGAATATCTACACCCAGCCACCTGACCCTTCCTGGGTCTGCACAGAAATCTATGCTGTAGGTGGAGCACTGCAAAGGCGTCTACACCAGGGACTTCAACCCAAATTTCACCCCCTGGGAGCATTTGATGTGGTTTCACAACATAGAGCTTAACTCTAGTCTTAGCAGCCCCAAAGTCTCTCCATTCAAAGTCACTCCCACTGGTGATTCCAGGCAGGTTCAGCCGGACATGTGGGTGGTGCTTCGGGGTGTGGTTGGCTCAGCGTGAGCATTAGATGCCATCAGGGGCCTGGCTGTGCGACTCCTTCCCTCCAGAGATTCAGTCACACAGTTAACTCTGTGAGGTTGGGGTACAGCTGGCCTTCCCAGCAGTGCACTGGGCAATCCATGGCAAAGTGACCCCACTGACTACATATGGGCCACTGCTTTTCCCCACTCACCCCGAGGCTTCTCAGAGGTGGCTTCCCTCTGCTTGGACCCAATCCCTGTCTTCTGAGCTCATTCCATTCCTATCAGTTTTCTATCAAATCCAGGCTGACTAGCCACATAATGGTCTGCCTATTTCCCAGCTATGGTTACATCTCTGGATTATTGTCTATTAGCCATGATTTCAGGTCAGGGTGGCAGAGTTTATAGAACCATTCTATACCCATTAATTTGTAGGCCTCATCAATTGTGGTTTTTCCCCCACCCCCACTGTGACGTTATTGACATGAACTATGACCGTATAGATCATTGTTGCAACCAAGGTCCTATAGTTGCACCAAATCTTGTACAAAGGAGGTCACATAAGGTGTCTATGGAAAGGTTGTAATTTGCTGGCTATGATTATGCTGTCTGTATGTGTGTATCATTTTTGTATTTGAAGTTATGAATATTGGCTATGTACTTGTATCTTAATGTGTTTGATTCTAAGTAGCATCATTGAAGCATTTGGTCAGCTTCTTAAGAAAGGACTATTCTGAGTAAGTGCCCAATCAAGAAACACTTAACTGACAGTGGACTTTGGAAGACGCCAATCCACATCTGAGCTTTCCTGGGAACATTCAAACTAACATGTAAACAATGGTGTCGGACTGCAAAAAGCTGAATCTTCATGGACATGTGACTTGCCCAGGTGGCTACAAACTCCATCTTGTTGCTGTGATTTTGCACAAAAGAACAAAGGTGTTTCTGCCCACAAGAGAGAGAATATAAAAGGCCCTGGAAGCTTCTCCATTTTGTCTTCAACTGGCTCAAGAGATGGCCTTTCCACCCCAAAGAGATGCCTGAAAGAAACTGAAACAAAGGACAGTAACTACAGGGATGTGAGTGATTGCTGGACCCAGGCCATAAACTACAATGTTGGTCTGAAAAGGATTGGGCCGAGACTAGGAAAGAGTCTAGTCTGTGAAAGGTTTCAGAGTAGCAGCCGTGTTAGTCTGTATCCGCAAAAAGAAGAACAGTGCCACAAGTACTCCTGTTAGTCTGAGAAGGAAGCTTATTGGAACATCTCTGAGGGTGAGATTTACCTGTATTCAGTCTCCTACTGTATTAGGCTTAGACTTGTGTGTTTTGTTTTATTTTGCTTGGTAACTTACTTTGTTCTGGCTGTTATTACTTGGAACCACTTAAATCCTACTTTTTATATTTAATAACATCACTTTTGCTTATTAATTAACCCAGAGTAAGTAATTAATACCTGGGGGAGGAGGGCAAACAGCTGTGCATATCTCAGTATTATAGCGGGCGGACAATTTATGAGTTTACCCTGTATAAGTTTTATACAGAGTAAAACGGATTTATTTGGGGTTTGGATCCCATTGGGAGCTAGGTGTCTGGGTGCTAGAGACAGGAGCACTTGCTAAGCTGTTTTCAGTTAAGTCTGCAGCTTTGGGGGTGTGGGTCAGACCCTGGGTCTGTGTTGCAGCAGATTAGCGTATCTGGCTCAACAAGACAGGATTCTGGAGGCCCAAACTGGCAGAGAAAATGGGCTCAGAGGTAGTCTCAGCACATCAGGTGACAGTCCCAAGGGGGTCTCTGTGACCAAACCCGTCACACCCGGCAGTTCCCCTTTTTCTTACATAATCCCTAACTCGAGTTGAAGCCTCAGCAGAGGTCATATCCCCTTTTTCTGACACCACCCCCAAAACCTTCTCCTATACGCTTAAGGGGTCAGTTAAACTTGTGCAACAAAGCTTGTTTGCATGGCTCATAGTATTGTCCTCTCTGCCCATAAGGGTGGAAATGTCCAAAGCCTTTGTCCCTGACAAGTTGGAGCCAGATACCATACCATGTCCTCCAGCCCCACCTTGTTCAACTGACACCCCCTTTCAAAAACATCTAGAAACACAACCAGGTCACCCCCTCCCTAAAGTCATATGGAGTCTAGGCCACTCACTGGGACAGGTACACTGGGCACACTGGGACTGGCTCCACATACCAGACTATGGTTTTGCTGGCACAGTTTCTCCATCTCAAGGTGATGTTGTTGAAGCTGGTCCTGCTGGTGCAGTCTCTCCATCTTGAGCTGCTATTGATGCTCCTTGTCCTTCTCTCGTTCCTCATGCTGGTGCTAGTGTTCCTTGTCCGCAAGCAGCTGGGTTTCCATAAGCAGTCAGTCCCACTCCAGTTGTATCATCCCTTGGTCCACCTGTGCACCTGACCATGATCCCACTTGCAGTGATGCATTCAGTCTGTTAGCCTCCTCCCTGCCTCACGCCACGGAGTCGGCTCCAAGACTGTCCCTGCCTGCTGGACTCTCTACCAGTGGGCTAGATGTTCCCTGTGAACCTGGACTATCATTCCTCTTCTGGTCATGAGACTACAGCAAGTCAACTAGCTTTGTCTTTCTTCGCTCCTTAGTGCAGAGCTGCCTTTCTCTGCATAGCTCAACCAGCTGACCTTTCTTCAGCTGTCCATAACTCACTTTGACCACGCTATATATCACAGTTCAGGACAATTGTACCTGTATTTCCTCCTCATGGACCACCAAGTGCACCCATTTTAGGTTCCTTGGACCTCAGCTGCCATCTGTCTTGGGCAGAGACATGCGTCTTATTCCCTCCTGGCTGGGGGTTTTCCAGGCTGCACGGTTCCCAGCCTACACTGTGATATCCCCAGCAAGTCAGACTGTCTAGACAGGCCAGTGTCTACACTTTGCTCTCACTCTTCAAAGGCTATAAGCAACATAACTGCTCACAGTTATAAGTTACCACCCAGCTCTTTCTAAGAAAGCACATTTATTCCTAAGATGAAAGCATTGCTGAGAAAACATAAAAACAATAAAAGTTCCCTCAAGCAGGCTAAAAGCTTACCAAGGACCACCCATCAGTCTTATGGGGCCCCAGTAGGTCTAGTTCTTCCAACCCTTCCACATTGATTGCCCTCCATCCCCCCTCCCCCAGACAGAAAGTTCTGTCCATTTGCTGAATCAGAAAGAAGGTCTCCCCACCCCCCAAATCAGTTCAAACTCAGTCGATTAATCCAAAAGGCCTTTCTTTGTCTGTTGGTTTCTGGATAATCCAGTTTGAATCAATATACGCCAGCCTGCCCAGCAGGTGGCACTGCTCTGGCGTCTTAGGACCTGAGTGAATTTGCCCACTCACCCTCCACTGTTCTTAGTTCTTGAAGGAGCTGTGGTTCCCCCTCCCCCATGGACTGTCATCCAGTCCCTGACCCACAATGACACATGACCTGAATATGAGAAGCTCTCCCAAACAGAGTGCAGAAATTGCCATCTCTGTCACACCCAGGTAAACTGTGCCACTTTTGGCCCAATGGCGGCAGTGGATGAGGAGCTACTGATGAATGCCAAAGTGCATGAGTGGTGGGAGAGGGGTTCTGATGTGATGTAAAATTCATAATGCATGGTAATATTTTGCCCTCCCCGCCAAGGCTACATGTACATAGGGGTGTGTGATTTTTCCCTGCTTGTGAACACACACTGGCATTAGCGCACATTGCGCTAACATGAGCATACGCAGTAGTGTGGCCGAGGTAGCAGCAGAGAAGGCACAGCTTAGCCATGCCGAGAACATACCCACTAGCTAAGTCGTATCTCCTCTGCTTGCTATGGGTGCTACTGGTGCTACAGTGCTATTTATACTCAGTGCTGAGTGCTAGCGCAAATATGTGTCTGCGAGCAATGGCATCACACCCCTAGTGTGCAGCGTAGATGTAGCCTAAGGCACTCAAATCCTTTACAGGTGTTACTGAATTAACCCTTGAAGCACCCCACGGAAGCAGGTCAGAAGACCTCATCCTCATGCTACAGATGGGGAAACCAAGGCACAGAACAGCTAAAGCACTTGCCCGAGATCCCCCAGGGAGTCAGCAGCACAGCCAGGGATGGAGCCCAGATGGTTGACTTCATAGTCTCATTGGCCCAGAGCCTCAAAGGCACATCCCGTGGATTTCGAGGTGCGTTAGGTACCTAAATCCCTTTGAGAAGCTGGGCCATGGTGCCTTCAGCAGACAACCTCCCAAACAAATGACATACAGGCATCAGGAATCTCTGCACTTTGTCTTCTCCCCGCAGAGAAAGAGCCCTTTTGCTCAGTGGGGAACCCCAGAGGGGCAGTGTGGGGAAGCGTGCACTGGTGCTACCCAAACTGTACCTGCTCTGGGCATGAAGATGACCTCAGTGTCTCTAGGCCTGGCCATTGGGCCCCTTTCCCTGGTGCTAAAGTCACAGTCACAAACACTCACAAGATTGTGGTATGGCGATCCGTCAGAGAGCCAAGCAGCTGCCCGACAGCATATTGCCCTACAGCACCTTAGGAGAGCTGGATGGACTCGGGGCATTAGATACTGCTTTGACCATAGTGCTGGTGAGAGCTGAGGGCTGCAGTCCCCGGTTCACCACAGAGCAGGTAGCTCCATACCCCCACTGTGGCCCCCCCTGCAGGAATTCAGTCTCTACAGCTTAGTGCTTGACCTCGCTACTAGGACTGCCAATCAAAGGGCTCGCTGTGATGCAGACAGCTGCCTGCTGAGGGCCCCCTTGCATTCCACACAGCCTCACAACCAGCCATGAGATGGTAGCGGCTCCAATGCTGGGCTGGATTTGAGCTGGCATCTTGGGGTGGTGCCATGCATCTCATCACCAGCTCCCGCCCCCAAGACAGCCACTCCGGCCTCCCACCTCTCTACTCCTACCCGTTTAATCAGCAGCTTCCTCCAGTTAGAAACCAGAATAGTCACCAATGGCCCATAAGTGTAAAGAGGCCACACCATCGACCCGCGGTTCTGGGGCTGGATTTTCAGAGGGACTCGGTGCTTGCAGCTCTAGTGGAAGTTAATGGGCAGACACAACAGGGGCAGCCAGCAGAGACTGGGCTGGGATGGGAAGCAAGCCTGACGCACTTTGGAATGGGGTGTGGTACTGCCGAGTTAAAGGCCCAGCTCCCCAGCTACTGTGAACAACCATCATTCTACTAAAGTCACAGCTATGGTAATTTACTGCAGTTGAGGAGCTGGCCCTACACTCGACTGGTGCAAATCATCTGGAACGCCTTAGGGCTTGTCTACACGTGACTGTTAAACCAGAATGAAGTAGGGTGTGACTGGAAAGCAGATGAACTATTCTTGATTTACTCCCTGTGGTGATGCTCTTATTCCAGAATCAGAGTGCTTCCTTGCAGATTAGCTTAATCCACATCCAAAATGGATTTCGTTGGAACAGAACACTTAATCCAGAATAAGAGCGTCCACACAGGGAGTGAATCAGGAATAACTCCCCTTATAGCCACACTCCCAGAATCTTGGCATGTGAGACAAACTACAGCAGCACCCAATGGTGGAAGGCAGCCCCACTTCAAATACCCAGTCCTTTACCAGTCCTCCCTCATCATCAGCCACAAGCCCGGATGTCACAAGTGGCTGCAAGTGGCTCTATGTGGACGAGCAATTTCCATTTGGGCCGCAGCAGATGAGGATTGTGTCCCATTTAGCAACGAATAAGCAAGCCTGGCTTCTGGTTCTTTGCCCAAGACAGGGGGAAATCTAGTCCTCTCTAGGAGGAACCAGGGAATGGATGCAACACTGCAGCAGAAACTCAGACAGAGAGCAGAGCCATGTGGTGTGCAAAATATTTATTTATACTCCAAAAAGGGTCAGACTTCAAATGCGGGTCCTGCCTCTTTCCCTCGGCCATCCCTGCCCCTCTCAGCACGAGGCACCAACCCATTGCTCGGGAAAGCCCCCAGCAATGCCAGCTGCCGTGGAGCGACTCTGGGAGGTGTTTCATACCAGCTATCGAAAGCCCTGGGGTGTGCAGGCTTTGGGACCTGGAGGGCCAAACTCGGGGTCACAGCTGAAATGAGTCTGGCTGGTCTCAGCTCTGATTTGGTGCAGAAAAAATCTTGTTGTCACCAGAGTCCGTCATGTCAAAGAGTGATTTGTGTTGGGAGTGGGGGCCGAGAGGCCCTGGCCCCTGCACACTGGGTGGGTGCTCAGACTAACCCTGAACTGTGTGCCAAGTGAGCTCTTAAAGGGCTAAATAAGCCAGGGAGCACTGTAACGGCCCTTGGCACAGAGACCAGAGCTTGACATGGCTGTTTCTAGGGATAAAGAAAAGATGGGCTCCCTCCTGACCTGCGGCTACACTGAGCTGCCATCAGTCCCTGAACCCAGCTGCATTGGCCCTGTCCTCTGCAGAGCCAGGGGGCATTGCGGCTGCTGCTGTCTGCCCTATCTCTGCAGCCCATGGGCAAATGGAGTCCCCTCGCTACTCTCTCCTGGGCCTGGAAGCAAGGAGCAAAGATTTCATGCAGGGAGCTTTTCCCCCTTACCATGCTGCCCCCCCCCAGGACTCTGCTGTAAGGGACTGCATGGAGAATGGGGTGCAGGGATGGGGAGAAGCAGGAAAGGGGGAACAGAGGGCACAAGAGCGAGCGAGATAATCATCTTTACACGGGAAGAGTATTTTACTGGGGTCCCTGCTGTGCTGGTGCTGCCCACAGCAGAGTAGCTGGGCTGCCCCCGCCCCCAAGAGAACTAGAGAGGGGCGAGGGAGAGGTAGGAGCAGGAAAACTGTACAGTCATGAGGGAGCATTGGCATACCCAGCCTGGCACAGGGGGGCAGGTCTGCCGGTTCACTCCCGCCCACCCTTGCCCGGGGAGCACACTCATTCACTCCAACGCACCAGGGCGGAATTGCTTTCCGGCCGCGCTCGGAAGGGGGGCTGTTTTGGGATCTGCGGGCGGGCAGTTTTCCTTGATTCTGTGTCACGCGTCTGTTGCCTCCCAGCCTCAAGCAGGGGCCGAGGAAGATCCAGTCCGGCATCCGGCTGAAATAACACACTGATAGAAAAAGTGTGTGGCAGGGCTCCAGCCGGGAGGTTGGCACCCGCATCATCTGGGTTTTGGCACTTTCAGGGTGGGTGTTGAGGGCCGGGGGGGGGGGGGGGGGATGCTACGGCGGAGGAGGGATCTGTGTCCCCAACAGGTCATAAGCGAATATGTTCCAGAAGACAGCGAAGACGAGGAAGGTGGCGTAGGAGAGCAGCACCACCCACCAGACACACTGGTCCTGCAGGTTCTCCTCATAGCTGCGCAGGATGGTCAGCCCCATGCTGATGCCTACGATGGCGCCTGCCAGATGGGCCATGAAGCTGGGCTGGGGGCCAGAAGCTGCCAGAGGTGGAGAGAAACGGAGCCAAACGGCACGGCCCACCTCAGAGCTCACTGCAAGAGGGAGGACGAAGAGTGAGAATGTTCCCCACAACTCTGCTGAGGAGGCTATTGGCTAAGAGCCACCATTGCCCTAGAGAGTCTCCCCTTCTCACACCCCAGTCACCTCCCCTGCAAGTCTATCCCGTCAGACCCTGCTGATCCCCAGCAATCCTGCCCACTGTGCCAGGCCTCCCTTCTCCCAGACACAGGCCGGGGGTTCCTGGTGGAAGGCTGTGCAATTCCTTACCATCAGCATTTGAGTATCGGTGGGGGTGACAAGCCCTGGGAAGTGGTGGGCTCTCCATCCCTGCGAGTCCCTACACTGAGCCCGGATGCCTCTCTAAAAGAAATGCTCTAACTCACCCCACCCCTTAGTGGGGGTCACAGAGGTCTATGGGGGTAACAACCACCTGCCCTCCTTTTGGCACATGGGAAGAGGGTAACTTGGGGTCCTGGCACGGAAGAGCGTGAGAACTAGCTCAATCACAACATACTGCGCTTGGGAGTAGTCGCTTATAGAGTAAGGAAGATAATTCCCCCCAGGGCAGGAATCCCTGGGTGGTAGGGTTGCCAGGAGTCCGGTTTTGACCAGAACGCCCGGTAGAAAAGGGATCCTGGTGGCTCCGGTCAGCACCACTGACTGGACCGCTAAAAGTCTGGTCGGCGACGCAGTGGGGCTAAGGCAGGCTCCCTGCCTGCCCTGGCTCCATGGAGCTCCAGGATGCAGCCAGCATCAGGGCCGGCCTTAGCAAGAGTGGGGCCTGATTCCTGGGGGCGGCACTTGCCAGTGTCAAGCCCCGCCCCCAGGAATCGGGCTGCGCTCGGGCTGGGGTCTCCGGGTTTGGGTCCAGGCCAGAGCCGCTGGGGCCGGGGCCGGGAGTGCTCGGCCGGCACCGCTCAGCCGGGGCCGGGCTGGAGTCGCTCGGCTGGGGCCGAGGCCGGCCCGGCGCGCTCAGCCGGGGACGGGGACGGCACCCCAGGGCCCGAGCCAGAGGTGCCGGGGCTGCGGGTGTTTGGCTGGCGCCTGGGCCAGAGCCGCGGGGACGGGACGGGGGTGCTCGGCCAGAACTGGGGCCAGTGCCCCGGGGCCCGAGCCGGGCCGGAGCCGGGCTGGTGCTCCGGGGCCCTAGCCGGGCCCGAGCCAGAGCCACTCGGCCGGGGCCGGAGCCGCTCGGGCCGGGGTTGGGGGTGCTTGGCTGGTGCCAGGGCTGGGCCGGAGCAGCGGGGCCGGGCCGGGCGCTCGGCCGGAACCGGGGCTGGTGCCCCAGGGCCCAAGCCAGGCTGGGGCCGGAACCGCTCGGGCCAGGGCCGGGGGTGCTCGGCCGGTGCCAGGGCTGGGCTGGCGCACTCAGCCAGAAACGGGGCTGGCGCCCCGGGGCCTGAGCCGAGCTGGAGCCAGAGCCGCTCGGCCAGGGCCAGGCCGGTGCCCCGGGGCCCGAGCCAGGCCAGAGCCAGAGCCGCTCGGGCCCAGGCCGGGGGTGCTTGGCCGGTGCCGGGCCGGAGCTGCAGCCGGTGCCCCGGGCCCAAGCCGGGCTGGAGCCAGAGCCGCTGGGGCCGGGGCTGGAGGTGCTCGGCCGGGGCCGGACTGGGCTGTGCCGTGCCTCCCTGGAGCCCTCCTCGCGCCCCCCCGCCCCAGCTTACCTGCTGCTGCTGCCCGCCTGCCCCTGCTTCTTTTCAGACTTCCCACAAACATCTGATTCGCGGGAATCAGGAGAGGGGGAGGAGCAGGGGGGCGGAGCGTTCAGGAGAGGGGAGAATGGGGAAGTGAGCTGGGGGCGGGGGCGGGGTGGACAGCTGTGGGGCCTTCTTAGGCGAGGGGCCTGATTCAGCCGAATCAGCTGAATCGGCCGAAAGCCGGCCCTGGCCAGCATGTCCCTAGCTCCGTGTGGCTCCCGGGAACCGCAGGCAATGGGAGCTGTGGGGGCAGCGTTTGTGGGCGTGAGCAGCGTGCAGAGCCCCCTGGCCCCTCCACCTAGGGGCCACAGGGACATGCTGCCACTTCCAGGAGCTGCGCAGAGACAGGGCAGGCAGGGACCCTGCTTTAGCCCCACTGTGCCATCGACTGGGAGCTGCCGGAGGTAAGCACTGATCAGCTGGAGCCTGTGCCCCAATCCCCCTCCTGCACCCCAACCACCTACCCCGGCCCTGCACTCCCTCCCACACCCTAACACCATCCAAGAGCCCATACCCCTGACCCAGCCTTGAGCCCCCTCCTGGAGCCTGCATCCCACACCCCCTCCTGCAACCCAAGCCCTTGCCCCAGCCCTGAGCCCTCTCCTGCACCCCAAACCCCTGGCCCCACCCCATAGCCTGCACCCCTAGCCAGAGCTGGCACCCCAACTCCCTGCCTCAACCCAGAGCCCCCTCTTGCACCTTGAACCCCTCATTTCTGGCCTCACCCTGGAGCCCACACCCCCAGCCAGAACCCTCACCCCTTCCTACACCCCAAGCCCCTACCCCAGCCCAGTGAAAGTGAGTGAAGGTGGGGGAGAGCAAGCAATGGCGGGAGGGGGAATGGAGTGAGTGGGGTTGGGGCCTTTGATAAGGGGCGGGGCAAATTGTTCAGTTTTGTGGGGTTAGAAAGTTGGCAACCCTATTGGGTGAGGTTCTCTGGCTTGCATGATACCGGCGACTGGACTAGGTGATCAGATTGGTCCCTTCTGCCCTTAAAATCTCAAGACACCACAGTGCCGCCAGCAGCCTCACCCAGCTAGGCTCCCACAGGCCCTGCTGTCTGCTGCCTGACTGCATCCGACACGTACTTACTGCACACCAGAGCCAGGACCATCCGGAGCAGCTTGTATGGGCAACGCATCCCCGCCCAGTTCTGCGGACAGAGACCCCAAGTTACGGCGGCACGAGAGCTGTGGCCTGGTATCCTCTTTGGACCGTTTCAAAGTGGGGATGGACCTGAGGGCAGCTGGCCGGCCTGTTGCTCACCATTCGAAATGGCAGCAGGAGCGAGTGGCGCTCTGTGTGCATAGGGAGCCCACTGCCTGCCAGGGCCGGCTCCAGGCACCAGCTTCTCAAGCAGGTGCTTGGGGCAGCCGCTCCGGAGAGGGGCGGCAGGTCCAGGTATTCGGCGGCAATTCGGCGGACGGTCCCTCACTCCGCCTGGGAGTGAAGAACCTCCCGCCGAATTGCCGCCGCAGATCGCGATCGCAGCTTTTTTTAGATCGCGATCGCAGCTTTTTTTAGATCGCGATTGCGGCTTTTTTTTGTTTGTTTGTTTTGGCTGCTTGGGGTGGCCAAAACCCTGGAGCCTGCCTACAGCCGCATCCCATGGAACAAGACATGGTGGTCAGAGCCGGCTTCCAGGACCTGGAAAGCAGGGGGCCTGTGCTGGGCCCACCAATGGGTGCAAGCACAGAGATAGGACAGCCTGGGGGAGGCCTACCCCACACTGAGCCTACCAGAGCTTGATAATGACAGAGGCAAAGGCTTCTCCATGTACCTATCAGACCGCTCCCACTCGGCATTGCCCCCCATGCCAATGTAGTGCCCCCAGCTGGTGCTGGACAGGGGATCAGGAATGAACCAGATCTCCAGTTCCGGGGAGGAGAAGCAGATCAGCCACCTCCCAGTCTGTCCTTCCCCAGGGGTGGCCTGGCTACAGAACCAGGATACCTACCATGACAACGTTGGCCAGGTGAGCGGAGCAGAGGGCATAGACACCCCCCGAGCCTCCGACCAGAGGGGCCCTCATGTCTGTGATGGAGACAGTCAGGGAGCCTGCGGACAAGAGAGGAAAGGGGGTTACAGAGTGGGGGAGAGAGGATCACCCTGGGCAGGACTAGACCCCTCTCCTGGGAAGGGGAGGGGAAGGGCAAACAGGTGCTCTGGGGCATCACTCGTTCACTCGCTAAGGATCCAATTTGAATGGGAGGTTTCCATGCTCGGGCTTTTCCTCTCCATCTGCCCGCATGACAAACTCAGTTACACACGCTCCACCTATCTCCCACACCCACACCCCCAGCCCCAGCACAGCATGGTAACTCTTGGCACAGCCAGCACACACACACACCACCCAGAAAACATAGCACCCACCCCCAGAGCCCACACACACTCACCCCCTGGACACACTCCACATGCACCCCATCGGCCCCAACCACACCCTAGGAGCTCACACCTCACAGCACATGTGCCACACCTTATGCATGCCATATATACACACTGGATAAGACAACACACACACCTCACCTACAATCGACACACTCCACATACTAGAGACAGGTGACTGAACTTTACACCGGTAAAATCATAGAAGATTAGGGTTGGAAGAGACTTCAGGAGGTTATCTAGTCCAACCCCCTGCTCAAAGCAGGACCAATCCCCAACTAAATCATCCCAGCCAGGGCTTTGTCAAGCCTGACCTTAAAAACCTCTAAGGAAGGAGATTCCACCACCTCCCTAGGTAACCCATTCCAGTGTTTCACCACCCTCCTAGTGAAATAGTTTTTCCTAATATCCAACCTAAACCTCCCCCACTGCAACTTGAGACCGTTACTCCTTGTTCTGTCATCTGCCACCACTGAGAACAGCTGAGCTCCATCCTCTTTGGAACCACCCTTCAGATAGTTGAAGGCTGCTATCAAATCCCCCCTCACTCTTCTCTTCTGCAGACTAAATAAGCCCAGTCCCCTCAGCCTCTCCTCGTAAGCCATGTGCCCCAGCCCCCTAATCATTTTCGTTGCCCTCCGCTGGACTCTCTCCAGTTTGTCAACATCCCTTCTGTAGTAGGGGGCCCAAAACTGGATGCAATACTCCAGCTGTGGCCTCACCAGTGCCGAGTAGAGGGGAATAATCACTTCCTTCAATCTGCTGGCAATGCTCCTACTAATGCAGCCCAATATGCCATTAGCCTTCTTGGCAACAAGGGCACACTGCTGACTCATATCCAGCTTCTCATCCACTGTAATCCCCAGGTTCTTTTCTGCAGAACTGCTGCTTAGCCAGCCAGTCCCCAGCCTGTAGCAGTGCATGGGATTCTTCCGTCCTAAGTGCAGGACTCTGCACTTGTCCTTGTTGAACCTCATCAGATTTATTTTGGCCCAATCCTCCAATTTATCTAGGTCACTCTGGACCCTATCCCTACGCTCCAGTTTATCTACTTCTCCTCCCAGCTTAGTGTCATCCGTGAACTTGCTGAGGGTGCAATCTATCCCATCGTCCAGATCATTAATAAAGATATTGAACAAAACCGGCTCCAGGACCAATCCCTGGGGTACTTCACTTGACATGGGCTGCCAACTAGACATCGAGCTGTTGAGCACTACCCAATGAGCCCTGATTTCTAATCCCAATCTCATTCCAACAACAGCCACGGAGGAGTAATTTCGGCTGTTGTGCTAATCGCCCAAGGCCTTTGCAAACAGCTCTCAGTGCAGTCGGCAGCATATAAAAGCACTATAGCTTGGAGGCAGCCTTGCTGGTGCACAGAGATTTCCAGTCATGCTGCGTTTGAAAATGCCCAGTGTCACAGCCCAGGGCGCAGCACCACCCTTGGAGACCAGCCGTGCAGCAGGACATTGTGAAAAAGGAAACAGAATCAAATGAACCCAGGTAACCTCCAACACTGAGAACAGTCTTTGTCGTTACTGTTCATACAGTGCCATGGGTGTGCATGGTGCTTTAAAGACCCAGCCCCGTTAGTGATAATGGTCTTACACTTACATAGCTCCTTGCAGCTGGGAGGATCCCAAAGCCCTTTACAAATGTCACTAGCTGAGGTGCAAACTATTTACAAGAGTCACTTCCCCACCTGGCTCCACGGTGCGATCAGCTCTGGGGAGGTGCTCAGCAGCTGTTTAACAGAGCACTGTGACACTGGACAACTATTTAGGGCAGGACATGAGGAAGAGCCAGGTAACCAAGAGGAACTGCACAGGGAGTAAGGCAGAAGGAATGCAATTACCAGAGTTAAAATCCCCCGATCCCTCTACTCTTGTGCAAAGTGCCACGGGATCATTACTGCCTCCCAAGGGTCAGGGCCTCCCTTTTAGGTTTCACCCAAAAGACTCTCCAGTAGCACAATCCCCTCTGCAGCATTGATCTGGTACTGACTCAGGCAGTCGGAGCCACCACCACCACTTCCTGCATCCCTGGGTGGGCTTTCCCTTCCATGAAGTCGTCTAATGAGATCACAGCCCAAGGTGCTAGGGGGTAGCTACAGTGGAGTGGGGAAAAAGTCTGGTTCCGATACTTCCCCCAGGGCTCCACCAGTTTCCATGGATGCAGGATAGGCCACGGCAGAAACCATGGTGTGGGGCTGCAAGAGAAACAGAGGTCCCTGAAATGAGGATGATGGGGTGGCTGGAGATTCCACTCTCCACCCTGATGCCAGCTAGTTCCCACCTCATGACCACACAAATCCCACTGGTTGAAACGAAGCTATTGCATGAGGCTGGCACGGGGACACTGAGCCCCTCAACTCTAAGTCACTGGTTCAAACCCAACTCAGCCATGAGTGAAAGTCAGAGTCATGTGACAGCTACTCTGGAGTCTCACAGCTGCTTCCGGGAGGCACAAACCCATCATGCCTGGCCCTGATTTGCTCCCATTTTTGGCAGCAGAGGGGCCTTGCACTGAATGTGCAGTGGAGACTGGCCTTCCCTCCAGCCTTAGGTCCCTCCAGGTCAGGCTGGGCAGACTAGGGGAGTTGGCAATGCTCCTGCCACCTCTTCTGCAGCTGCAGAGTGGACTTGGCTTACAAGGAGATGGACAATTTCCACCAGCTGAATATAAAACCCCAAAAGAGGGGACCCTCCTGCATGTACTTTCCAGGGTAGCATCATCCGAACTAGAGGAGAATCTTCATTCACTGTGGGGCATGTGATGCAGAGCTAGAAGTTCCCCTTCCATCCAATAGAGGGCAGTGGTAGCACGCACACAGCCACTTTACTAGATGGCTGTCCTGGGCAGATGAGATGGGATGATAGCCCTTCCTCAGTGTCCCAGGGCTGGCTGCAGCTGGGTTCCCTCGCAGCAGGGTTACAGTATGGGGCTCCATTCTCCCCATGCACTCCAGATATCACAGGGACAATATTGAGACCCACAGGAGGGGCTCTGAACCCCTGTTAAAGGAGCCAACCCACTGCAATCATTATCTGTGTCTGTGGAACCCAGATCCAGTTTACAGGAGAAGGGAATGGATCCATAGGAAGCGGAGCTCTGGGAGCAGGTCAGTAACCAACCGAAGCTCAGCAGAGATCTGGGTTGCCATCTCTGCAAGCCTGACAAAGCCCGACTCTCCTGGAAATTGCCCATGAAGGGCAATCTTTTCTCCAGCCCTGCTGTCCTCAGCCATTTCAGTGGGGCCCCGCCTGACCTAAGGACGGGTAATGTATCACGAGCAGCTCTAATTCTTTATTGATTTCAGCTGGAGGCGCTGACCTGCCTTCTGGGAATAATGGAGACGGAAATGCAGATCTCTGACAGCTTAGCGGGTGGGTGTGGAGAGAGCCCAGGAGTGGCCTGCACTGCCAGGGGGAAGAGGGGAAGGCAGGAGAGAACATGGAAAGGAAAGGAAAGGAAAGGAAAGGAAAGGAGAAAAGAAGCTGGCAGGAGAAGACAGCTGTGAGCTCTCAGGCTGACTGCCACAGCGTTGGCACATGCCTGGGCCTTTCCAGCCATCTCAGGAGGGGCCCAGAGGACAGCTGAGGACTCGGTTGTAGGGGGATCAGTCACTGTGGGAATAGGGGGGAGCTAACAGCCGGGCTGGCAGCGGGAGTGGGTCTGGAATGAGCCTTCACTGCCAGTGCAGGAGAAGGGAATACCTGCAGGAGGCAGCCTCCAGCCAGGCGCTCCCCACCCACCTGCCAGCACCCCTGCCAGGTAGAGGAAGCTGATGCGTAAGATGCCATGGACCATCTCCAGGGGGACCCCAATCATCAGCTGAAGGAGGGCATTGAATCCCAGCTGTTCCAACCTAGACAGAGAGACAAGGAAACACGTTCATCCAGCAGCAACTCAGTACGGCAAGCTGAGGGCCCCGGCCAGCTGCGCACACAGGGCAGGGGTGGGACCGTACACAGTGCCCTGTGCAGGAAGGCAGCAGGTTAAACCCAGGGCCCAGGATGGATCAGGGAGTTTCTGGGAATAACAATGCAAACTGAGACTCTGGCCCAACCCTTCCCTTCTGAGGGCTTTAGGATCCCGTGCTGGCCTCAGCACAGAGCAACTAGGCCCAACCTTGGGAGATGCTGGTGAGCACCTTAAATTCTCACTGGCTTCAGTGGGAGGTGGTTACCCACTGCCTCTCAAGAGCCTCCTCCCCAGCCCAGCCAGTGTGCCCATCCCTGAGCAGGGAGGGCCTCTGTGCGGAGGGGAGGGAAGGCTGCTCTTCATGGCCCAGCTCTGCACATCTGCAGCACCTCGTCTCTCAGCACTTTATACACACCAATGAGTCCTTCCAGCACCCGTTTTACTGAGCAGGAGCCGAAACACAGAGGGGCAGTGACTTGCCCCAGGGCACAGACTAGGCTAGTCGCAAATAGAACCTCCTGCCTCCCATGCTCCCTTGTGTAGCCCAGACCCCTCTCCTGCCAGCCTCACTCTGATGGCTGCTCTCAGCCACACCTGTGGATATCCACCCAGGAGGGCACTGAACTGAGTCCACCTAACCTGGGCAGGATTGGAAACAGAGACCAAAAAGCTCCCTCTTCCAGGACCCGTCCCCTGAGCCAGCCCATCCCATTGCAGCGTTACTGCTTGTGTAAACACCACTTCCAGATTAATTTGTTTTCACTTGGAGCCTTGGGAGCCAGTGGCCACATTCACCCACTAAGCTGAGACCTCCGGGGGCCGAGGGTGGAAGGTCTGGGATAGGAAGACCCGGCTGCAGCCTCCTGCCATGGGGCCTATTCTCGGGAATGCCCTGGGTACACTGCAATGAGTCCTGGCCGAGCCCTGAAATGTCAGGCAGCCTCGAGGGTCCCATTGACATTGGCATCGGGGATCTATTTCAAGGCAACACCGCCCCAGTGCCAAATGGGCAATATTTCACCAAACCACCTCCAATCAGAGGGTGGTCTGTTGTTAATCCCACCAATCAAGAGGCCATGATAAGTGTCAACTGCAGCTAATCCCACCAATCAGGGGAACGGGCTTTGTTGTCCCTTTCAATGATAATTATTTGTATCGTCCCTAATTGACATTCTGTGCTGTTACCGCGCTGGTGAGTCCCACAAACCCGTGGCCTCTGTGCTGAGAGCATCTATGGGGGCTGGAGATGGCTATCGTTCCCCTCAGACACTAGCTTGGGAAGGGGTCGAAGCCATGTCTCTCCTGCGCTGAGACACGAAGCCGCGTAACTGAACAGCCTGCTTTGCTGCTGCTATTCGTGGCCATTGCTGGCCGATGGCCCCTTTGTGTGATCCCTCTTCCCCCTTATTCTGCCTTTGAGCACCAGTGCGTGTGTGGGTCTGGAGCCGTTCTCATACAAGATGCATGGGGAGGGCCCATGGGGTCCGGCCTATTCTGAGCCACTGGTCACTTGCTTCGTTCCCCAGGCATTTGAGGTGAATGCTTGTGCCCTGACACAGATGGAGAAGGGGGAAAAGGAAGAGAAACCCAGCAACTTTGGCATGAAATACATTTAAAAATGGGTAATGCATCTGAGCTCACGCTCGACATGCCCCGATTCTGGGCAGGCACAAAGGGGAGCCAGGCACAAGAGAGCACCTCCAAGTAGCTCAAGAGGAATTTCAGTCCTGCGGAGAAGCTTTCCAGCCCTACCCCGTCACCTTCCACCTCTCATCTCTCGTGACACTGCTTGGCCAGCGTGCAAATTCCTCCAGAATGTACAAGGTGTTTCCCGCCCCACCAGAGCCCCCCTTATCCTGCTTCCCGCAGCGCCATCATAACGCTGAATTTATGACATCGCAGCGATTTCTCAGATGACAGACTGGGAAGTGAGCACCACTGGGATTCACTCTTGGTGCCAGGATTCAGCTGCCAGGGCCCAGCTTTTCTTTCACAAATCCTGGCAGCTTGGAGGTGGGGAGCAGGCTGGGCTGCTATAGTACCAGGGAAGGGTTGGTAGAGATGGAAGGGCCTGGACTGTCAGTAATGCTGGGCCACCAGTGACTTCAGCCCTTTCTCCTGTGGGGGAACTGTCTGCTCCACAAATCTGACCCTCTTCAATATGGTTTGATCAGCGTTGTGTGCAAATGAATTTCGGATGGTGGGCTGCTCACCCACTGTCCCAGCAACCATTTGATGTCAAAACTCTGTGTATTTATAGGCTTTTCAGTGGGGCTCATTTATATCCCAGCTGATGTGCTTACAAGTGTTAATGAATTAAGCCTCACAACTGTGATGCGCCCTCTTTTACAGGTGGGGAAACTGAGGCACAGAGCGACACACTGAGCAATTTGCCCCAAGGTCACACAGTGAGAAAATAGTAGAGCCAGGACTAGAACCCAGGTCTTCTGACTCCAAGTCTTATCCACAACTGTATCCTTCCTCGCTCTTTGGTCACTGAAGTCACCTGGTATTGCTTTTGCTTCCTGATTGGATGACCTCCCCTTTATTATCGGTCTCTGCCCATAAGGAATGTCACTTCATCGCAAGACAAATGTGTTGAGTCAAGTCTTGGCTTCTGGCCCAAATTTGCTTTCCGTGAAATTCGACCAAACCAAACTGCCTGTCTAGGGGCAAACAGCAAATCAGATCATTCTCCTAGCCCATTGCTTTGACCCTTCCACCCCCTCTCTGCGTCCCTCCACTGGTTCCACCTTCTCTATCGCCTCCAACATATGTTTCTTGTCTTCACTTTCTAGATCCTTCATGTCCTAGCCCCACCCGACCTGTCCTCTCTCATTCTGCATCAAAAGGTTGACTCCCACCCCCGCTTGGCCCAAGAACCCAGCCTCCATCCCCCACGTGTTACATTTTCAAATGAGCACTTTTGTGCTTTCTCCCCTCACACTTGGGAGAAGCTCCCTGTGCACAGATGCAAAGCCACGTCATTGTCCTCCTTCGAACCGCTCCTTCCAACTCTCCCTTGGCATGAGGCCTACAAAAAACTGGACAATGGTTGGGCTGCAGGTGGACTGAGATCACTGCCTACCATGGTGAACTAGTTTTGTCTCACTGTTCCACTCCCATTTCTCTGTCCATATCTGTCTGGCGTACCTTGTCTTCTACTTAGATTGCAAGCTGACTGACTTTTTGTTCTGTCTGTGCAGCGCCTAGCACCATGGTAGGGTGACCAGACAGCAAGTGTGAAAAATCAGGACAGGGGTGGGGGGTAATAAGAGCCTATATAAGAAAAAGACCCAAATATCGGGACTGTCCCTATAAAATCGGGACATCTGGTCACCCTACACCATGGGGTCCTGTGACAAGGGGGTTCTAGATGCTACGATCATACAAAGAGTAATTATAATGATCATAATTAATAACAAAGAAGGGCTGCAAATCCAATTGAGGCTAAATTCTAATCCCCAGAATGTAACTGTCTCACTATTCATCCAGCTCAAAAACCCCTCCTGGAGTCTGATGTCCTTTATTACCCAAAAAGCAGGGCACTGCGCTAGTAGCTGCAATACAAGGTACCCCCCGCCCCCAGTGCCCTCTTAGGGGATGTCTACGCTGCAGCTGGGAGCCTGCCTCCCTCCCAGCGGGGGTAGAGACAGACAGGTGCTAACTCCGCTTGAGCAAGGCCTCTAACAGCGCGGGTGTCGTGGTATGGGGGAGGCTCCAGCATGAGCCCAGGGGGTTGGGTGGCCAGCCCAGACCGCCGCCTGTACCACAATGTCCACCGTGCTATTTTTAGTGTCCTACTGAAGCAGAGCTAACACGAGCGTCTCCCCAGCTGTCGTGTAGACAGTGTAAACAGACCCTCAGCGGTGCCTGAGCCCTGACCTGGACGGACCACACCTACAGGGGAGAGGATAGGCCAGCCTCAAAGGCCACTCAGCCCTTGGCCTCTCTTCTGACACTGCCAGTGTGCAGGGACAGCTCCAGGCACCAGCGCAGCAAGCGTGTGCCTGGGGTGGCAAGCCGCAGGGGGCGGCGTGCCGGTCGCTGTGAGGGTGGCAGTCAGGCTGCCTTCGGCGGCATGCCTGAGGGAGGTCCGCCGATCCCGCGCCAATTTGGTGGCAGGTATGCCAAAGGCGAGGGACCAGCGGACCTCCCTCAGGCATGCCGCCGAATCCGCGTTACCAGCAGACCTCCCACAGACACGCCGCCGAAAGCCGCCTGACTGCCGTGCTTGGGGAGGCAAAATACATAGAGCCGCCCCTGCCAGTGTGGCACTGGGGGCTGTTGTGCCCTAGGAACGCACTGAGACCCACCACCTCACTCCACACAGGCCAACAGAAGGTCCATCGGGTGGAAAGACCTTTCAGCCACTCCTGATCTGGGCTGGAGACAAGCAGGCAGCCTAGAGGTGACCGGTTCCCATGAGCCATCCAGTGCCCCGGGAGATAAATAAAGCGTTCTAGTCCGCAGTTCAGAGCCAGAGGGCAAGCTGTCGCCCACACCTGTACCTTAGCCATGATCTGCAGGCTCTGTGATCTCTGGGGAGGAGATAGGAATTCATATCCCAAGTTCATCCAGCCCTGGGCTGCCTCACCCTGCCTCAGTGACAGTCCCCACCACCGCACCTGCTGCACTGAGACAGGAACGCAGTCTCACCACACCAGCTGAGCTGCCTACCCCCAGGGGGCATGGGGAGTGGTATGTCCTTACCCAACGTGCATGAACATGTAGGTGAAGAATCTCCAGGCGCGGGCTCGGTGCCCCGGGTGGTACACCAGCGGGCTCTTCATGTACTCTGGATGGTAGGTCTGCA
Source organism: Chrysemys picta bellii (assembly GCF_011386835.1). Taxonomy (NCBI): domain Eukaryota; kingdom Metazoa; phylum Chordata; order Testudines; family Emydidae; genus Chrysemys; species Chrysemys picta. The sequence goes on from NC_088800.1 coordinate 57,581,056, forward strand.
GGACCCATCGGTTCAGCCGGGCCCCGTAGCAGAGGAACACGATGATCTGCAGAAGGAAAGGGGCTAGTTGTCAGTTATAACCAGAAGGAATTCCCCTAGGCCGAGCTGAGCCTGTGATACCCCCGCCTGCTGCCAGGCTGGGTGACTCTGTGACATCCTCCTCCTGCCCTGGCTTTGGAGCTCAGCATCCCCCAGGAAGATGCCCAGTATGGACTGTTTCATCGAATCACATGCAGGTGCCGAGGAGCCTCCCCCTCCTCCCCCCAGTGACTGGCTGGTAGGACGACCCCCTCTCCCATGGCAGATACAAGGGCAGGACAGCGCGGTCCCCAGGAGCAGTCAGCGTACCTGGGTCAGCGTGACGGCTGCCATGAAAATGGGCGGAGGGCAGGTGCGGTGCTGATAGAAGTACCAGCGCCGGTCCATCTCGCAGGGCAGGATCTCATAGGCCACATAGCGGACAAAGCGCTTGTAAAAGCCCAGGCCAGTCTCGTCCAGCAGCACGTCCCGGGGCAGTGCCCTCTGCCCATTGGCAATGGCTCGTTTGAAGCTACTGGAACGTTTACTGCTAATCTGCAAAGAGAGACCGTGAGGTACGCAGCCCGCCCAGCTACTCCACTCCCAGCCTCTGCCAGCAGGGGTCAGCCCAGGGCAGGGATTCCCTGTCCCATTCCTTCCAGTTCCTGCAATTATCAAAGCACCCAGGCCTTCTCCATCCTCAGCTGAGGAGAGGGGGAGGAAGGGCTTTTGCCAGGGCCGGGGCGGGTTTGGGATTCTGAGCACACAGCGGGGACAGGGACAGCATGCAAATGTCTCTCTCTTGCCAGATCGTTTCCTCACTCAGCCAAGGCAATCAGGAATAATCTATGGAGAATTAAGGATTTCTTTCTGCATAGCCAGCAGTGCCGCCTGCTTTAGTCAAGTTTCAGAGTAGCAGCCGTGTTAGTCTGTATCCGCAAAAAGAAGAACAGGAGTACTTGTGGCACCTTAGAGACTAACAAATTTATTAGAGCAGTTATGCGACCCCCGAGCATGCTCTAATAAATTTGTTAGTCTCTAAGGTGCCACAAGTATTCCTGTTCTTCTTTTTGCTTTAGTCAAGAGCTCAGCAATAAAGGGGGGAAATATTTTTTATTTTCCACCTCCCTGATTGCTTCCCCCTTGGAGCTTCTCACATGGGTCCTGAACCGGCAACTTAGGTCAGAGTGCCCACTCCAGACAAAGCCCTACCTTCCCAGCTGCAGCCACTAGAACAGAATGGGGCAGCAGCCCTAGGTGAGCGAGAGCCCCTAGCTGTGAGCTGTCCCGCCTTCACCCTGGAGAAGGAGCTGTAGGAGCAGCCAGTGATAAAGGTGGCTCTCCATGGGGGAGTCACATGATTTCCCCTCCTTTTGCTCACAACTGTCCTTTCCCCTCGCCCACTGCTGGCACCACATGGCCAGCCCTGGGGAGGCCTCCCGAGAACAGCAGTCAGCAACACAAACCACCCCCACCACGTCTCAGCTCAGGGAGGGAGCGGCTCTGCTTCTGTGGCCCATGCCACGCTGGGCCTCCCTGCTCGGCAATGCTGGTTTGTGTGGAACAGCCTCTTGTCCCCCGGGAGCTGAACTGAGAGCTCCCCAACTCATTTAACACAGGTCAGCCAACAGCCAGCAGGGAGTACAGACTTGGAGTTCCTTCTCCAGCACCCCTAGCCCAGCTGCCCACAATGGGCACTGTGCCGGCCTGAGGGATCCCACCGAATGGGCTTCATTCCTTTCTGTGCTGCGGGCGCTCTGGGAGAGTGGTTACTGCCTGGGAGCCACCCCTTTGAGTCTCAGGGCCACGTTCAAGCCTGGCGTAAGCAGGGGCAGAGGACGCTGACATCAGCAGGAGCTGGGAATCGCTTACACCAGGGATGAATTTGCCCCATGGTCTCTAACACTGAACTAAACGGAGGGCTGGGTTTTGCACTTCCCCTCCCTAAAACTCCTGCCTTAGAGTGGCAGGTTCATGCACATGAGGATTGCCCATCTGTCCTTCAGTTGCCATCCTGAGCCTGCCCTCTTGGGGGCTGCAGGATTGGAACTGCCAGGTGAGTTGTTTCAGCTGCAGCGTTTCCTGGGCAAAGCATTTCCCAGCAGCACGCAGATCTATGGGGCTTGCGCAGCACCGCGGGGCTGTTACTAGTACTCACGTTACTGACCAGGTCTACCAGCTCCTGATAGCAGATCTGCCCTTCATCGTTGCTCTGGGCCAGAGCCACCAGCATCTCCAGCTTGGAAGGATCCAGGGGCAGCTCATGGCTGTGCACCAGGCTGGCGAAGGTCTCTACGCCAATGAAACCGGTGTTGTCTGGATCAAGCTGCAAAAGAAACCAGAGTCAGAGACGGAGGGTGTCAGCTCCAAGCATTGGGAAGATGGCACTGGGGCTGGAGTAGATGGGAACTCCTCTACACCAAGACTCTTTCACTATTCCCTAAGGTCACTTCTTCTAGGAGAGGCTGGCACTGGAGTTGCTGTCAACTTGTGGGAAGTGGAGTGGTTGGGCTCTGCCCCACAGCCCGCGTTCTGCTACAATGCCTGGCACTGTCATGGAGGGAGATTTTTAAAGTAAAGGATTTCAACGATGGGTTTTACTAACCCTGGAATCCCTCAGCCCAGCTGCTCTGTCTCTCTCACTCTCCCACGTGTGTGCGGTCAAGGAAGTCTAGGACATGAACCAAGAGCTCCTGAGACTCAGTCCAGACCACAAACCCTTCCACTCCATCCCTCCTGCACAGCTCCTAAGATGGGAGAGTAGGCGCTGCTAAAGGCAGGAGAGAAGGTTATGGGGTGACTTGATCAGTCTATAAAATGGGGTAATGCTGCCCTGTCTCACTGGGCACACTCACTAACATGCGCGGGGCTCAGGCAGTTGGAGCTCTGGAAGGACAAAGAGAGATAAGTCAGCATGTGCAGGAACCCCTAACCCTAGCACCCTTGTTTATGACATTCCTGCCTCTTACTCCTTCACCAGCAAGCCCCCGGATTCTTTGCAGGTCAACTTCCGGAAAGCAGAAGCAGGGCATAAAATACGGGTGCCCTGGACAAGGAGCCAAACTCACAGGCCTTCAAAAGGCTTGGGGAAGGGGGGTTAAGATGTTCTTCTAGCTCTACAAAGGACAATGTCCCCCCAGTAGGCTACCCCTTCAACCTGTCCTACATTTACTGGGAGACCATGGCTGGAATCAATAATCAGTTGTGGTTACAGAGTTCAGAACCAAGGTGTCTGAACCCTGAGTCCTTCCAGAAACTTCCCAGATTCACACTTCAAGTCCCAAGAATTCCAGCTGCAGTATGAGCAATGGATCAACTCTGAAGACCTTGAACCTTAATCAGGACATGCAGCCCAACGTTGCTCCCAACTTCTTCTGAGCTTCCCATGCAGTTTAAGAACACAAGAACGGCCACACTGGGTCAGACCAAATGTCCATCTAGCCCAGGATCCTGTCTTCCAACAGTGGCCAATGCCAGGTGCCCCAGAGGAAATGAACAGAACAGGGGAGTTAACAAGTGATCCATGCCCTGTGGCCCATTCCATTTCAATGTGTCCACATCTGCACCCTCCTCTCAGCTCCAAACTCTTTGAGATGCAATGCCCCTTCGGTGTGCAAATGGAGGGATCTGCCAGCTGGTGATTCTGATGGGCTGACGAGCGGGCCTCTTTCAAGTTCTCCTTTGCACTTCCCACCCTTTCCCTCACAGGGTATGTCTACACTACGGGATTAATCCGAATGTATATAATTCGAATTTGGGAAACAGATTGTATAAAGTCGAAATGTATGCGGCCACACTAAGCACATTAATTCGGCGGTGTGTGTCCAAGTACCGGGGCTAGCGTCGATTTCTGCAGCGTTGCACTCTGGGTAGCTATCCCATAGCTATCCCATAGTTCCCGCAGTCTCCCGCGCCCATTGGAATTCTGGGTTGAGATCCCAGTGCCTGATGGGACAAAAAACATCGTCGCAGGTGGTTCTGGGTACAGCCTCACCTCCTCCCTCACTCCCTCACTCCCTGCATGAAAGCAACGGACGGCAGACAACCATTTCGCGCCTTTTTTCCTGGATGAACACTGCAGACTCCATACCACGGCAAGCATGGAGTCCGCTCAGCTCAAGACAGCAGTCATGAACATTGTAAACACCTCGCGCGTTCTCGTGGAGTTTATGCTGAGCCACTTCCAAACGGGGAGCCAGACTCACACCGGCTCAGGTGAACAGACCCCTATCGAATTCCCATAGCACCACGTTTAGCTCTTCCAAAAGTGTCACGTCCTCACACTCACCCAGAACAAAGCCACAGTCATGCTGGATTTACCAGGAAGGTTTGTATCCAATTTCCTCCTTGAAAAGCACTTTGAATAATGTGGGGGAAGGGCTAGTCTTAAAAAACCATTTTGGAAGGACAAGAAGAAAAGTCAGTGTGTTTAAGTCCCTGCCGAGGGCATGACAGAGACTGGGTTCTGCCCCTGGGAGGCAAAGCCAGTAAAACAGAATTATTCTGCAAATAATATTGTCTCTGTCATCTTATTCTCCAGGGAACGAAATGCAAAACACAGAGCTCCCTGGCAATGTCCTTGTGGAATGGGCAGGACGGAGAACGCTGTGGGACACGGACACACGCGCTATTCTGGTTTGAGCTGAGGGAGACTGTAGCCTCTCCATCCCAAAGAATCTACTGCTCCCTGGGGCTACTGACAGATCTAGTGGAGACTTCGCATCTCAGCCCGGAGGGCGCAGCAGCCACAGAGAGGGCCCAATCCAGGGTAGGGGAAGGGCACGTCTTCCTTTGGGAGAGTGGGGCTGGCCCCCCACAAGAGCATCAGAAGGGGGATTACAAGGAGGGGAGATGCAGCATATGGCCAAATTAACCCTTTGGAGGCTGTGTAGATCACAGCACCTAGACCTTGCTCTAGACAAGGAAAGCAAGTTATAAGCAGAGCTCTCTAGGGCAGAGGTTCTCAAACTGTGGTCCGCGAGTTCCATTCAGGTGGTCCGCGGATAGTTCCCTCTAAGCTGCATGCCTGGACGACTGCACACGACAGAACGAAGGGCCACCACCTAATTCGTGGAGCCACGCAGGCTCGGCTTCACTAATTAGGTGCCTGGACCTTGGAAAAGACACACATGTAAAGTGAGGTGGTGGCCTTGGGGGGAATAGGGGGTAGGTGGGAGGGGGCAGTGGGGTGAGAAGAGGGGGTGGGGGGAATTTGGGACGTGCAGGACTGCAGCGGCCAGAGAAAGAGGCGACTTTCCCCAGCTCCAGGGCTGCGGCTGCCACAGTTGGAGAGAGAAGCAGAGACCCCCCCCCTCCTTCCCAGCCCCAGCTCGGGGGCTGCCGCGGCGGGGGAGAGAGGGCACATCCATCGCATTAGAAAGGTAAGATTACGGATATAAAAATATGAGTTGTGTGCTTTTATTTGTAGAACAAAATATGTTAATTATTATTAAGTTTTTTTATATAGCACTTTTAGCCAAAGCACTTTACAATAGTTAGCTGATGGTACAAACAACATTTGGAAAGATCATTAAGTGGTCCACCGAGACCCTCAGCAATTTTCAAGTGGTCCGTGGAAAAAAAAAGTTTGAGAACCACTATTCTAGGGGTTACTGCCTCTCCACAGCACTTGCGCCTGATCCTTCATGTGGCTGGCCATGTGCGTTGGGCTACAGTTCCAGAGCCTGGTGTGCCTAGGACGGCTCTGCTGTAGGAGGGGTGGGGCAGTGTTCCAGGAAGCAGGGGCGGTGTGCAGGCAGTGTAGGAGATTGGTCTCTCCCCCTTCCCCCACAATAAACCCCAAGTCGGGTGCCAATTCCACTTTTACTTTCTCCTTGGAGCCCCCAGTTCACTGCACACTGGGCCTAGCAAGGAAGCCGTGACACCCATGTTCATCGAACAGCATCTCAGGTAGGCAACCCCCCAGCATAAGCAGCCACATCCAAGTGTCAGCTAGTGGATAAATAGTTATGGTGCTGGACTGTGACTCAGGAAACTTGGGCTCTATTCCCAGCTCAGCCACAGACTGGCTGGGTGGCCCTGCCCATGTCACTTCACCACTCAGTGCCTCCCTGTCCCTCCCCTTCTTTGTCTTTCTAGGTTGTAAGCTCTAGCACCTGTCTCTTACTATTGTATGTATAGCACCTAGCGCACAGGGCCTCCGATCACACTTGTGGCCTCTAGGTATGACTGTAATACATATACCAGGAATAATAATCCCTAGGGTACATTCCACTGAGTTTGCCCTCTAGTTAATGACCCACTTCCCCCTGGCAGCCACTTGTCCCCTCTCCCTGGGTATGACAGCAGGGCCTCCATTTAGCTCACTAGATTCAATAGCTATTCACTTGCTCTTCCTGTGGCCAATTCCATTGCCATCGCTGCCCCCTAGCACCACTCAGCAAACCCACATGCCCTCGCCCATGCACACCACACACAAATGCAGACCCAAGCACACAAAACACCCGTCTGCATGCACACATACACACTGCACATGCCAGATGCAAGCACATGCATGCACGCCCCATGTGAATGCACACCCATCTACATGCAGATATACACACTATGTCCACACTTAGGATCACACACTTGTTTTGCATAGGTACACGTACACACGGAAATGCACACGTACTATACCTCCACATCTCGTGTACACACATGCCCATACACGTACACACGGCGATGCACACGTACCATACCTCCACATCTCGTGTACAGGCATGCCCACACACGTACATACAGCGATGCACACGTACTATACCTCCACATCTCGTGTACACACATGCCCATACACGTACACACAAAGATGCACACAGACCATACCTCCACATCTCGTGTACAGGCATGCCCACCCATATGTACACATGAAGATGCACAATATACACCTGCACATGTACCTCACACATATGTACACCTGTACACACATGATACACACAATAACTATGAATGCCTGCACCCTCACACACACACATTCAGGCACATAGTCTACACAGGCACATACCCCATGTGAAAGAACACCCACCCACCTGAATACGCACCTAGGCATATCATACACACAGTGCACACTTAGAACCACACACATACCCACATATGAGCATGCACACTTGCTCATGCTTGCACACTACACACGGAGATGCACGCATACCATGTATGCACAAGTACATACACACACGCAAACACACACTTACCCAGATTCTCTCTTTCCTCGTGCATTTCAGTGCAAATTGGCCAGCCCATAACAGACCAAAGCAGCAGCAGCAGCAAAATCATTCCCCCCTCAGTGGCTTGCAGAGACCCCATCTCCAGCCACATTCCAGCACCTGTGGCCTGCACCCTCCCAGATCAAACTGTCACCACCGATGCTCATGCCCCCTGCGCCTAAGGCTGCAGCACCACAACTCCCACAGGGCACTAGGGCTGGGAAGTTTATTCAACCTCTAGCTGCTGAGAAATGTTGGACATGGAGGTGGCAGGATCTGAAGCCAATGTCCTCCCCTAAGATGCTCTCTAACCTTTGGCCGATCATCTAGGCCAGTGGTTCTCAGCCTATTTACCATTGTGGGCTGCATATGCAGCTCTCTATGTGTTGTGTGGGCCGCATCCACACAATATATATACTACCTGGATGGCCCTGAGGTCACCTGGGCTACAGCTATGTGCTGATTGGGCCACAAGTTGCCCACGGGCTGCGGGTTGAGAACCACTGCTCTAGGCTGAGTGCCCCCAGGAATGTAACAGGCCCCGGCTCTCTCCCTCATGGCAACCCTTTCCTTACAGAGATGTTTAGACACATTTGTACCACTCAACTCCTGGAGGCTCAGCTCAGATCCCACATCCAATTGCCAGTGAGATGCCTGGTAACCCAGCTCCCCCCTCCAATGAGGTTGTGGGACTTGCCCAAGGTCATGCAGTGAGTCAGAGGGATAATTATTGAAACAGGAACTTGGAGTCTAAATTCCTAACCAAAATTAACGACCAAGCTCCCCCACATCAGAATCCCTGGCGGCGCGGGGGCCTGGCTAAAGAGACTGAATTTGGCTGCCAGAGCAGATGAAGGGGTTCCAGCCAGGAATCAGTCAGAACAGAGCACTCAGTGCCACCAAGGGTTAATGCATTAGGAGCCAATCCTGCAGTCAGAGCAGAGGGCCCAATGCAACACAGTGTTAACGCATTAGGGCCCGATCCTGCGGTCAGATCACAGGGCTCAGTGCCATCATGTGTTAACACATTAGGGCCCGATCCTGCGGTCAGATCACAGGGCTTGCTGCCACTATGTGTTAATGCACTAGGGCCTGATCCTGCGGTCAGGTCACAGAGCTCAGTGCCACCATGTGTTAATGCACTAGGGCCCGATCCTGCGGTCAGATCACAGGGCTCAGTGCACCATGTGTTAATGCACTAGGGCCCGATCTGCGGTCAGATCACAGGGCTCAGTGCCACCATGTGTTAATGCACTAGGGCCCGATCTGCGGTCAGATCACAGGGCTCAGTGCACCATGTGTTAATGCACTAGGGCCCGATCTGCAGTCAGATCACAGGGCTCAGTGCACCATGTGTTAATGCACTAGGGCCCGATCTGCGGTCAGATCACAGGGCTCAGTGCCATCATGTGTTAATGAATTAGGGCCCAGTGTTTCCAGATGCTGGCCACCCCTCACCCACTCTTTACCCAGTCTGAGGGCAGCTGCTGCTGCTCCCCAGCACCTCACGGGAGCAGGTCCTCAGCCTCGCAGCGCTGAGCTAGAGAGCTCTGGGCTGGGATGAATGAGGAGGTTCAGAAGGGAAAGGAGCTGCATGGCCTCTGAGGCTGCTGGCTACAGCGTATATTTGTCCCTCCACTGTTCGAGCAGGTGCCCCGATCCAACACCCTTGGCAGCCGGTGGTTCCGGAGGTGCCCCCGGAGCTGGAATAGCAGGGTCACGGCAGGCCAGCTTCAAAGTGTCTCTGACTGAGCTGTGTGGGGGGATGTTTGGCTCTCACTAGTGTAAGCCGCCCCCTCGGTGCCAGCAGGCACCACCTCCACGCTCACGAGCGCATCCGCTCTATTTCAGAGGCGTGACAGAGACGGTGCTGGCTGGGGACACCAGGGCTCCCCACCTAGATGCCACCATGAGGGGGAGACAGACCCAGAGGTGCACGTGGCCTGGTCTGCGCGATGCCATGGAACGGCTGGGTGCCAAGCCACGAGCTAACGACAGGGCGTGTGGAGAACCCACCAGGGAGATACCAAGGGGATGGGCACAGAGCCGGGGTGGCAGCCTGCAGAGAGCCCCTGTTCCATCCCCACCCCCCATGGAAAGTTACCCCCTCCCCAGGCTGCATGCCACAGCTGCGCTGGAACCCCCCGATCCGGGCGGGAGAGGCGCAGCAGCCGCTGCCTTGGAAACCAGCACTCACCTGCTCCTGGATGAGCTGCAGCAAGGAGCTCCTATCCATATACCCGCCGGGGCTGGCTGGCTGCAGGGGCGGCCGGCTGCGGGGCTCATCGGCGGGGGGCGGGTTTGCTGCTCGCCTCCCAGGGCGCCGGGAGCGATGGCAGGGAGGGGTGCCGGGCTGCAGCCGCCGAGTCAGCCAGCCAGCCCCGCGCTGCTGCGGAGCGATCGGAGAGCGAGCGCCGCTCCACTCCGCACAGCCGGGCTCCGGGGGCGGGTGCCAGCGAGAGGGGCTGGGGGAGACGTGGGGCCGGGAGCCAATGGCAGCCCAGTGGGGGGAGGCGGGGCAGCCGCGGAGCGCCGAGCCCACCGGAGCCGGGAGCGACGCTGCAGCCTCTGGCGCTGGCGAGACACCTGCAGCCCGGCCGCCGGGGTGCGCACGGGGCGGGGTGCGCTGCTGGGACGCAGCAAACGCCGGGTGGTCACCGGGATGCTCTGGGCAGCTCCCCGCGCGTCCAGGGCAGTACCCGGCCCGGGCAAAGCGCCCCCCGCCTCCCTGCCTCCAGGGCGGTACCTGGCACAGCGCCCCCGCCTCCCTGCCTCCAGGGCGGTACTCGGCCCAGGCACAGCGCCCCCTGACCCCTTCATCCATGGTAGTACCCGAGCACAGTGCCTCCTGCATCTGGGGTGGTACCTGGGCACAGTGCCCCCTGCCCCCTATAACCAGGGTGGTACCTAGGCACAGCACCCCCTGCCCCTCTCTGACCAGGATAGTACCTGGGCACAGCATCCACTGCCCACCTGCATCCAGGGTGGTACCACTGCACTAAGCCAATATCTGTCTCTCCACCTGTCTCCTGGGCCAGAAACAAATTGCTCTCCCTACTAGTGTTTCAAGTGAACTGTAAGCTCTGGCCTGGCCTGTGGATGTGCACAGCTGTGGGCATAGGAGGTGCAGGGTACATGACTAGCTGTTGCATGGGTGAGCCACGTCCATGGGAGTGGGGTGGACAGGTATTTGAGATGTAGTTTCATTGCGATGGCTGCATGAGTTTGAGCTCCTGGCTCTTTGAAGCTTCCTTCCCCAGTGTGATCCTTCGCCCTGAGACCCCTCAATAACTTCACCCCTCAATACCTGCCATTGAGCTCCGTGACGGAGATAGGGGATGCTGGCAGCAAGGAGGCAGGTTAATAAGCTGTGGAATCCTCAGAGCCTGGTGCTGTGAATATTCATCCACTTCCCAGCTGTACCAACGCGTTCCATAGGGTGCGCAACTGGAGGCAAGATGCCAGCTCTGCTCCACTCCTGCAAGAGAGGGGGCAAGCCAAGGCACATGCCTGCTAGCGCCCAACCCTGATGGAGGCCTTCACTTGGAGCAGTGGAGGGAAAGCCAGGCTGCGAGTTCCTTTGGTGCTGGGCTCCTCCTGGCTGATCCCACTGTGGCTGTGGGACAAAGCTGCCAGAGGAGGTGCTGCCATTGGGCCAGGCCTGAGGACATGCATTTGTACTTGTGATTTCAGGCATTGCTGGCTCTGATGCAATTCAGCTACAGTGGCAATAGTGAGCCAAGGAGCTGGTCTGCTCGCTGGTCGGGGCTGCCTTGTCCTGCGTCCCTTCCTCTGCCCTGCTAGAGGGACCCAATGGGCCATGCGGACTCACCCCTTGAAGACAGGGTTGTCCCCGTCACTCCGACCCCTCTGATCCGGGTGGGACGAGGCCCTGGGGTTCTCTGGGATAAATCTCTCCTCTGCGATCTCAGCAAACTCAGGCTCCCTCTGCCCCCCTCCCATCTGGGCATTTCCACGGTGCAGCCTCGCAGCCAGCCTGCCTGGGGATTCCAGCGTTGTTAATATCCAGCATCGCGCTTCTTTTAGCATGTTGCTGCACTCTGCCTTCGGGCAGCGAAGTCGAATTTAGCTCTTCATTAGAGAACACTGCGCACCAAGGACAAGTCCCACGCTGGCATCGCATTCACCTCCCTGGACGGAGGCTCCCCCCTTGTACAGCTCACATCCCTCATCCTGGGGCTCCCCACCACTATTCTGTGCTGTGCCCATCACCTTGGTATCTGAGCACCTTCCACAATTAACCACGGAGACTAGCATCTAAAGGTTACTCTGGATACCACATAAACCCTCCATCACCAGGCAGTGGGTCAAGGGGACGAACTTTCCCCTCCCACCCAGCCACAGCTGCCTCTAACGGACTGGGAGGGGGTCTCACTGCCCTCTAGTGCATGGAAGCAGAACTGCTGAGCTCTGTGGCACAGTTCCCCTACTACTACTAACTGAAGAGCACTCTCCTGTAGCTCAAGTAGCAGGACCACTTCTTTCTCCCCCTCCACAGCCCCATATATCCTTCGCCCCCCAGCTCCCTCTCACTCTCAGATAAGTGGGCTGCTCCAGTTTCTAGCCACTCCCTGTTTCTCTGGAGGGGGCAGATGGGGCTCAGCATGTTTAAAGTACAATGACAGTCTTTGAGGGGCCATTTTTGATGCTGCCCCGGTCTATTCGTTCCTCACACGTCCCCAGTTCCTAGGTCAAACTCCCCACCCCGCGAGCTGGGCCTGGGACCAGAGAGGCAGCTGGCTTCTTTCTGCTTCTTGCATCATCCTGAGGCCTGGCTCTGAGGTGAACTGCGCAGGGCCCTGGTGATGCACAGGGCAAGGCACGGCTAGAGCGGCTCTGTACTACGGCTGGCAGGTGGAGGAGCTGGCTTTGGTCAGTGAGCAGAGCAGCTGGGGCTCTGAGTGCAGACAGGCAGGCTCAAGGAATGAGAACTCTCCCCCCCCCTGACCCCCACAGGTAACCCCATTCAAAGGGAGCATAGTCCCTTTGTTTTAATCACAACCTCCAGCTCCTGCTCCCACATGAAGCTGCATCTCAGCTTCCCTCTCACTACACTCAGCCTCTAAATCTTCACCTCCAGGGATCCCAGCAATACAGCGGGGTAGCACAAGGGCACCCTCTGAAGGAGTGCTGAACACTTACAGTAGCAAGCACCATTCAGCTGCTTTTCTAACCATCACAGCCCCCGCGGAGGATGCAACATTGCATTTTACAGAGGAAACTGAGGTGCAGGGAATGGGCTCACCCAACTCAGTGACAGATGGATCCCAGCAGTTCTGACCCCAGCCCCCACTCTAACACAGGCACACACACGCTGTGTGTGTGTGTGTCAGGAAGGGGTGGTTTCCTGCCTCAGGCACTGGCCTTGTAGCCTGCACACCTTGGGCTAGTCACTGATGCTGTGAGCCTCTCCCCTCTGTTTGCCTCCCCAGGGGATGAGGATACTTTCCTGAGGAGTAGAGAGGCTGAAGCTAGCCAGGTTTGGAAGGTGCTTTTGGACCCTTGGTGCACGCGAAGGGCAAAGCCTGGTTACAGTAGCAATCCTGCTACGCTTTGAGCGCTGCCTGCCCCCACACTGATTGCTAACGCAGAGCCTGGGAGAGACAGAACTAATTCAACCTGGTTAATTAAAGCCTCTTGCACCTTATCTGCAAGGGGCAGGACTTCTCCCGCATTGGCTGGCAGCTGATTCTTCCACATGCCCTGCTCTCGCTTGGATGAACTGGAAACTCCTTCATCCACAGCCTCCCCATCAAAGGGGCTCACTAGCGCTGGCAGACAGCATGGGGCTGGGCTGCCTCCACATTCTGCTGCCCTTGAGCCTCCCACCAGTACTGAACAAAGCTGACCATGTCCTTCCCCAGCCCCCTGTAGATAAGTCATAGCCCTGTCCTAAGCTGCCTTAGCCCACAGACCTGGGCATGCTAGACCACTTCACAGAGATGCTTCTTTGGGTGTGGGGGTGGGGGAGGTGTCAACAAGTATATTGGACTGGTGCTGAGCTGGCCAGGTGTCAGGCAGCATGATTCTTGCCGATAATGACCCCCTGGGTGGGGTATCAACAGGGCTTTCCCTCAGGACACCTCACCTCAAAGCATGAGCCTCTACAGGACTGAGGACCTGAGCCCAAAGCCCATGGGAGTTAATGAAAAGACTCCCATTGCCTTCATTGGCCCTGCCACTCCTACACTTCTATGACTGGAAGGGATCAGGCCTCGAGTCCCCTAAAAAAGATTCATTAACCTCTTGTGGCCCAGCCATTAGATGGGGACAGAGAGCCAGGCTGGGTTACAGGGGCTCCAATCCAGGACCAGTTCCAAAGCAGGTTAATTTTCAGTCTAAGCCACACTGCCCAGATCCCTAACCCGCTGCCATCTGCCAGGCTGGGGGCGTGAGGCCCTTTGGGGGCCCAGAGTAACTGTGAGCAGTGGGGGGGGGAGCACTAGGCGTATCCAGCATACCCACTCACCTGGCACTGCTCCATGTCCTGTGGAAAGGGAGGACCAGCCAGAGAGACACAGGCTGGGCAGAGCCAAGGGGCACACTTATGCTGAATTCATCACTGAAGGATTCCAGGGCACCGCACAGCCCCTCGCCTCACCCTCCCCTCCCACATGCCACCAGCCAGTACCCCCGCTGCAGTGAACTGGCTGACACCGGGGTGAGAGGAGAACCAGGCCTCCCACACATGGCTCTGCTAGCCAATAGCTCTATATCCCCAGACGGATGGTCCTTCCTCATCCAGAGCCAGCCCCAGTCCCCTGCCCTCACTTCCCCTCCAGGATAGCTGGTCCTAGGCCATGTGAGGCCAGGTCCATGCTCAGAAGGGCCATGTGGGACTCCCTTTGGCGACTGCTGCTGCCCTAGTCAGGGGACAAGGCAGTTAGGAGCAGCACAAGCCATTTCCTGCCTTCCAGGCCACAGGAGGAATAAGCTGTTCCCACAGCCTTTCCAGCCAGGAGAGCGTAAGGCCGGGCTGAGGAACTGAACTCACGTCTAGGCAGGGCAAAGTGCTAAGCCAGGCCAATGCCCATCTCTGAACAGTGGAAGGGGCTTCCCTGGCCTACCAGTGAGCTGGGCCCAACCACTGTAGGGAGGGGGCTGTGACTCTAGGGCACCACAGGGGGCGCCACGGAGCCTCTGCCCGCTGGGCTTCCTCGCAGCCATTAGCTGGAGCAGTGACTGGATGCACATTGCTCCCTGTGCAGGGGAAGGGGGCTCAGACTCTCCCTCACCCCAGCTCGCATAGGAAGAGGTTCGCGCCCAGCCTGCTGCTGTTGGGAGTAAAGGGCAGATGCACCCAGCTCTGGGGAGACAGCAGGGTTAGAAAGAAGAACAGGAGTACTTGTGGCACCTTAGAGACTAACAAATTTATTAGAGCATAAGCTTTCGTGGACTACAGCCCACTTCTTCGGATGCACAAGTCCTCCTGTTCTTCTTTTTGCGGATACAGACTAACACGGCTGCTACTCTGAAACCAGGGTTAGAAAGAGACACTTAGGGGAAGGGGAGGGGGGCTGCTCTGCTCCTTGAAGGCTGGAGAGTTTCCCCTCCCCATTCTAGTCTATGGGGCTCCCCAGCACAAGGAGGGCAGGCGGTTGGGATGCCTCAGCTGCCAGGAGTCCAGGACCAAGCACATGGACAATATCTGCTGACCCCCGGAGGGAGCCCTGAGCTTGGTGGTGTTTCCATGCCTGGCTGCAGACCTGGAGGGACAGCTCAGACTGACACCAAGCCAGTGCAAAAACATCTCCTAAGCAGCACAGCGCTAGCTCCCCTGCTCTGCACTATCCTGCAATCTCCTGCTGGGAGGAAGGACCTTGGGCTGTCCTCTGTAATTAGCTCACCTCATCAAGAGAGAGATGGAGAAGCCAAGAGTGGAAATTGAATGCTTCAGGGCCTGCCACTCCCATCCAGAGAGGGAATGGGGAAGGAGCGCTAGCAAACGGGGGGAGTCACAGCTACTGTAGGGTCTGCTGGCTGGACTGGTGTTGGCATGCTGGATCTAGGGGGCAAACACAGCTACTGCAGGGCCTACCAGTAGGAGGTGCCCAGGGCCTGGTGCTGTCTCCCAGCAGCCCTGCCTTCCCTCTGAGCCAATGTTCATTCTGCATAGTCTCCTCTCCTCCCAGATGCGCGAGAGCCCCTGTTAAGGGGAGACCATAAAAGCCCATGTGATTAACTGATTATGTCCTTGGGGGAGCCATTGCTCGGCAGAAAGTGCCAGCAGAGGAATTCTCAGCAGAGATGGGGCCTGGAGAGAGGAGATGGGCTCTTCCTTCCCTCCCTGCCCCCTCCGGGGGAATAGCATAGAAAAGCCAGAGGCTGTGCTGGTGCCAGCCCACTGGGAGCCCTGAGCAGCCCTCCTCACCCCCAAACACTAAAGCAGGCAAGTTCTTATAATGAAAAGCAAACAGGGGCCCCCTTGAGCTGCTTGGGGCTCAAAGCAATTGCTAGTCTGCTTAGGTGCAACATACAGCCCCCAAACTGACAGCGATACACTAGAGCCTCAGTATCTCATGGTGAGTACTAGGTAGGGCCCTTCACGGTCGCTTTTTATTTTATTTAGTTTTTCCTGGGAATTTGTCAATGTTTATTACCACAACAAAAACAGGTGCAAATCAGTGGAAAAAACTATTAATAATTTTTCTGGGTAAAGATCGGGGTTTATTTTGGTGCATGAAAGGATGGGGGGGGGATTAATGCTTTGATGAATGGAATTCAATGTGATTTGCTGCAGAACTGAAACAGAACTCAGAACACAATGCCGCCTCAGAGTTCAAGAAAACAATATATCTCTAATCCCCCAATATAACTTTTCATTTGAATAAACAGTTTACTGTTGTAGACTTAGAACTATTAGCATGTAAATATTTACATTTAATAATTGGGCCCCACCATTTGCAGCGCATACACTCAACTTCACCCTTTTCTCCTGGTTTTGTGTTTTTAAAACTGTCGAATACTCCCTTGTGTTGCGAAACGTATTCGGAGACAGATTTTCCTTTTCTTCCCATTTTAGCATGTCAGATCTTTATACTGTTATCTGCTAACAGCTTGAAATGCGTACATGGTGGGTGTGAGATTCATCAGTATGTTCAGATACACACGCAATTCAGAGCTTGCATGCGTCCCTGTTTGTTTATTGTGTGTATCTTAATTTAGACTAATACATAGCCTTGCTTCAACAGGCAGCTTTGCATATACACACAGACTAATGTATTATCGTAATCCATATATCTCATGCAATGGGTTGTATTTTCCTAATAAAACAAGTTTATATATATATATTTGAATGATACAAAAGTAGGGTGAAAATTGGGGGGGGGAAATGAATACTACTTTGTGTAAAGCCTGGGATTTTTTTCGGTAAAAATCGGTTTAAACTGCAAACGAAGGGGATTAGTAATAGGAGACACAGGCCCTTTCAATAGTCTACCAGGATTAAACCATTGGTCTCCAGATCAGGAGCTAGCCAAGCTGTGCGGGGCACAGGGGGATCAGAGCAGTAATGAAATCGAAGTAAAGCAGCGCAGGGCTCCTCCCTCCGTCACCTCCTCTCTGCAGACCCGCTTTTCCTGGGCACCTGCTAGCAATCAGCCAGTGCAGGAAGACCAGGCTGGGGGCGTCTGGGGAGAGTCACTATATCTATTATGATGTCCATTACAGTAGCGCTTAGAGACCCCAGCCGAGATCAGGGCTCTGTTGGGCCAGGTGCTGCATGTGGACATAGACCCAGACTGTCCATGCCCCAGCTGACGTAGACAAGAGAGACAGAGGGCGGGCAGAAAGCAGGATTATGCCCCTTTGACAGCTAGGGAGATGAAGCGACTCACCCCAGAAGCCCATGGCAGAGCTGGGAACTGACCCTAGGACTCCCGTGTCCCAGGCAAGCGCCTTAACCACAAGATCAACCAATGTAGCCAGTGTCTATTAAACAGGTATTCCTCTCTCGCCCCACCACCCTTTGAATGTCATTTGGCTTCTGAGACTGTGCCTACCTCTGTGTTTGTACAACAGCTGTTGTAATGAGCCCTGCGACCGCGATCAAGGCCTCCGGGTGCTACTTAACTGACACAATCTAAACATAGTGGTGACGTTAAGCCCCAGTGGAATGCAGCCATCACTGGGGTGGCATGCACAATCTTTGGCACAGCAGTTTTAGGCCAGGAAGAGGAGAGGAGCCCTGCAGCTGGTTGAAACCACAGGACTGACCCAAATTAGCATTTGGCCAGAACACCCCAATTAACCCCCCAGCACTCACACAAAGTACCGGAGGAGCTCTAACTGCTGCAAATGGGCAGGGCCTTGGTCCTGCTTCTCATGCAAAAGGCTTTCCTACATCACTGTGCTGGGGTCTGGGCTTCAGCACCAACTCAGAGGGGCCAGCGCCCCCCAGCATATCACCACTACCACCCTCCCAGCAGCACAGCGCCCCCTAGCACCATGCAGGGGCCATCCGCTTCTGCACGCTTTCCCCTATGCGTCACCACCAATGTGTCCAGCAGCTCTGGCATGTTCCTTGCCCTTCAGTCTGGAGCCGGTTTAGAAGGGAAACAGACGAAGCTCACAGCATCCCAGTGAGCGCCTGTCTGTACCTAGGCCCCAGCACGGCTAGCCCGATGCACATGGAGCCCGAGGAACCCTTATTAGGGTGATCGGTCTCCCCCACATCAAGCTCAGATGGGCCCTGGCGAAAGCATGTTGCCTGGGGGTGATTCTGTTTCCCTCGGCAGCCCTGCCCCATGCAGTGTGCTCCTGCTGACCCTGCAGAGCCAGAAATAGCTGAGGCAAGAGCAGCACGAGGGAAAACAGAGCCACAGGGAGAAAAGCGGAGAGAAGGGGGGAGGGAGGGAGCTGGAGGGCTGCTCAGAGGAAACCAAGTGATGGGTGGTGAGGAAGAGGGGTGGCAAGGGCAGCATGTACCTTTAGCCACAGAAAATTATGTGCAACTGCAAAGGTTTAGTGCTGAGCAACAAAACCACCCCTGCTTACAGCTGCCTGTGATCACAGCCGCATTCAGCAGGGCGCTCAAACGGGCTGGACTTTAAGCATTGCTCACACCCTTAACGCTAAGCTTAGGTACCGAGCTAACTGGGGGCCTCCGGGCCTACTGAGCTCCCGCCATGTCTATTGGCTTCTTCAGCCACTGTAATTATTTTTCAGGTTCCCCCACATGAGACCCTTTAAAGAGCTTGCTTCGTGTTTAGCCTTAGCATGCCCCTGCTCAGGAGCCCCCCCCACCCCCGACTCCACTGGTAGCCCCTCAAACTCATCTGCTAAGCAGTCTGTACAGGGTGTGGAGCTGTGGGGACATTCAGGGAAGCCTTTCTCCGAGGGGATACACTCCACCCCCTGCCCATCGGCACCCCTGGCGGGGAGAGTGTGCGCGGAACACCAGAACCAAACCCTGCGCTGCCTCACTGCAGGGCGGGAGGGCAGGCAGACAGGGCCTGTGCCGCACGGTGGGTTTAATATCCATTGTCTCTGCCAACTGGCTCTCCATGGCTCTGTTTCTGGGTGGTGGCAGAGGCAGGGCACACCCAGGTGGATGGGTGCACCCCTTTCGTCTGCGGGAAGGTGCAGATCAGATGAGTTTCCATTCACCTGAGCTGGTGGAGCATGCTGGCTGGAGGCACGTGCTCACGGAGCTGGGCCGCCAGTCCCCTGCTGGCTGTACCTGCTGAGCTAAGAACCAGGGGGTCATTTCTGAGCACGTTTGCTGCAGCAGTACCAACATGCTGGCTGGATGCCTTTATGAGCTCAGGCGAGCCGCTGTCGGCTTTTCCCACCCTGGCTGACTGAAGTAGTTGGTCAGGCCTGCTCTCCTAAGACCAGCAGCCCCATGATCTTCCTTGCCCCGGCACTGCATGCCCTTACACCAGGCTTAGCCAAATCATGCCACGGCCACATTGGGAGCGGGGGCCAGATGAAGCGAGTGGGCAGTCCCATTCGTCCCCGGCCAGCCCGGGCGTCCAGTGGGGTTGTACAGAGATAAAGCCTGGATTTCATACACCTTACACAAGAGAACGGTGTGTCCGTCCCATCCCGACACAGCACTGCGGCTGGAAGACAAGGTGCAAGAGCTCTGTTAACGGCACGCCTCCTCTCTCACCAGCTGCATTTCCCAGCTCTGTCTCTTGCATTTTTCCTAGGCCTTTGTCAGGTGACAGGAGTACAACAGAGCCAGCTTTATTGCTGTGGTTTATGGAGTGCAGCAGCTGGCAGATGCTGCTCCCACAGCAATCCTTGCACAGGGAGCTCCCAGGCCAGGGAACCGCCTCAGGCTGCCATGTGGACCCACATCTGCCTGTCAGAAACTAGGGGAGCTGGAAATGCTGAGGTGTGAGAGGCCTACAGCTCTCTGATACCCCCTAAGACTTCACAGCTGTCACTGTGTTGCACCCCCACAGCCACTCAGAACTTCACAGCCAGAACCGAGACTACTTTCAGACTCTCCTTCTCCTCTAGTCACTGACATCTGAGTCAAAGGAGAATCTCCATTTGGCATTAGCAGTGGAGGGCCGATGACACGCAGCTGAGCAGTTCTGATCCTATCCAGTAGAGGGCAGTGGTGCACATGCAGTATTCCAAATGCCATTGGAAGGCTACTGCCACTGCCGTATCAGAGCACCTCTCCTATGTCAGGGACTTTACCTTCCTTTTGAGGCTACAGAAACAGAGGCTTGGCGACCCCAAGGGACTCGCCCAAGGTCACCCAGGCTGTCTGTGGCAGAGCAGGGAATTGACCCAGGACACCAGAGCCCCAGCCCAGTGCACTATCCCCTAAACCAGCTCGCCTTTACAGCCACAGGCCCAGTGCCTGACGCTTTCCAACCCGACTTTCTGGAAGGGCCTTTAATTGCTCTTTCCATGTATTTCCCACCTCCAGCCTGCTGTGCTGTCCAGCCTTGGCTGCTCTGCCGCACAGCTATGGTAGCTGGTGGTGCAGTGTGCCATGCCTCACCCTCTGGCCTGGAAGCCCTGCTGTCCTCTGGCATTGCCTCAGGGCACGGCCCTTGCTCCATCAGCCTCCACAGAGCCCACTGAGCGCGCTCTGCTCGCTGTGCCGCAGGGCTGGAACTGAGGCCTGAGTGGCTGGGCCGAGCTTGTACCAGCTGTGGCCAGGGCATGTAATTGGAATGGAGGGCAGCTTGGGAGGGGGGTAGCAGCCCAGGTGCCCCCAGGGTAAGAGTGCCACTGGTGCCATCGCAGTGGGAGCTGGGACAATGTAACGGACTCTTCCCTGAGCTGTATTTGTTCTAGGGGTGGCAGCAGTGATAATGGGAGAGGAGCAGGGCTGCCGTCAGGGGGCAGATCTCAGTGACACCTGCTTAACCTGGGCAGTAAGAGGGGAGGTGATACACACATCAGCTAGTCCATCCTATGGTCACACACAGCACACAGCCCAGACCACGCCCCTCCCTCACAGTGCACACACACACTGCATGCACTCCCCCCCCCCGTCCCCTTGCTAAGTGCATGCACACACTGCATACCCTCCCCTCCCGCCTCGCTGAGCACATGGCATACCCTCCCCTCCCCCCCCCCCACTGAGCGCATGCACACACTGCATGCACTCCCCGCTCCCGCCTCGCTGAGCGCATGGCATACCCTCCCCTCCCCCCTCACTGAGTGCATGCACACACTGCATACCCTCTGTGAAATTATTGACATGAACTGTGACTGTATAGACCATTGCTGCAACCAAGATCCTGTAGTGGCACCAAATCTTGTACAAAAGAGGTCAAGTAAGGTCTCTATGACAAGGTTACGGTTTGCTGGTTATGATTATGCTATCTGTATGCATGTATCATTTTTGTATTTAAAGTTATAAGTATTGGCTCTACACTGTCTGTATTTCAAACTTGTGCTATGCTTCTTGGGTAACACCCCAGACAATTTGGCATCAGCACTGCCTAGCCTGCTTGATCGCCCATTAAGGACCATCAGCTAGACAATTGACCCACTGAGGGAAGGCAGATACACCTTGTGACTCAGCAAGACATTCAGGGACATGTCTATGGACAGAACTCTAAAAGTTTTTCCATGCCATGTGCTGAGTGGCTTGTGGTTGGAACAAAGAAAGCAGAGGCCACATGGCAAGAGACTATAAAAGGCAGCTGCATCTCCTCCAGCTTGTCTTCAATCCTGCTTCTTACTTCTGGAGGAACCTTGTTACAAACCGAAGCTCTGAACAAAGGACTGAATGACCCATCCCAGCTGTGGCTGTACTCCAGACACTTGATTTGAACCTGCAGTTTATTCCATCACTGCTACAAACCTGAACCAAGAACTTTGCCATTACTGTATGTAATTGATTCCATTTAACCAGTTTTAGCTCTCATCTATATTTCTTTCTTTTATGAATAAACCTTTAGATTTTAGATTTTAAAGGCTTGGCAATAGTGTGATTTGTGGGTAAGATCTGACTTGTATATTGACCTGGGTCTGGGGGTTGGTCCTTTGGGATCGGGAGAACCTTTTTTCTTTTACTGGGGTCTTGGTTTTCATAACCATTCGTCCCCATAACGAGTGGCATTGGTGGTGATACTGGGAAACTGGAGTGTCTAAGGGAATTACTTGTATGACTTATGGGGGTGAGACCAAAGTCCTCTCTGTTTGGCTGGTATGGTGTGCCTTAGAGGTGGAAAACCATCAGCCTGGGGCTGTGACTGCCCTGCTCTAAGCAATTTGTCCTGAATTGATACTCTCAGAAGTGTCCCCCCAAAGGCAGCATCGTTACAGTGGCGTAGTCACTGAGTGCATGCACACACACTGCATACCCTCCCCTCTTCCCCTCGCTGAGTGTATGCACACACTGCATACCCTCCCTCCTCACTGAGTGCATGTGTAACACCGACAGACCCCAGTCGCCCTCAACCTGGGACCTCTGAAGCTAAATGCATGAGCCACTACTGCATGAGCTAAAAGCCACATGTGGCCCTTAGCTAAGGCTATAGCAGACTCATTAATCTCTAAGTGGTCTTGGTGCCACTAGCAGTGACAAGTATCAGGGGGTAGCCGTGTTAGTCTGTATCCACAAAAACAACAAGGAGTCTGGTAGCACCTTAAAGACTAACAGATTTATTTGGGCATAAGCTTTCGTGGGTAAAAAGCCTCATTTCAGATGCATGGATCTGAAGTGGGTTTTTCACCCACAAAAGCTTATGCCCAAATAAATCTGTTAGACTTTAAGGTGCCACCAGACTCCTTGTTGTTTTAGAGGGGACAGAGCACCCCACCCAGAAGGTGTGTGGGTTACACATGCACACATTGCAGGCACACACACCCCTCGCTGAGTGCATGCACCCTCCCTCTCCCTGCTGCACTCATGCATACACTACACAAGAAACCTCAATCCCAGTTTGCCCTAATCTCACTGTTTTGCTGGAGGGGTGGGGGGAGAAGGGGAGAAGGATTTCCCCAGCTGCTCTGCTGGAAGTCCGGGGGAAAACACATTGATGGTCAGGTCCCTGCAATCCCTCCAAGCCCCTTACATGAGAGAGGGGGAGGCCGCAGTGACCATCTGTCTCATGGCTGTGGATTCCTCCCATCCAGGGCCGGCTCCAGTGTTTTTGCCGCTCCAAGCGGGGGGAGAAAAAAAAAGCCGAAGCCGCTTCATTCTTTGGCGGCAATTCAGCGGCAGGTTCTTCCCTCCAAGAGGGACTGAGGGACCCGCCGCCGAAGAGCCGGACGTGCCGCCCCTTTCTGTTGGCCGCCCCAAGTGCCTGCTTGCTGCGCTGGTGCCTGGAGCCGGCCCTGCTCCCATCCAGACTGGAATCAGACACCCAGAGCAGATTCTGGGCAAGGGCTCCTGAAATGTGTCTCCAAGGCCCTAGCCAGGTTTCCAGAGACCAGATCTGAGCACATCACACCGAGTCCCTGGGAGCCCTTTGCTGAACACACACCCCGTCCAAACACCAGCGCGCACACAGGGCAAAGCCCCTGCCTCAGGCTGCTCAGACCCCGAGCGCTGAGGCGCAACCAGCAGCGACAGCAGATCTGACGCCGTGCTCGCTGGCAGGGCCCAGCCTGTGCCCTCTGAGGGCTCTGCCATTGGCACCACAGCAGGCGGCTTCAGCACCCCTGAGGAAGGAAGACGATCATTCGCACTCAGCAGCTGTTCCCCCGCAGGCAGGTGCTGACCTCCGGGATAGATGGAAACACCCTCCTGGCCAATGCCTGGAGCTTGGGGCACCAGAGCATCCCAGGACCCTGCAGGAGACATAACGGCCCCGCAAGAACCCAGGTGAGCAGACACGGCTCAGGGTCACAGGTACCAGCCTGGTGCTTCCTACCCTGGCATCTCTAAGGTGATCCACCAGAGCAGCCGGGCTCAGCAAACCCACCCCCCACCCCGCCCCATCTGATCATCCTCCACATCCAGGAAGTCGTGTGCTAGCAAGTCTGACGTGCACAGCTCGAGGTGCAGCATCAGACTGAATAGCAGCCACTGGTGGGAAGGCAGCATTTGCCCCATAAACCAGGTGGACAGGCCGATTAGCCTCAGTTTACACAAGGGGAAACTGAGGTGTGGAGAGGTTAAATGACTTGCCCAAGGTGTCACTGTACATCAGTGGCATAGCTGCCTACCAAGGAGAGAGATGGCTTCAAAGCAGGAGTGGTGGCCTGGCTGGGAGACGTGCAGCCATGTCCCGGGCAGGGTCGGCTACAGGTTTTTTGCCACCCCAAGCAAAAAAAAAAAAAAAAAGCTGGAGTGCCGTCCCTTGAAAAGTGCCGCCCCAAGCACATGCTTGGGACACTGGTGCCTAGACCCGGCCCTGGTCCCGGGCTCAATACAGAGGCCACTGGGAGAAAGTGAACGCCGCAGCTCAGCGTAGGGGATCTCTTTGGCCTTGAACTCTAGGACTGTTGACTGCTAAGCAACACAGACCCATGTGGCACGGTCACGAGCTACCCTGGGGCAACCATCCCACGACAGCCCGCCATCAAATGCAGCGTGCACATCACCAGTGGGTCGCGCCACTCCTAGGGGGCTGAATGGTCAATGCCAACCCACTGCCTTCTCGACTGACAGCTCCCTCCTGGAGAGGCTCCCAGCGCTACTTGCCCACTTGCTGCTTTCTGCGAACGCTCTCCCATCACATTCTTCTCGCTTCAGTCCCGCTCTCTTGTCTCACCCTCTTCAGCACTGCAAGGCCCCTGCCCCAGCTCACACCCACTGACCATCTAGATCCTCTCCCGATCCAGACTGCTGCCCTGGTCCAGCCACAAAGCATCCAGCTGAGGGACGTATCCGGCCCCATCGCTGTAACATCCGGGCACCTCACAGCGCTCCTGGGAGGCGGTGCAGGGCTGTTATCGCCATTGGACAGATGGGGAAATTGAGACCCAGAGAGGCAAGTCCTAGAGTTTCAGGCCAGAAGGAACCGCTAGGTCATCCAGTCTGAGGCCCTGTATAGCACAAGCCACCCCCAGCCCGCTATCCCAGAAACAGAAACGAGATCCACAGGAGACTAGACTATTATGGGCCATATGCAGAGAACAGCCACTTGCCCAAGGTCACCCAGCAAGGCTCTGGCAGAGCAGGGAATTAACCCCACTTCTCCAGAGTCCCAGGTTAGCGTCCTACCCACTGGCCCACCCTTCCTGTCCTCTTTCTCCTCAGTCCAGGGCCCCTCCTACTGGGCATTAGGAACATAGCAGCATGTCATCTTTGCAAAGGGTGGCGTGGACCCTGACTGCACCCGGGGGAAGAGAACGCTGGAGCTAGCTCCTTCAGCAGCTCCGTAGAGGACAAGTAAGGCCCACGTGCCCTGAGAAACGTTGCCTGGTATGGCAGTCCAGTGGATCCCTATCTAATTCAGGGATGGACTCAACCCAACAAAGGAACCACGAACCAGGAGGAGAGAGAAACCAACAGGCAGAGGAGAGTGGAAGGTGAGAGAGGGGAAAGCCATAGGAAGACCCAGAGGCTGGAACTGGGATGGACAAGGAGTTACTGGATGGGGAGGAGAGGAGACAATCCGAGAAGCCCTGGTACCCTGCACCATGGTGCATGACGGGCCCAGAGCAAGCTGCCGCTGGCCAGTCCATTTCAGGTGCAGAGAGCACTATCTGCGAGAGTGCTGGGGCTGGAAGGGTGGCCCTCCTCCCCCACCGCCCTGCACTGCTCCACAGAGTCGAGGGTGCCGTTTGCACCCATTCACCTTTGCTTTGCTCCAGTGGATGCATCAATGGCTCTACCCGGCATGAGACTCCGCCCACAAGGGGCAGAGCTTGCACGCAGTGCAGAGCCTGGGGGCATGTTGCAGTGGCAGTGCAAACCTCTGTGCTCTGCTGGCCAGTGCTTGGGAGGGAGCGGGGGAGAGACAGAGAGGGAGCACCCCACCTGCAGCATCATAATGCTGCCTCGGGCTACGCTACACCCGGGCCAGCATCCCGAGCCAAGAGCTGTGCAGGCAGCGAGCCGGCAGGAGAGTTCCGGCTCAGTTTATTCCCCTCGGAATGGCTGAGGAGACAGCGCTCATAGCTTAGCACATTATGCAATAGTCTGCCTGGGCAGGGCCTGGAGACCAGCCATCGTCCCATGAGACCAGCTGCCCCAGGAGAGTGTCCCCCACATACAGCACCTGCCTCCTCCACTGGGGCAGCCTGCCACGGAGGAGAGACACATCATGGGAATGGCAGCATTTCCCCCTGTGGCCAGCATCTTGATAGGGTGACCAGACAGCAGATGTGAAAAATCGGGACAGAGGTGGGAGTGGGGGTAACAGGAGCCTATATAAGAAAAAGATCAAAAAATTGGGACTGTCCCTATAAAATCGGGACATCTGGTCATCCTACATGCTGAGGTCCAGAGGAGGCATCCCTTTTCTTCCCCTCTGCAGGCCCAACCCAAGGCAGCGACCGGAGAGATCCTGGGTGGGGAGAAAAGATGCAGGATCCATCTCAATGGAAAAGTCCTAGAATAGGAAATGGAATTGAGAGTCAAGACCAAGGGGCACTGGCAGAGCTGGGTGGGGGAGCCCAGCACTGGAACAGCAGGTGGCCTAGGGCACTGGCAGAGCTGGGGTGTGGGGGGAGCCCAGCACTGGAACAGCAGGTGGCCTGGGGCACTGGCAGAGCTGGGGTGTGGGGGGAGCCCAGCACTGGAACAGCAGGTGGCCTGGGGCACTGGCAGAGCTGGGTGGGGGAGCCCAGCACTGGAACAGCAGGGGGCCTGGGGCACTGGCAGAGCTGGGTGGGGGAGCCCAGCACTGGAACAGCAGGGGGCCTGGGGCACTGGTAGCGCTGGGGTGTGGGGGGAGCCCAGCACTGGAACAGCAGGGGGCCTGGGGCACTGGCAGCGCTGGGGGGGGGGGGGGGAAGAGCCCAGCACTGTTTTGACATGTGCAGACTGTTGTAGGAGCACCAGTGATCTGTATAACCTGTAGGCTCGAAAGGTCTGTTACACTTTACCCCCCTTTTGTCTCCTCTCCCTCTCTGAATACCTGTGAAGTGGCTTTCCCCCTCCCCCTCCCTCCTGGAATGCTTGTGGGATGAATGGGCTGCTTGAGCAGCTGGAAGATCAGGAGAGCTCCCATGTAGACAAGGTGTCTGGCACTCTGATTAGGCAGCGCTCACACACCCAATGCATGGACACTGCATGGACACGGTCCGAGGTGGAGTATGACCAACCAGATCCTGCCTGAAGGATCTGGTCCTGGAGGAGTCTGCCTGGGAGAACAGGGTCCGGGGGTCTTATTCAGCCCGGGTCGCCGCCATTGGCGTGAAAGCCCAGGGGTGTGTGGGACCATATGATGGTTGGGATGGGGATATCTGGTATGATCCGGATCCCTGGATCTGGATCCTGGATGGCGGGACCCCAGACACCGTGTTGCGGCGGTACAGAGGGTGGTCCGAAACTATGGGCCTACGCCCGCAGGGGGCAGGGCAGCCCCAAGTACCAGACACACTATGGCAGAGACCAAGTTGACTCCCGCGCAAACAATAGAGTTAGCAAAAACTCTGGGTGGTATAGCTAATACCCCGGAGGGAAAATAGGTACACCGCGGACAACTCAAACGAGCAGGGGCTGCCACGGTGGGAGCACTGTGCTAATTTGTTTCTAAGCTTCTATCTTTCAGCCTCTGAACCAGAACATCAGGAGAGCTGGTTCTAGCTGAAGAGTTACAGAAATACCATGGTTATAGTGTCGTGACAAAGTCTGTGTTCAGTGTTCTGTGCTGCGTGTTCTGTGTCAGTCTCTGGTGGGTGTCCTGTGCTAGCATTGGGTCCAGAGAGAGAGGGGATACTACACTAGACAGGGTAAATGCCTTTTCCTCTCTCTACTTCCCCCATCTTCAACCAAATTATCAATCACATCCACCTCTCCAAAAGACTTTGGTCCCCAATGCATCAGGTTTATTTTTTGTTAGGTTCTCTAATAATCATTTTGTTGTTGAGTTTTGTTATTAATACATTTGTATTGTTAGTTACATTTTCTTGTATTGTTAATTCCACTTTCCTCTATGCACCCTGGTTCTACTTCCCCAAGCCCTGAAAGGTAGCTCATGGGCCCCCATACAACTAAATGTTAGTTTAAGTATCAACAATTTCACCAAGTTCTCTGTTACTATGTATCTTCCAAATCAGTTTAACCTTGCATGACAACTGTGGTACTCCTATAAATCTTATTGGTTGTGTGTACTTAAGGGCTAGGGTTGACTTTTATTGTTTGATGGCTATTGCAGCATCAAACTTGGGCCTCATTGTGTTTGTCAATGTATCCAATTATTGTAATGGTGATGGTGATGTCATGCTAGGAGTCTACTACA
Organism: Chrysemys picta bellii; assembly: GCF_011386835.1. Lineage (NCBI taxonomy): Eukaryota > Metazoa > Chordata > Testudines > Emydidae > Chrysemys > Chrysemys picta. The sequence goes on from NC_088800.1 coordinate 57,609,077, forward strand.
GGCCACCTAACCAGGTGGAAGAGGTGGATGAGGCTTTTTTTAAATAACTAACAAAATCATCCAAAGCCCAAGATTTGGTGGTGATGGGGGACTTCAACTATCCGGATATATGTTGGGAAAATAACACAGCGGGGCACAGACTATCCAACAAATTCTTGGACTGCATTGCAGACAACTTTTTATTTCAGAAGGTTGAAAAAACTACTAGGGGGGGAAGATGTTCTAGACTTGATTTTAACAAATAGGGAGGAACTGGTTGAGAATTTGAAAGTAGAAGGCAGCTTGGGTGAAAGTGATCATGAAATCATAGAGTTTGCAATTCTAAGGAAGGGTAGAAGGGAGAACAGCAAACTAGAGACAATGGATTTCAGGAAGGCAGATTTTGGTAAGCTCAGAGAGCTGATAGGTAAGGTCCCATGTGAATCAAGACTGAGGGGAAAAACAACTGAGGAGAGTTGGCAATTTTTCAAAGGGACACTATTAAGGGCCCAAAAGCAAGCTACCTGGGAGCTCAGCTGTTCAACAAGCCCATTCATCCCACAAGCATTCCAGAAGGGTGGGGGAGGGGGAAGGGAAAGCCACTTCACAGGTATTCAAGGAGGGAGACGAGACAAAAGGGGTGGGGGGGAGGTGTAACAGTCCTTTTGAGCCTACAGGTTATACAGAGCATCCTTGCATCTGAAGAAGTGAGGTTCTTACCCACGAAAGCTTATGCTCCCAATACTTCTGTTAGTCTCAAAGGTGCCACAGGACCCTCTGTTGCTTTTTACAGATTCAGACTAACACGGCTACCCCTCTGATACTCGACAGAGCATACAGATCACTGGTGCTCCTACAACACTCCACCCCTTGATCTATGATCATTACAGTAGTAGTTGTCCTAGGGCACAGGTGATCTGTTGCAAACAAACCAAACAATCATACCAAGGTGAATATAACTAAAACCATTACAATTGACTAAACACCAGATATAACATAAACACAAATGCAAACAATCATAATCATAATAATTGGTTTCAGAGTAGCAGCCGTGTTAGTCTGTATCCGCAAAAAGAACAGGAGTACTTGTGGCACCTTAGAGACTAACAGATTTATTAGAGCATAAGCTTTCGTGGACTACAGCCCACTTCTTCGGATGCCTAATAATTGGGAATACAATGAAACCATAGATTCATAGATTCTAGGACTGGAAGGGACCTCAAGAGATCATCGAGTCCAGTCCCCTGCCCGCATGGCAGGACCAAATACTGTCTAGACATCCCTGATAGACATTTATCTAACCTACTCTTAAATATCTCCAGAGCGTTCAATCCTTGAGGGGCCATTTATGGATCTGGGTCAAAAATCTGTCTGGGGATTGGTCCTGCTTTGAGCAGGGGGTTGGACTAGATGACCTCCTGAGGTCCCTTCCAACCCTGATATTCTATGACACCATCTCTATGAGATGGAGATTCCACAACCTCCCTAGGCAATTTATTCCAGTGTTTAACCACTCTGACAGTTAAGAACATTTTCCTAATGTCCAACCTAGACCTCCCTTGCTGCAGTTTAAGCCCAATACTCCAGCTGAGGCCTAACCAGAGCAGAGAAGAGTGGAAGAATGACTTCTCATGTCTTGCTCACAACACACCTGTTAATACATCCCAGAATCATGTTTGCTTTTTTTGCAACAGCATCACACTGTTGACTCATATTTAGCTTGTGGTCCACTATAACCCCTAGATCCCTTTCTGCTGTACTCCTTCCTAGACAGTCTCTTCCCATTCTGTATGTGTGAAAGTGATTTTTTCTTCCTAAGTGGAGCACTTTGCATTTGTCTTTGTTAAACTTCATCCTGTTTAACTCAGATCATTTCTCCAATTTGTCCAGATCATTTTGAATTATGACCCTGTCCTCCAAAGCAGTTGTAATCCCTCCCAGTTTGGTATCATCCGCAAACTTAATAAGCGTACTTTCTATGCCAATACCTAAGTCGTTAATGAAGATATTGAACAGAGCCGGTCCCAAAACAGACCCCTGCGGAACCCCACTTGTTATGCCTTTCCAGCAGGATTGGGAACCATTAATAACAATTCTCTGAGTACAGTTATCCAGCCAGTTATGCACTCACCTTATAGTAGCCCCATGTAAATTGTATTTGCCTAGTTTATCGATAAGAATATCATGCGAGACCGTATCAAATGTCTTACTGAAGTCTAGGTATACCACATCCACAGCTTCTCCCTTATCCACAAGACTCGTTATCCTATCGAAGAAAGCTATCAGATTGGTTTGACATGATTTGTTCTTTACAAATCCATGCTGGCTGTTCCCTATCACCTTACCACCTTCCAAGTGTTTGCAGATGATTTCCTTAATTACTTGCTTCATTATCTTCCCTGGCACGAAGAAGCGGGCTGCAGTCCACAAAAGCTTATGCTCTAATAAATTTGTTAGTCTCTAAGGTGCCACAAGTACTCCTGTTCTTTTTTCCTGGCACAGAAGTTAAACTAACTGGTCTGTAGTTTCCTGGCTTGTTTTTATTTCCCTTTTCATAGATGGGCACTATATTTGCCCTTTTCCAGTTTTCTGGAATCTCTCCCGTCTCCCATGATTTTCCAAAGATAATAGCTAGAGGCTCAGATACCTCCTCTATTAGCTCCTTGAGTATTCTAGGATGCATTTCATCAGGCCCTGGTGACTTGCAGGCATCTAACTTTTCTAAGTGATTTTTAACTTGTTCTTTTTTTATTTTATCTGCTAAACCTATGATAAATGCATGGACACTGTCCGAGGTGGCGTGTGACCAACCAGATGCAGCCATGTCATCTCTAGTCGCAGGCCATGGGGAGCAGGTCCTTAAAAGGGGAAGGGGCCATGTGCTCAGCAGTGCACTCACAAGCTTGTACCTCCCATGAAGGCCCTTTGCCCGGACCGCCTGGCCAGTGGTTCGCAGCATTACATTCCATCGTGCCGCGGGAAGACACCTTCATCGCACCGTCCATCACTGCGCTGTGGGACACTTACCTTGAAGAATCCTGACCTCTCCAGTGCTGTGCCTGTCCTGGGAGCATGCGTATGCGAGTGTGAGTGTGACCCCCTTTCTTTTGAGCTGAGCTATCAGTATAATAAACATGCTGCTTTCTGCCAAACTCTGGTGGCTCATTAGTCCGCCCTAAGCTTACTAGCTGGTCCAATTTCGGGTAACACAGACAGTGCAGGACACTTGCCAGGGGCCCCTGTACCCTGACTCCAGCCACTCAGCAGCCCCTGCCTCACTCAAGTCCCTTCTGCTCTCTGAAGTGCTCAGATCTGATCAAGCTGTGAGGAAATCCTGCTCTACAGTCAGGCTTTGCCTGCTCATCCCCCACTGTCATTGTTTATTCCAGAGGCAAATGCTGTTTTCCATGTTGCAGGCAGCTCCCAGCTACGCTCCCCCAGGGGGCTGGGCCACCTGAGGCTACAAAGAGGCAGGTGCAGATTCCTCCTAAACCTGATCGTTCCCCCCCTCCCCACCCCACCCCTCCAGTCTGCATTACAGTCTCCCCTTGCCCGAGGGATCCCAGCCTCACATGGTGCTGCAAACAGCCAGGCCGATGGGAAGCAGACGGGCTAGAATCATCTCCATGCTACAGGCTCCCACCCCTTTGCACTGGCTGCGTATCAGCCCTAGATCTCAAAGCACTTTGCAACAGAGCCGCAGTGTCATTATGCTCATTTTACAGATAGGGAAACGACTTACCCCAGGTCACACGGCACGGGGATGGCAGAGGCAGGAATGGAACTGCAGAGCCCGGATGCTCAGCCTGGCCCATCTGCCACACTGCTTCACCTGCAGAGAAACCCTTCACACAAAACAGCCACAGCCGTGAGCTTAACGGTCTGGCTTCTGCTCTCCCCAAAGCGAGCGCTCCGCCTTCACGCAGACCTGTCCCATTCTGTACTCGTCGTGTGCTCCTGGGGGTAACCAAGCATCAGCCTCCTGTTCAGCCTATATCCTGCAAACCCAGAGTGCTGTAGAAAGATTAAATTCCTTCTTTCCTCAGTGGCACTCCTTTAAGCTCCCCTTCCCACTGTCGCCAACTTCCCTGTTGCTTGATGTGTTTCCTAATGTGCCAGCTCCTGGAGTCAGGTGATCACGAGGAGCTCAGTTTTAGTTTTAAAGTAAGTTTCTAGCCCTCATGGCTGCAGAGGAAAGCTTGAAAATGTGACCCTCTAAACATCCTAACACCTGATGGCAACCAAAAATAAACAGTGATTTAATATTGGCTACATCGCCTGACTTTTATGGCAATCTCTGGATTTTTAGAGCTTGGGGTTGGGCACCCTGCCTTCCCCTGCCCCCCAGAGATCTCCAGGGCTGTGCTAATCACCTCTACTTTCCAGGCCCTCTGGGACACAGAATCTTGATCTTGTCCAGCTCTTCCCTGCAGCAGCTGCAGTGACTCAGGTGCAAAGAGGTGTGATCTTTCCAGCTGCCCACTGGTGCACACAGTCATGGTGGCTCTTTTCCCCCAGCCTGCTGTGGTAGCTGTTTTCTAAGCTCCCAGCAGCCTCGTTCGGTGCCTCAGGCTTGGGTTGAGCAGAGGAGAGGCTGTGTCCAGGAATGGGCGAGATTCCTACCTACGGGCTTTGCCACCTTTTCCTTTTCCTTCCCCCAGCACCTCAAATAACCTGTAGTATTTGCCAAGCTGCTAACAGAGGAAAGAAAGGCCCTTTGGCTGGGGAACAGCATGTAACCATATCCCAGACACTTGCTACCAAGATATGCGACCACCCAGCCCCGATCCATGTGCAAAGCAGAGGCGAGGGACACAGGCTGCTCTGTGTTATCACTTACCTGGTCTAATGGGGCTTCCTAGGGTGAGCAGCTCAGCCCCCGATCTTTGCCCCGTACAACCCATTTAAATCAGGTGCACGAGCAGTGAATTGGACAGGCCTCCCACACCTATGTGCAGCAAAAGCCACTCGCCCCTGGGCAGCAGGGCCACTCCCCCATCTCTGGAGAAGGGGAGCCACCTGCCCTCTGCAGCTGGGAGAAGGTGGAGCATCTCACACACCGTCCTGCTCTCGATGTTGCCCATTAAGCTCCATGGAACAACCAGAAATCCAGCCTCACTCACCCACATCTGCTTCCTCCTGTGTGAGGCCTTCGCAGAGCCCAGGGCCGGCCCTCATGCCCTTCTATAAGGCTCCCAGGGAGAAGCAGGGAATCTCCTGTTCCTTCCAAGCTGTGAGGAGGGGAAGCAGCTGAACCACAGCCTGGAAGGTTGGAGCAGGCATGCATTGGTTTGGGGTAGTGCAAATCCCAGATGCTGCACCCTGCCAGTGACTCTCTTGCTGGGAGCCTGGCCTCCGGTTCCCCCTTCGACTGCCCGGCTGTCTGCAGTTCAAGTGGAGAGAGGAGGGCAGGTTGGGGGCTGTTTTGCCCTAGCAGCCTTTGGCTGATGCTGTGACAGAAGCCAAAAGGGTTGCCATGGCAACCTCCGCCGAGGGATACTCCTGAATCCGTAACCGTAACCTCCTGTCGGAGAGCTGTAATGGAGCAATTCCTCCTGGCAGCCCAGGCCTCTGGAGAACGCCTGAGGGCTGGAAACGCCAAGCTGCCCGCTCCAGAAATAGGCTCTAGATAGGAACACAGCTCCAGCAGAGCTGCCCAGGAGCCGAAGCATAGGAAAACTGGAGCAGGGAGGACAGGAGGTTTTGCCCTACCTTCCCATGCTGAGCCAAAGGTGGGGGAGCCAAGGAACGGCTGAGCCCTGCGCTGGAGACACCAGCCGCTCCCAGGGAAAATGCTCATTGGTGTAGCCCTGGTCCAACCCTCCCAACAAGGTGAGTGTGTGCTGCTGGGCTAAAAGGAGAACTCAAGCACCAGGTGCAATCCTGGCCCTATTGGAGTCATTGGGAGTTTTGGTCTCTGCTCTTGTCCCCTCTGTCCTACTCCCCAGAGCCTGGCTCCCTCACACACAGATACAAACACTGGCTGATTATACACATGAAATGTAGTCACATGAATGGCCACAATCTAGTCTGAATTTTTTTCTCATGGTACAGGCTTCTGGCCCTTTGACTGGGCCAGGTAAAGGTACCTATTTCCCCCCCTTTACTTGGGGTCTACCTCCTGGAAGGATGGCTTGGATGTCCTGACCCTGGGCGTCAAGCCGACTTTACACACAGGGAAAGGAAGATCATAACAGTCACTGATCTATCTGCCAGGCTCCTAAGAAGGCTATAGTAACAAACATTGTATTTGATTCTGTGGATGCACATGCACCTCCCTGAGGGATCTTATCGCTGGGCCCTCACCCATCCTCTCCCTACCTTTGGCTTTGTCTACGCTGCCAATTGAACGACATAACTTTTGTAGTTCACAGGTGCTCAAAAAAGCCCCGCCCCACACCCCCAAAAGACAAAAGTTTTGCCACGGCAAGTGGACGTGTAAATGGCTCGTTGGCGGCAGAAGCACTCTCCTGCTGACAACGTGAACCCTGCTCATAGGGGGTGGAAGTATTTTGTCAGCAAAAGTGCCAACAAACAGCGTTTACACTGCCCAACTTTTAGCGACACGGCGTGTCACTAAAAGCTGTGTAGTGTAGACAAAGCCGCAGTTCCTCCTATGTGGTGTGGCAGGGCTAGTATTAGAGTCTAAGGTCTTTGGGGCAGGAGCCACAACTTGCTTTGTCCTGTGAGGTGCTGAGAGCACGGTGGGTGCTATAAACACACCAAGTAATGGACCAAGTTACTTTGTTTGCCTTGCATTGGCAGGGGAGGACAATGCTGAATCAGTCCATCTGTGACCAACTCGATACGCTTTGCCTCTATTCATGAATTATCAGAATCATTGTGGCTACTATTCACTGATAATTCTTGGGCTTTAGCGTATTCATATAATCAATATAGGAGCTATGTTGCTTAGTTCTGGACACAGGGCATATGGCAGATTTCTGTTCCTGGATTAGACGAGCATAACTCCACCCCCAACAGGGTCACCCGTGCAAAGACTTGACTGAAGAGTTCAAAATTGGCTGTGATCAAATATTCGCTAGCATTCACTTCGTGTTCATTGCTCCCATCGACATTCCTACCGATGGAAACAGCAAATGCAGGAGGCGGCAGAGAAGTGAAGCAATTTTGCTTATTCATAAAAAAACCACCCCACTCATGCAGCTCTTCTGAGCATGGAGAGGTGCAAGGTGGGGAAAGGGAGGCCATGTCTCACTTCACTATTGCTCCATGTTTCTTTTTAAAAGACTTATTTATTTCAGACCTTGGTCCTTGCTTGCTGTGAGTTGCTCAGAGCCGGATGGCACCACAGCAGTAGAGATCAATTATACTGTAAAATTTGGCAAATCACTTATTTTCTGTCTATCACTGTTGGTGACAGAAAGAAGATCTAAGATCTCCTCTTAGACTGTAAGCTCTTTGGGACAGGGACCCATCTTCGATTCTGTTCGTACAGTACCTAGCAGGATGGGGGCAAATAATATATATACACTATTCCCAAATCTTACTATTCCCAAATCTTCGGCTTTGGTATGCTCCAAGGTGGTTTCATCTGCATGAAACACCTAGAGGACAACTCACCTTCCCCCTCCCCCACCAATAAGAAAAGCAGACAAGGAATTTGCAGCCAGAAGGTGCATAAAAAATTTATTTTCTTACAGAATTCATCTGATAAAATCATATGGCTTTATAGGATCCGGACTGTCATTGGAACACAGTGTCAAGGGCAGAAGGCCTTTCAGCCTCTGCATTTCATGACAGTGTTTCTCATATAGAAGATGCCACATTTGGGTCTTGGCTGTGACAGGAGGCCATCACAGAGTTAACAGACTCAAACAAGGACTGGGGAACGGCCAGTAAAATGGGAAACTCGACATGGACCTGGCCCCCAAAGCACAGCAAACATGGTTTCTGGGGGCCCGAAAAATAATCCAACCAGATTGTGCAGATTCCACTGTATGGTGGGACCAACATTACTCCCGCCAGCAATGAGAGGTGGGCAAGGGAACAAGGGGGAAGAACACCACAAAACTGTGCCCTCCATTTCAACCAGGAGGGCAGCTCTGTCATGAGAGTGACTCCTAGGGACAGCTCAACTCACAGCTCAATCCCAGGCCACCGGTGGGCTGATGGCACCTCACATGGACAGTCACAAAGACCAGCTCCTCTCAGCCGTGGCAAGCCCCGAGGACAGAGACAGCTGGGCATTGCTAGCTGAATTCTGAAATGCTTCTACCTGTGCCAGGCTGTCATGGGGCAGCCTGGAGCAGGACAGGAGGGCCCTTTGGCAAAGGCTGTGCCCTGTGTGAACACTGAAAAAGGGGACCGTGGCTCGGTTAAAAAGAGAAATGCCCTGGAGCCCTTTGCCTTGATTTAGCAAATGCCCCCTGGCCTGAGGGAGGCACCCGCTGCCAGTAGCTCTGTGCTGCAGAGCCACACAAGCACAGTGACTCGCAGATCTGTGCAACAGCACCCTGCACAGGTGTCTCTGGCAGCTGGTAGGTGCTCTTCCTCCACCCCCTGGTGAAGAGACTTCGGCCCACCGCCACGGGCAAAGCCAATGCCACAAATTCAAAATCACCCCACCCCACCCTTCTCTCCCTCAGCTCGGAGAGACAGGCTCCGCAGCAGGAGCCACTTGGACAATCACACACGTTACCCACCACCAAGAATCAGAGAGGACGGGGGCCGTGCTGAGCTTCTTCAGAAGCCCCCTGGAGCAGGCCCAGCTGAAGAGTCTGAGATGCATTGCCCCCAGACTGGGGAGCCAGCCCAGTCCCCACCCCAGCAAGCCTGTTAAGGAGGAAGACGCTGTACTCAGTCGCCAGAGGACCCCCTACACCAACGGCTTTAAATGCACGCTCCTGTTACGAGCCCAGCCTTCGGACTGCAGCCTGAAACTATTTTAAACTATAGAGAAGCATACAGGAAACAGGTACATCTTCCATCAGGTCATCCCACAAGTATACTGTACACAAGCCTGCCCTGAGTGCGCACAAAAGGCTGAAGTGCTAGCGGCATTTCCTGAATCAATACTTTATGTTTTTCTCCAGCTCTCCAGCAACAGGCATGAACAGAGCAGAAACTTTATGCAGACGGGAGGTGAGGAAAGCAGAGACGGGCCTGGATTGGTTGGCGGAGAAGACAGTCCTTACCCTGGGACGGTCTTCAGCGAGTCCCATAGGGGCTTTGTGCTGGGCCGATGAAATGGGAGCTGGTGTCTGTACAAGAGAAGGAGCAGCAATGGGCTGACAGCCCCTGCATCTGCCAGTTAACCACTTTGGATCAGAAAAAGCCAGGATATCAGGGAAAGCAAAACTTCTGGTTCAAAGAACTTCCAGGAGACTCAACAGTGAAAGCTACGTATGCAAAGTATCATGTGCCGCTGGAGAGCCCCGCAGAGACCATGGCCTTGCAGTACAGACACTGGCTACTTAGCTGCACAATACCCGATCACTGAGCATCCGCACCAACGGCACAGATTCCATCAGGGACTGCAGCTGACACAGTAACATTACAGTATTGGTTTGACACTGTGCAGGTAGTATAGACACCCCACATTTCTAACGGTGAATTCAGACACATCAGTCCTTTGCTTAATCAGCCGCTATATCACGCTGCCAAACACGCCATCCTTGCCCAGGTTAACACACCTCCCATGATGGGAGGGATAGCTCAGTGGTTTGAGCATTGGCTTGCTAAACCCTTAAGGGGGCTACTTAGGGATCTGGGGCAAAATCAGTACTTAATAAGGCATTTGATACGGTCTCGCATGATATTCTTATCGATAAACTAGGCAAATACAATTTACATGGGGCTACTATAAGGTGGGTGGATAACCGTACTCAGAGAGTTGTTATTAATGGTTCCCAATCCTGCTGGAAAGGCATAACAAGTGGGGTTCCGCAAGGGTCTGTTTTGGGACTGGCTCTGTTCAATATCTTCATTAACGACTTAGATATTGGCATAGAAAGTACGCTTATTAAGTTTGCAGAGGATACCAAACTGGGAGGGATTGCAACTGCTTTGGAGGACAGGGTCATAATTCAAAATGATCTGGACAAATTGGAGAAATGGTCTGAGGTAAACAGGATGAAGTTTAACAAAGACAAATGCAAAGTGCTCCACTTAGGAAGGAACAATCAGTTTCACACATACAGAATGGGAAGAGATTGTCTAGGAAGGAGTACAGCAAAAAGGGATCTAGGAGTTATAGTGGACCACAAACTAAATATGAGTCAACAGTGTGATGCTGTTGCAAAAAAAGCAAACATGGTTCTGGGATGTATTAACAGGTGTGCTGTGAGCAAGACACGAGAAGTCATTCTTCTGCTCTACTCTGCGCTGGTTAGGCCTCAACTGGAGTATTGTGTCCAGTTCTGGGCACCGCATTTCAAGAAAGATGTGGAGAAATTGGAGAGGGTCCAGAGAAGAGCAGCAAGGATGATTAAAGGTCTTGAGAACATGACCTATGAAGGAAGGCTGAAAGAATTGGGTTTGTTTAGTTTGAAAAAGAGAAGACTGAGAGGGGACGATAGCAGTTTTCAGTATCTAAAAGGGTGTCATAAGGAGGAGGGAGAAAACTTGTTCACCTTAGCCTCTAAGGATAGAACAAGAAGCAATGGGCTTAAACTGCAGCAAGGGAGGTCTAGGTTGGACATTAGGAAAAAGTTTCTAACTGTCAGAGTGGTTAAACACTGGAATAAATTGCCTAGGGAGGTTGTGGAATCTCCATCTCTGGAGATATTTAAGAGTAGGTTAGATAAATGTCTATCAGGGATGGTCTAGACAGTATTTGGTCCTGCCATGAGGGCAGGGGACTGGACTCGATGACCTCTCGAGGTCCCTTCCAGTCCTAGAATCTATGATGTCTATTAATACTGGCGACCCAAGCAGGATGGGGTATGAAAAGGGAAAACAGCCTTGTGAAGGGCGGGATGGGACAAGCTGACGAAGGATCTGCCAGGCAGCAATCCCCCATACCTGTGCATGGTGGGACTGGCTGGAATAGGAGCTGCTAAGAAGCTTGGCTGAGCTGGCAGGCAGTGAGCACCTGGAAATCATTTTCTAGTGATTGCTTTTGGTTGACACTGGAGTGAGGTCACAATGCAGGGTCTTTTATGGGGACACAGGTCGGTTAGACCCAAATGGAATTTAAAAAAAACATCTGATAAAGCCTACTATTAAAAAGTCATTTCATGACATTGAACGTAAAAGTCACAGAAAACAGGAGGGCAGGTTCCAATCCAAACCCCACTACCCCTGCAGTGTTTGCAACCCCAAAGCGGCAGCCTTGAGCTAGTGCAGGAAAGCCAGAAAGGGAAAGTAACGAAGCAATTTCCATTGCCCAAAGCCAAGGGAAGTAGTAGATTAAGTTTTCAAAGGCTCCCTTTTACTAATCTAAGGGGGTTGTTGGTGACCATTGTAAAGGCTTCTGATATGAACTTGGATCCAATGGCATCCCTGGACATGTGGAAAGGGCCAAAGGGTCCCTGGAACACCTTGTAAGCGACAATGCTTCCAGAAGTGGAGCTTTGCTAAACTCCGGCAGCTTGGAGAGTCACAATGCCCCTAAGGTAAGGACGTATTCAGGACAACTGCCCACAATAGGGTTTGGCCAGCAGTCAACACAAGGATATGCCAATAAATACCAGAAGACATTAGATGGCTACTAGATGGCAAGGAGCACAACGGGTGAATCCCCCTCCGTGCGGCACCTTTGACAATACATTCTCTAGGTAGCCTCGGCTTCCTAAATCCCAGTTTGTCCGTTGTTTCCTGATCGACCTTGTGCTAGAAGGACAGGACAGCGAGCCCGCTGCAGAACTCCACCCCAGAGGAGAGAAAACACAACTATGGTGCTTGCAGAGTCCCTGCAGGCTCCAGGAAGTCCCCGAGAATCACATTGTGATATAAAATGATACCTTCCCTGGGAATACAAGACTGGACAGGCGTGATCGCTGCCATCCCCGGTCTGAAAGATATGTACAGCTTTCCCAAAGCGCGTCGTTTGTTTCAAGTCTGAGCTGGTCTTAAAAACAATATTAAAAGAGACACAGGTGACCCCCTCAAAGCTCCAGGGAGACTGGACTCCAGGTTCTGCAGATGCCCAGACATGGCAAGGGGAGACCATGACATTCCCACGGCAGAGTGGATTGAGGGTAACGTTGAGCAATGGGGCGTTCGGAGTCAAACCCCTAGTGATGGGTACGTTGCAAGTGTAGAGGAGAACAACGTTCTTGGCCATGCTGGTTGGTGTCATTAGGTCTGGAGGATCCTGTTTGTGGGTCTGCTTTGCTGGTGCTGAAATCAGGTTTGGGGGAGGAAGGAATTTCCTCCCAGGGGTCCAAGGACAGCCAGTTTGATCCCGCCTACCTGGGTGCATGGTAGTAGGAGAAGGAAGCTGGTGTCTGTCTTAGGTAAGCATTGGGAGGGGGAGGAGGGAAGGTCAGTTCTCTTCTTCCTTATTTGCTCTTTGCCAGCGCTTTGTAAAGTGCAAATCCTACCACAGCAGCGATACTGGCTCCCAAGGCTACCCTGAGCCAGAAGGACGCAGCTCCCAGCTCGGTGTCGTTCAGGTGACTGCAAAGAAACAGACAAGAAGCCGTTCAGTGAACTGCACAGACAAGGTCCTACAACCACACAGACACTAGAGAAACTGTCAGCCCAAGAGGACAGGATGCACTTGGCCATGCGGTAGACTCCTATGGCCAGCCCTCGGCTTCCAGAGCAGTCGTGCTGGAATAAGCGCTCTGCACCGGCATGACCCAGAGGACGATGGAGCTAGCCTCACCCCTTGAGTAGAGCAGAGAACCTGAAAAGCAGAAGCACAACGGGGGTGGGGAGGGGAGGACAATTTGGTAGCTCATCAGAGCAGATTACAATGGAATAAAGCCATTCCTTTGCTTTTCTGAGTGTATTTATGAACGGGTGGGACGGATACAGGCTTTACCGACATGCTTTTTTCTTAGCAAGGGTATAAATAGCACAACATCATTGAAGTAACTGGCACGAATCAGGAGTTACACCTCTTCCTTTCTAGGCCAAGCTGCATTTACACCTTTCAACGCTGAGACCAAAATACATCAAACCCACCACGGGCTGCTGAGAAGTGGCAGTTACTGGAAAGCCCTAGAGAACAGCATTTCTCAAACTGGGGATCCCAACCCAAAAGACAATTGTAGGGGGGTTGTGAAATCACAAAAAATATTACCATCATCTTTAGATCCTTTGCATTTCATTACAGTGTTTAGTTAACCCTTAGCATAGGGTTACCATATATTCGGATTTTCCCAGGCATGACCTCTTTTTTGTCCAAAGGGTGGCATGGTATAGTACTGCCACCCTTATTTCTGCACTGCTGCTCCCTGATGGAGCATGGCAGCTGCTGTACCTGCCCTCCCCATGGCCTCTATTTGGGAACTTGAAATATGGTAAGCCGATATGTACAGTAATTTGCTAACACTTTTTTGGGCAGGAGGAGGGGATCCTCACAGCCTGAAATATTTTCAAAGCGGGGGACCCCCTGCCCTGGAGGATCAAGGCCACTAGTCGCCCACAGGACAGGTCGGTGGAGCCTGCCCATCTAGAGTGCATTACGGTGCAGTTGCGAGGATGGTAAGCAGACAGGACCAAGCCTCCCCATGCAAGTCAGCTGCCTTAGCAAGCCTGCATTATCCAGTTCTATAGACTCCAGGCACATCCCCAAGGAGGAGAGAAAAATCCATTATTCATACACTGCTGAATCAAAGAACAGCCAATCCCAGGGCCTCCATTACGCATGTTATTTATTTATACTGAAGTTCCTAGATATATTAGGAATATTTAAATTTTAACATGATGGAGAAAAAAGCGTCAGTGCTAAAAGAAAAAATGTTTACTGAATGGAGACCAACGAAAAAAATCTCGTATCTGCTTATCGTTCTTCTAGAATTAACAATCTAATTTACTCCCAGTAGGAGTTTACTCCCTGCGTCTAACCAGACAGGTCAGTTTCACTGTCCAGCTCCACTCTACTAAAACAATGCTCTTACTGCAGGCAATGGTCTATCCGGGAACTTTTCTAGTCACTTTCTTTTGCCAAACCTAAATATTGAGCCTTAATCTGCTTGACTGGGCGACTCATTTCTACACCAGAAAGCAACTCTGTACAAACGGCCTTATGGGGCTCCAGTTTACTGATCTCGGTACAAATCTGATCAGTTTAGGGGGAAAATACAAGACCAATGCCAGAGCTGCAAGCTCAGCGCCTGGGACAGGAAATTCCCGCTAGGCTCTTTCCAACTCACGCATCAACAATGAAGATCCTGCAACGGGAACGTAGTTGACAATTCTGTTGGCGGTGCAGGGGCTGGAGCAGGATCCAGCTCTCTCCCCCACAGCTGAGCTGGCTGTGCCGGGCTACACACTTCTTTCAGTTTACAAGGAGGCCACACCTGATGCCTGGCAGGCCAGTGGAAGCGAAGGTGCTGTTTTTACAGACGCCCTCTGCAGACCCTACTCACACTAAGGAGAGGAAGACTGGTCCTGTGGCTAAGGCAGATCTGGGCTCTTTTCCCTGGCTCTGCCACTGACTTCCTGTAAGTGCTATCAGGCATGTCGTGCTATGCCTCAGTAAGATGGGGACAGTGATGCCTCCCTACCTCCCAGGCATGCTAGGAAGATACATTTAGGAATGTGTGAGGCGCTCAGATCTGACAGGAATAAGCCATAAAATAAAAATAAACTGATGTATTTAAAGTGCTTTTTGGCTTAAAAAGGATCCCGTTCATCACCATCTAAGTGCCATAACATGGGCCTGGGCTGATAACATTTGCAGGCTGTGTTAACATGCACCCCTCAGTCCCACATGCATTCTGCCTGCCCACGCTCTCTCTCGGTTCCGAACGAGTACTAACGGGAAGGCGGCTGCCGTGGCCAGTTTGGTATAGATGGTGGTGCTGGGCAGGCCGGGGCTGTTGCAGGTGAAGTAGAACGGTGGCGGCAGGCGATGCTTGTAGCAGAACTCAGCAGGCGAGAGTCCATGCTGCTGAGTCACTTCTGGCAGGTCTGACTTGGAGGCGACGAAGATGCAGGGAATTTGTCCATCCATGTAGTGTTGCTGTGTAGGAGACACAAAGGTCCCGACAGGGAGATAAAGCGAAGTGGTCATCACCCACTAAATGTCGAGGGGAAAGGGAGCAGGGGTGGAGGGAAGATCACCTTGCAGGACAGCAAGTGAGTTCTGGTGTGAGGGGGCTCAACTGCAGGATCCCTGGCAGCACGAGTAGTGCTTTGCTGTCATGATGCAAGCACTGACAGATGGGACAGCGCAAGCAGGGATCCTCAGTGCGGCACAGCCTGCCCCTCCCAGGACGCAGATTTCCTTCCCAGAGACTGGGGCTGCTGCTCAGGGGAGGACGTGATGCTTACCTTATAAATACAGGCGCAATAGTTGAAAGATTTGGGATCATTCACGTTGTACATTAAGCAGGCGACATCGCACGCCGCGTCCGACGACTTCATGAACTCCGTGTCCACATCAATCTCATACAACTGGAGCAGAGGAAAGAAAAGGGAAGTGGCCCAAGAGAAGATAGCCAAGAGCACACGAAGCCAGGAGATCACACAGCAGCTGGAGACTGTGGCACTTCTCCTGCCAATGCACAGGTCATGCCAACCCCAGGCTGTCACAGGAACAGCATGTCAGGGCAGCTGCAGAAGCAGAAGCCCCATACGCTGCTGTGATCTAGCTGCTATAGCAGAGGGCTGGGAGTCAGGACTGCAGCGACCTGCTCTATGACTCGTGATGAGTCACTAACCTCTCCATGCCTCTTTGTAGGTGGTGCATATGCCACACCTCTAGAGAGCACCCAAAAGTGGTTGCCTAGCAGAGATAGATCTTTAACTACCGGACAAAGCAAACAGCACTGGAAACCATGAGGATACTTCAGAATGGCCTCTTCAGACTGGGGGTTGCATATTGGAGAGGTCTTAAATGCTGCTTGCATCCTCCTCATGACCATTTCCATTGAGACATCTCTAAGATCCCCATGAAGCCTTTCTGCTCTCTCCGCATGGCCAAGGAAGCGGCTAGTCCATCCTCAAGAGCTGCCCCAGTCTCCTGCTCCACGGGACTTACTATTAAATACTTTTCCTGGCCACTGACTTGGACAGTGTTGATTGCATAGAAGGACAGCTCTCCCGGGGACTCCCTGTGTGCCTGCAAGGAAGGGGACAACAGCAGTACAGCCATGAGGAAGAGAGAATGTTTACCATGGATTGGGGTCTGTGAACATTGTCCCAAGAGTCCCCAAGCGCTACAGCGACCTGTTATTGGAAGCAAAATTATTACAGGGGAGCGGGTCCAGCCCTCCCTGTGCTTCTGGCACATGCACAAAGCCATTCACAGCAAGCTGCCCTCTGAACCAGAGAGGACACAAACTTATTGAGTAAGCAGCTATGAAGACTAGATGCTTCCTCATCCATTCATCCCAGGGAACGGGCGATTCCCCCACAACCCCAGGGCAGAGAGTGGCCTGCTAGTGTAGGAAGCAGTGTGAGGAAGGAATGTGTTGCTCTGCTCCAGGAAATGAAGGAAAACTTAGGATGAATATCAGGAAAAAACAGAGAGATCTACCAGATCTTCCACCCACGGGAACTGGTGGGAGCCTCACTGTTTGGGACATTCAAACTAGTCGGAATAAAGCATGAGGGAATGTGCTGTAGGGAACAATCCTGCACTGGCCAGAGGGATGAAGTAGATGAATTAATGGGTCTCCTTGCTGATACTCCAGGCATTGGGCTCCCAGCCCCTAGTCAGTACATGCGCAGGACTGCTTTACATATGCACAGCGACACAGGAGGAGTTTGAAGCCCTCATCTTTTCAAGCTTCCAGGTGAGAGACAAGGGGTTTTGGGGGGAGGAAAGCATGCATACTCACAGCCAGGTTCCGCCCGAGGAAGGCCTGCAGGAACGCAGACTTGCCGGTGCCCCTGGGGCCAATCACTTTACAGAGGAAGACGTTCCTCTGGGTCTGACCCTTCTCCAGGTCGATTCTCTTCTCCCGGGTAACTGGAGTAGGGGATGCAGAGAGCCCAGTGTTAGCACTAGGAGGGTGGGCACCAAGAGTCCAAGGATAGCAGAAGCAATGCTGGAGACACTGGAGGGATGACGTACCTGTGATGGCCTGTGTCTGAGAGTTGTGCTCAGAGAAGATGGGGTAGCCCAAGTAACCCAGGTACTCTAAGCAGTGATGGACATCCAGATAGGATACCAGCCTGGGGGATCCAAGCAAAGAGAACACTGCCAGTTACAGAGAACCCTGATGGAGCCAGGGATGTGCTAAGTGAACTGGAGTAAGGGGGATGGAGAGGGACTGCGCTTACGTCCATTGGCAGAGGAATCCATGCAGTGAAAGCAGGCCTTTATCAGTGGTGCATACCGTGTTGTAGAGTTCAGGTCCCCAGGGCACATAGGGGAAGACGTTGAAGAAGCTCTGTAGTTCTACAGGTGAGAGGGCTCCATCTCCATCCTGGGAACACAAAGGGAGAGTTGATGCTTGAAGCGGGAGCCACCTGGAGACCCAGAGCATTATGGATACACTCTTGTGCACAGCTCTATATGCACACATGCTGGCTAATAAGGCCTAAGTGATATATTTATCTGGGCCCAGACAGAGCCCCATATACTCTGTGTTTCTGTGACTGCACATCTTGGTGAAGAAATCACTTGCTGCTGCAGAATTTTGCTCCGGATAAGCTTTTATTGAAAAAAATATTTCTAATCCTCCTAGCTGCAGAGACACCCTCCACAATGTGAGCCACCTGTAAAACAATGCAATGTTGTCTTCCTGAGTCTGCAGAAATTCTGAATGAGTCTGAAACTGACATCTATCCAGTGTGAAACTGACATCATTCTTCACGGGAGTGCTAACCCTGAAGCCTAGAGATGGTAACTTCATGGCAACAGCTGTTTCACTGCTGATCATTTTAGCAGAAACACCCAGCCCATGTGCTTACCCTACAATCCCCAACTTCCTTCCACACTTTCTCAGGGGCCAAAAGCTCTAACTGCCCATCACTCAGCTACCAGCTTTGCCCCAGACAGCTTCTATGATGCAGTAATACGTCGGGAATGGAAAATGCAGGAGCAGTGTAACATGGAATTTAATAACCAAATAACGGGGCAATGAGCGATCGGGCTGTTTGCCTTCGGACTGAACTCAAGAAACCTCCTTTTTAAAAATATGTAAAGGAAGCTGCCACAGAGTTATCAGTTTGCCACACTGGAGTGCTGCAGAATTGAGGCTTGGCCTGCCTCAGAGCACACAGGGGCTTGTGTGTTTTTGCAGCGCACACCACTGCGGAACCGGAGCATCATGCCCCAGATGGGTAAGCTGCACAGAGCTGGCACGCTCTTCTCTCATTCTTCAAAGAGCCAGAAAAGAGCAAAAACTGCTTTCTTCCTTCTCCCCTCTTTGGGCCTTGTGCTCTCCCTGATGGCTGTCTGGTGTGTGGTCATTTATAATTGTTCCACTGCTGTGGGCCAGCTGCCAAGGTGGCTCTGTCACCAATTCCTAGTAGCCTCCCCTTTGTTACTAAGAACTCCACTGTTCGAGGGCGGGCGCTATCATAGGTTATGGTTATGCAGAGAGAGGCAGTCTCCATGACAGCCCAGCCCCAGCCGCAGGGAGCTTATCAAGACCCAGACTTTAATGGCTACCCACTGAGCATCCAGTCAAGTTTAGAGTGATCAGAGCACGGGAACTGTGTGCTCTCAACAAGCTGTGTTGGTCAGACAGCTGGCACCCATGCTCTGCACCAGCTGGAGTTTCCAGAGTCTGGTTTAACTCCTAGCTACAATGCGTTGCAAAATAGCCTCTGTATCCAGAGGTCACATGCATGTGATGAAGATGCTTTCTCTGTGTGAAAGAGGACGGCCCTGGGCTGCCTTACCCCAATCCCCCCAAGGAAGGAGAATGCAAGGACAACAGAATAAGCAGATGGGACTGTGTGCAGAGCAGCTACAAAGATGCACCTGTGAGCAAGAGTGCAGGGGCAGCTAAGCATGTCTGCGAGACTGCGAGGGTACTCACAGGGGGACCGGACAGCCTGACAGCCACCTGCCTCCCCACTCCCTGCCAAGCCCAGCTCACCTTGTCGTGCTTCTCAAACATCCGCTGCAGAAACTGGTATCCAAAGTGATTGAGCTCCGTGGAGCAGCCCTGGGGCACGCGGAACCTGCAGGGAGGGAGAGAGAACAAGTCAGTGCAACCCGTCAACCAGGCACTCAGGGACATACTAACTCCCACACCGGGGACGTCCACTCAGACCTCTCTTCATTGAGCCTGGTGACTAGCACAGGAATCACTCTGGCTGCTCCACGCCACCCAACAGCACAAAACAATTCCACGAGAAGGGAGGATCTGGCCCATGGTCTGGCTCCTTTGAACGGAGCCTATTGCAGTAGTTCTCACTGACTGCATGTGCCCTCAGAGTCAAACAGGCCAACCACCTGCACACACCTCCAATGGACCTGGGTCAGTGGTGTCACAAACACCCGTAACAGGGGAGGCCAGAGTGCAGGCCCTGGTGCCCTACAATGGTTTTAAGAGACTACAGCTCCCAGCTGACTATGCCTCATTTTGATCCCAGTGGCCTGGCTGCAACCTGCTCCATTTCAAAGCAATTGGGCGCAGTCCGTGAGCAAGGTGCTAATGCAGCTCTCAACTGGTGCTGTTTGGGTGCCCCTGATTTACAGGAATACATGGTTCTTCCCTGGGCCTGGGATGCTTATCTAAGTGGGGGGGTAACGCTGCCGCAGCCCCTCCTGTGTTGATTTTGCTCTGCCATGAGCTCCAAGTGCAGTATTCAGCAAGAGACAGAGTGGCCGTGACAGAATACACCCGTCTTCATACCCTACACGCTAGTGCAATACGTTTTGTACAAGGCATGTCTTGTGAGGTACCATTTGAAAACTCAGTTTGCTGGTTAATATCATCCTGTTAATAGAAGTGTGGCAACACTATGTGACCTTACAAGAGTTCCCCGTATGAAGTTATCAACATGTTCCAAACCCCACAGCCCCACCCAAACCGAGGCTGGCAAACAGGTCTGTCCTCAACAAAGGAATGTGTGCTCCGCTTCATTTGCATTTAAGCAGGAAACAGTCATCACACAGGAAGGAAAACAAACAAGCAGCTCCAACAGGTGAGAAAAAGCCAGCGAGGAACATCCTTCCACACAGACAGTCTCTTGGTGCCCAGCTGGAAATGTTTTTCAAGAGAGGGACTGAAACTAGAGAAAGGAGGGACAAACACCCCCAAGGGACCTTCCTCTTTCTCCCTGCACCTGGAGCCACAAAGGAAGCATTCGTTGGACTCTGGGGGACGGGTCCCGACCTACAGGGGTTGGTCAGTAAGACTGAAGAGGGCATGTGGTGAGAAACTTTGCTTGAATCTGGTATCATCTGTTAAATCAGGTATTAAGAAATGTCTTATCTTGATTTTTCTTGTAACCATTTCTGACTTTTATGCCTCATTACTTGTACTCACTTAAATCTCTCTCTGTAGTTAATAAACTTGATTTACTGTTTTATCTAATCCAGTGTGTTTAAACTGACGTGTCTGCATCACTATTTGAGATAATCTGCTGGCATATTATACCCTTTAAGGAACAACGGACTTAAAATATTGTGTACTGCCCAGGAGAGGGCTGTACATACGTTTCCTGGAGAAATCTGGGACTGGGGGTGTGCTGGGGTCAGCCTGCAATATAACCAAGGCTGTGAGAGCCAGAGTGTAACCCACAAGTGGCTGAAGCTACACAGAGAGACTCAGGGCATGGCTTGCATGCTGGAGGCTGTTTGACAGCAGCCCAGTTGGGAGCTGCTTCAGCAAACCATTGTAAGGCACCAAAGGTTGCAGGGCAGGGGTGACAAGCCCCCACTAGCCTGAATTGTACCCCGATATGTCACAATGGTGCTTTCGTCACAGGAGCTCCCCTTCCAATGGTGAGAGCCCTATTCTACCCCCACGAGCCCTGCTGCTTTGGCGATAGGATTCTCTAGCTCACAGTACAAACCCTTTTGTTAGTCTGGGGGCGTGACAGGGATCAGAGAAGAGGAGGCAGCTGCAAAATCCCAGCTGAACCCTGAGCTGACAGCTTACTGCTCCAAACAGCTTTGCCGAGAGAGAACAGACTTCAAAAGCCCCGTAATGATTTCACTGGAAACTCACAGTCACGGCTGCATTTGCTCCCTTCTGTGGGCACCAGTGGAATCAACAGCGTCACTGGGGTTAGTGGTCTGTCCACCCCCACATCCTGACTTCCCAGACAGGCCAGTGCAGGGGCAATGAGTGTAACTCTGACTTTGCCAGAGAACTGGACTGGGTGCTGTGCGCTGTTGTCAGGTTGGATTCCAGCTCCTGCCTCGCCAGGCCACTGGGGCAGGAAGCGATGCAGACCCACTGGGAGTAAAGGAGAACCTCGCTGCTCAGAGACCACGTATGGTTGGAGAAGGTCAGTTAGGACGGAAGAGAGACCCCGAGCCTCCTCAGAAAGGAATATGGCGGCTGAAAAGGAAGGCTCATCGAGATGTCTCAGAGCCATCTCCCTAGGGGACCCCATCCCCAGCCTGCCAACCCCTCCCCAGCATCGGAGAGGATGAGCCCTGTACGCACAGCGGGTAGAGATAGTCGTCCGTCAGCTCCAGCTCATCAGCGTAGCCGAAGCGGCGCAGGATGGTCCAAGTGGTCTCGTGCCGCCCTCTCTGGATGAAGAGGGTGTTGAGGAAGAGGAAGCCTGTGAGCGGAGAGGGAGGCAGGGTCTCAGCGCATGGCACACACCATGCAGACCGCGCTATGGTGCAATGGAGCGGCAAGCTCCGCTCAGCCCAGCCAGCAAGGTGCTTCAGCACAAAGTCAGAACAGGACGCTCCCTAAGGAAGCCCTCCTTCCTTGGGGAAAGCTGGGCCCTGAACCAGGCGGCTCTGGGGCTCTACACCAAGCACCAGCTCATCCGAGAAGATGCCCAATGAGCTTTTTCATTATGGTGTGTGGGGCGGGGTACAAAGCCATGGCCCATGCTCCATGTTCCTGAAGATCTATGGTCTTTCTTTCTCTGCCCAGCCCAACCCTTGTCTCCCAGGTGCCAGAGGGGAGAGTGGCCGGGCACGGAGCAAGGAGACAGTGACACCAACACAAAAGCTGCCCACTTCAGTTACCGTTTAACGTTAGGCCATTGTCCTGCACCCCATCCGTGGTGTTCTTCCACACAACTGTCTTCACGTCTTCCAGGGCCTGGGGCGCCAGGGGATTCCCGAAGCAGGACTTCTATCTCCGAGAGACACAAGGGCAAGGTCAGGAAAGCCCCTTGCCAGCAGACAGACTCCCTGTCTCTTTCCAGCTCTCCGGAAGGGAGGGAAGGAATTAAAACCCACTCCAGAGCCCTCCCACCGCACCCTTAATTACTCCATTTCCCTACTTCAGCTAGAAGGCTGCTTCCCAAGAGCTGCCGAACTCTTGCTATACCAGTACCTATGCACACCCTGAGACGCCAAGCAAAACCTGCCACTGAATCACAGGAAGACAAACTCCACTCACCTCATGGGTTGCCAGCTCTGCCTTACTCCTGCTACATGAGTCCCTACTCCTCAGCTGGCCAATGCAGCAGAACTCCTTGTTACTCTCTAGGGGTATCCTGCTTCACACATCACAGAACAATCCCTTCCACTGCTCTGCTCGGCCCTGCTCAGAGTGTGTGGGCATGAAACCCTTCTCTAGACAGATGAGCAGATACACAGAACTCTGTGTACCAGAACACTAGCTGCTGGCATTCCCCTTTGGCATCAGGGACCAGGAATCCAAACAGGGCTCAATGTGCCATGCAAGGGACTCTCTCTTTCCCCTGGAGTTAGAAGAAAGTAGGAATCAGAGGGGCTTTCCAGAGAACAGGCAGGAGGGGATGTGTGCAGCTGCTGTAGCAGTGGTCATGGTGATATCACAGTCCAGGGACAGGGGACCCTCTGGAAATCCAAGCGCTAAGCAGTCCGTACCTGGAAGTAGTTGAGCTCATCATCACTTAGGATCTGGTTGTTATCCTGGTCTGAGATGTTGAAAATCCGTGTAAGAGCTCGTGCACACGTCGGTCGCAGCTGTGGGTATAATGAGTCATAGTGAAAAGCACATGAAGAGGCTGTCTTCTGCTCAGTGCTCCCTCCCACAAACCCACCTTCAAAGGCTTCCTGTACTGACTCAGGGCAATGGTCCACCTAGACCAGTACCCTGGCTCTGACAACGGCAAGTATGAGCTGCTGCTGCAGAGGTAGGGATAAGTTGTGAACAATCCTCAGCCCACATAGGAATTTTCTTCCTAACCCGTCAGTCAGAGGCTGCTTGTGCCCTGAAGTATGAAGGTATGCCTCCCTTCTGTGTGACCCCTAACATAACCGTGGATGATCTTGTTATCCATATAAAAGTCCAGTCCTTTTCAGAGTCCTCCTATGCTCATGGCCTCAATGACATACAGTGGCAGAGTGTTCCACTGGCTAGCCATATGTTGCACAAAAAAGTATTGCCTTTTCTAAACGGTAAAGACTATTTGCCACCTTTCAGTGTCACTGGACATCCCCTTGTTCTTGTACCATTGGAACCAGGTGGACATAGGGGCAAACCAGTCATTATTCTGGATACCTCCATCAATCCCCTTACTAAACAGTCCCAGGCTTCACACACTCTTCCCTGGGGAAGCCTTCTCAGGGCTCCGAATCACTCTGTCTCCCGGTGGGGCTGGTGATCGATCTATTGTATCAGAGCAGCATGGCATGATGTGCGCGAGAGGCACTTCTGGGTGCGAGACTCCCAGGGTGCGCTTCAGCTCCCGTAGAACAGTTGCCCTGGCATCCCATGAACTGCACCTGTGGAGGGGTGCAGCGCGCACACAGCGAGTTCAGTCGCAGAGGGGGGATGCTTAATGGGCTAACTCTGCTGAGAGGAGGGGGGCCTGTCGACTGGCAGAGGACAAGGAGAATCAGGCAGCAGTTAAGAACAATCATGCCAGAGGATTGAGGGTGTTCAGGGAGAATCTGGAAGGTTTCTAGGAAGCCCGTGGATGTCTGGAAGGGAGAAGAATAAGGCTGACTGGAGTTCAGGGATGGCTTTGATTACCTGTTTCTCCTCTGGATCGTACAAGGGGGCTGTCGGGTGCAGAACTGCTTTCTGGGCATAGTAGAACAATTCAGAGATATTCTTTAAGTTCTTGGCCGAACACTAGCGCAACGACAGAGAAAGGGACCGTGAGTGGGCAAGGCCTGGGGCCAGATGGAAGATGGAGCTGAGGGCACAAGAGAGATGTGAGCCTCAGCTCCAGACAGGTATTAGATCAAGGCATGGACTGAAGTCAGTGACAGTTACTAGGAAACAAACCAAAAAGGGAAATTCCTCATTTACATGTTGGTTTCACTTGGCCCATTTCATGCTCCCAGAAGCCAATGAGAATTCTGTCAGGTTCCCCTCCGGGCCCAGGAGACTGGGATCCCTGCCAGGGCTGGGCTGGGGCTCTTTCAAGGATCAGCGTTGAAAAGGCAGATCCAAATCAGGGTGGAGATTGTTCCTCCTAGTCACTGTGGTGACAGCCCATGAAACCGGGGACAAGGCCTCTTGTTAGTAATTAACATTAGACATTCAAGGGACGGACAAAGTACAGTGCACTGGTTTCCCACCTCCACGCAAGTCTCTATCTCAGAAAACTGGTTCATGATGGGCAGGATGATCTCCATGGAGCTCCCAGACTGTAGGTCAGACTTGTTTCCCACTAGGATGATCGGGATTCTAGGAGGGAGAAGAGATGAAGTGTCATGGAGAGGAAAGACAGAGGCCAAGGCCTGACACTGTCTCCCTATCACACAATTCCCATCTGGGCTCCCATATTGCACATGTGCTCTTAGGGCGGCTGGTCAGAAGAGCACTCAGAGGAACAGAACTGCCAGCCCACTGACTGCTCCTCCACCTCCAGCTGCTGGAACCAGGCACTGGATCAGCCAGAACAAGCCAGGCCGGTTGGTCCTGCTGATGTTTTCACCAGACTACTGGGCACGAGTCGACCTTATGTCCAAGCAACCCACGATTAGCTTAGGTCTCTGCGGTCCTGCGCTGACTCAGCAACTCACTTGCTCCCCTACATCAGGAGGCATCTCACCAGCAGATCCTCTCGCCTCGGTGGCAGCGAGACCCTGAGAGGAGGAAAAGCCTCCAGATTCTCCCCACCTCTATCACTCGTCGGGCCCAAGAGCTGGACAACTGCCCCCTAATACTGTGTACTGCTGTTCGCAGGAAGCTCCCAGGCAGTGCCAAGCTATTTTCCCTGCAGGATTCCCCAGTTCCCAAGTCCCTGTCAAATAGCCAGCAATCCTCAGGCTGTGCTCAAGTGCTTGTGTGCACAGCCAACACACGGAGCTATATGGGAGCAGGACCCAGAGCCGGTCCATTGCGCCACTGGCACGCCCTCTTCCCTCCCAGACTCCAGAAAAGCTGCGTTTGGAACAGTACCTGGAACCCTTTTCAACTCCCCCATTCACCAAGGGAATCCACTTTGTCCGAATCTGAAAGGCAAACCAGGAGAAAGCCCTGTTAGAACAGACTGGCCACTGCTGTGAGTGACAGAGAAGGTGGGGATGTGGCTTGTGTACTAATTAGAAGCCAGCAGGGAGCTGAGGCAATACAACAACCTCATCATCACAGCCCATCTGCTCCACTGTAACCCCACAGATAAGCAGAGTGCATGTGACAATAAACAGGATGCAGGCTGCAGCCCAGAGGGGTCAAGGCCAATTCCTGGGGTGGTGGGCTGGCAGTGATCCAGTCTGGGTTGCACCTGGAGTGGGCAGGAATTGCTCTGTCTCTGATGTGATGGAGTCCCATCGTGTCTGAAGAAATCCCCAGCACTCCATGCCCTGAATCACTTTAAGAACTGCCTGTGGCTGCTAATGACGAGGTGCTAAGTGATGGCTCTGAGCAAAAGTGGGCTGGCTAATGACCAACTCTTGGCAGTACATTCCCTTTGCATACAGAGCTGGGGAGATGGGGCTGGGCTGGCATGTTTTGGAGACTACAACCAGCTAGTGGCTTCAGCAAGAAGCAAGAGCAATCAAATTACCCCAGGAAGCCCAGACTGCAGCTGAGAAGCCTGTAGTCCTCCATGGAGAACATGGAACAGGGCAGTGTTTGGGGCATGGTCTGTGGCAGATCCCTGGGGGGCAGGGAGAGGCAGTAGAGCAGAGCGAGGCCAGACATGACACTGTGGGTCAGAAGCCCACAAGCCTGGATCAGCCCATTACCTTCTCAATTGTGGCCTCCACGGTGACATCATACACCACACAGACCACGTTGGCCTGCAGAGAGAACAGCAGGATGAGCCGTGGGTAACACTCCAGAAAGCCCATCGCTCAGGCATGGCAGAGGCTGTTCTTCCCGACAGCCAGCGTGTGCCGCAGACCATGCTCCTCTCCCGGTGTGGAGAGGGCAGGGCCCGGCCCAGGCATGGTACAGCTCTATCACCAAGCAGACAGGCCTCCCACAAACAACGAGGCAGGCTCGCCACTGCCCTGGACTTTGTACCAACGCCCGCCCCTCCCTGCACACACCCCCACAAACCACGCCTATACCAAGACAGGCTGCCCTGCGGGCTGTTTGCAAGCTCTTGAGAAGCCAGATGATCTTAACTGAACAGATGCTTTCTGTAATTCCAGCTGCCAAAACCCACCCTCGGCACCAGGCCGGAGCTCCGATTTCATTACGGGTTGATCTTCAGTGACCCAGCTGCTGCTGAAAGGCACAGCCCAGCAGCCTGACACTGTGTCACTCACAGTCCAGCCCAGCAAGTGGCCCTGGCAGCTTCCCCCACCCCCACCCTCATAATGGGACTCAACTCCGCTCCGGAGGCGGGAGAGGAGATCAGCTGCAGTGCTGGGTAGCAGTACGAATCCCTCAGCCAGCCCTCTCCGCTCAGACTGCCAAGCCAGCCTGCTAACACCAATAGTGAGGGTGGATTTTACAACGTGGAAACTTGCTCCCTGGGAGCTTCGGTGAGACCCTGATCCACAACCTAGCAAATAGCTGCAGCTGGCACTGCCTTGCTTGCTGCCAGCGTGGGTTGGCTCTGAACTGGGGAGAGACTCCATACCCCAGCATCAAGCCCCTAAGCAGACAGTGTCCTGATGTTGGATTTCTAAGCATGAAGAAATCCCTCCCCTCCATTCTCTGCCTTCATTGAGCATCAATTTCTTCCTAGGACAGATGGGTACTATCAAGTGTCCATACCCACCCCGGCGTGACCAACCAGGGATCTCAGCAGCCCTGCTTTGACTCAGCAGAGGGGTAAGCCTTGGAGCTGCCACTGTTAGGTGCTGGATTGTAGGATCACAGAGATAGCCAGTACCTTCCCCACCTGGGGCAGAACCCCTAACCCTGACTACCACCGTGTGCTACACCCCACACAGCTCCCAGCCACTACACCAAGCCACGATCAGCTTTTCTATCTGCCTGTTATGCTTTGCCTGGGTCCCTGCCCTTCCCCTCCAATCCCACCACGACCCCGCCCTTCAGATGGCACCAGTGTGAGTGCTTTTAAATGAGCAGATGGGCAGACCACTGCCCCTTTCGGGAGAGAGTTTATTGCTAATCCCAGAAAGACGCAAGGGTTTAGGCAGGGTTTAATGTAACCACTTTAAGCCTCTTGTATACACTCTTGCTCTGGCGGGGTGGAGGGAGCAGGTTCACACAGCCACTCCAGCCTAGTTCCTTCCTCATGGGATCTCCGGGCTGGAGAGGGCAGAAGGCTGAGCTCAAATAAGGATTTGAAAAGATGTCCAGTTTTATTAGCCATAACAACGGGACTTCCCCCTCCTGCCCTCACTCAATCTGCCAGACCTGCCAAAAACTGCTAACAGCTGGGTCCTGTCCACTCTTCTGGGGATCAGCACAGATTGCTCACCAGAAGGTTGCTCTGATGATCAAACCATGCCGTCTTGCCCAGGCCCACAATGCCCAGTCTTCTGCCTTTCCTGAGAACCCCCCTGGGCAATCACTTCAGAAAGCAAGAGCTCTGACCTTGAGCTAGCTCAGTGAGAAGAGGGAAGAGGTTATGAAAACTGTTAACAAAACTGACAACACGACTCTTGAGATGGCCTATCGCAGAGCTCGGCGAAGCTGATGGGCAGGCTGCAGAGACGAAGAATCAGATACCCTGACTTGCCATCTCAAACCCAGCTGCCCCAGCCGCCTGTCCTCACTCACCTTGGTGATCTCCTCCTGCAGCTCATCCTCCGTTTGCTCTGATTCTGAAAGGGAAAAAGGCAGAGTCACCCGGCTGCCGCCACCTGTTTCACAACAGTCCACGTGAACTGGCAGCATGGCACAGCTGGGAAGGGGCTTGTGCACAGTGTGGGGTACACGGCTTGGGTTCTGGCGAGGACGGAAGGAGTAGGAAGAGCCAGAGGTGGAGCAGTGCAGGTGCAATGGGGCCCTACCTGAGTAGTCCACAATGTGGGTGGGGACTTTCTCAGGTGTGACGTCGGCTGGGATTGTGATCTCCTCTGCACGAGGGGGCACCTTCAAAACAAACAGACACGGTCAGCGGGGCAGCGTGAGGAGGAGCAAGCCCCAGGGCACAGCATGTGAGGGGGAGGGAGGTGACAGGCAGGTCTATGCTGAATACAACGTAGAGGAGACACACAACACTTCTGTCAACCTAAAGACCCAAAAGAGGAGGGGTCAGGGACTACGTGATCTTTTGAGGCTCAGCACTATCCTCTCTGAGGCCACAGCACATGCCTCAAAACAGCCACTGCTCAGGAGTGGGAGACACAGGATCAGCCTTGCTCTCCTCCAGGAGGTGCTCCCACCAGGGCAGATCTGGGTCAGGGGGAAGCTAGCCCAGGAGTGAATGGACATGGCGAGTGGGTGTTACTTCCCAGCCCGTTGATTAGCTAGCAGAAGGAGTAATGCCTGACTTCTTACTCAGGGCTACTCCAGCATTCACATCTGAGCCCAAGTTCTGCTGTGGATCCAGGGCAGGGGCCAGTCGATGCTCTGGCACAACTCCTATTGGCCTGGACTGTGCACCTCACTGGCTCTGCATTAAGATAATCTCCAGCCTTGGTGGTGTGCCGTGGCAGGAGAGGCTGAAACGGCACTACACTTAATGCCCCGGGGAGCTCCAGACAGGGCGATTCTACCTTCTCTTGCCCATGAGAAGAGGGGACCTGGAAGGGCAAAGCTCCCCCTTCCTGGCCTGCAGATAAGCTCCTAAGCACTTCCATCGCCCCTTAAACCTTACACAAACATTGACCTGAAGCACTGACCTTCCAGCAGCCTGGGAAGAGCATTAAGCCGATTAGCTGGGCTTTGCTGTGGAAACGGGACAGGCATTTAGATCTATCCCACCAAGCCGAGCCTCACGCTGCAGCAGTGCAAGTGTCACCGAGGGTCAGCAAGGGGCTCAGGAACTTAGACCATCTGCTCCCCCATTTGGGCTAATTATGTTTTCCCTTTCTAAAGCAGCCCATGCCCTGGAGCTGGGAGGAGCTCTACAGTGCATGAAGGCAGGCTGGCTACTCTGCATTTCACACAGATGGCTGCAGCTCAGGGCTCTCTGCATGTACACAGAAGAGCAGAGAACACAGTGTGACCACTTCAAGGGACTTTCCCAGCTGGACCAGGGACAGCAGCCTGAACTGCCTTGCTAGAGAGGACACATTGCGGCTAGGAGGGACAGGGACCCTGCTTTGGGCTGACTAGGGAAGCATCTTCTAGTGGCCAATGCACAGACCAGAGCAGACAGCTGTTCAGGCAGGCTGCTCATTCCAAAGGCCCAACAGCAGCAGGCTACAGAGAAAGGCCCAGGCACCCTAGAGCACAAGGGCAGGCTGTTCTCCAAAGCAGGACTGCGGTAAGAAAACCAAGTGGAGAAGCCTGCCTCTCAGACTCAGTCACACCCCCAGAAAGGCAGTAAAGATTTTGCTGCTCCAGGCTCATTCTGCCTGGACAGTAGAGATGAGCCTAGTAATGCTGGTCTCACATCTAGAGGCTCTGCTGGCCTCTGCCCCATGACAGACAGACATTCGCCCTCCCAGGATGCATTAAAAACACACAGGAAAGGTAAACCGCCCCTTGCTCACCTCCTCAGGGAACTCCTCGCCCACCAGAGCCATAATCAGCGATGTCTTCCCCACCCGGGCTGCGAGAGAAAAAAAGACAGGAGGTTCAGGCTGGACCTTTTGCAGGCCTGGCATTTGGGAATGGAGGTGGCAGAGCCATCAGATGCTAGGGGCTGAAATCTATCCAGGTGGCAAAGCAGAGGGGTGTGGGGTTGGGGCAAAGAGATGAAGGCAAATTCATTCCAAGCCCAGAGGCTAAAGCAGGGGTCCGCAACCTTTCAGAAGTGGTGCGCCGAGTCTTCATTTATTCACTCTGATTTAAGGTTTCGCGTGCCAGTAATACATTTTAATGTTTTTAGGTGGTCTCTTTCTATAAGTCTATAATAGATAACTAAACTATTGTTGTATGTAAAGTAAATAAGGTTTTTAAAATGTTTAAGAAGCTTCATTTCTTCATTGGTCCTGCTTTGAGCAGGGGGTTGGACTAGATAACCTCCTGAGGTCCCTTCCAACCCTGATATTCTATGATTCTATGATTTAAAACTAAATTAAAATGCAGAGCCCCCCCGGACCGGTGGCCAGGACCCAGGCAGTCTGAGTGCCATTGAAAATCAGCTCGCGTGCCATAGGCTGCCTACCCCTGAGCTAAAGGGTGAAATTTCCTACAACCACTGAAGGTCACAGGCTCCCTTCAACATTCACACCCGCCCTTAACCCTGAAGTCCCAACTGTTTTGTGAAGCAGAGAGGGGAACCGGTGCCACATTACCACCAGGGCCCCCCCACCAATAAATACCATCATTTCCTATCAGTAAACGGTTCAGAAGCTAACCTCGCTTTCACACACTCCTAACGTCCCAGAGCATTTGCTCTTTGGGGTGCAATTTTCTCTGCTCAAGCTCAGCCTACAGGGGGACCTGTTTGGAAAGCCTGAGGAAAATCCCACCAGCTATTTTTTGAGTTCTGAGAGCATGACAAAGATAGTTCCTTAATCATCATCATCATCACGTTCCTATTATGCCTCTGGCATTTAGGGCAGCGACAACGCTCCTCCCCATCTCTGTTTCTGGTAAGTCTTTCAATGGTTCCCCAGCTGTGCCCCAGGTTTTTCAGCTCGGCTTCCACAGCTCTTCGCCGTGTTGTTTTTGGGCAGCCTAATTTTTTCTTGCCTTCAGGTGTCCATCTTATTGCTACTCTGGTGATGGAATCAGTTTCCATTTGAAGCACATGACTGATCAATCTTCAATGCCTCCTGGCAATGATGGTGCTCAGATCCTTGGCTGCACTGTGTCAATAGATCTTGGTTTAAGATTGTTCTGGGCCAAAAGATACGGAGGATTTTTCTGAGGTAGATTGTACGGACAGTTTGGACACGTCATACTTTCTCATTCTCCATCATTCTGCACTATAAAGTAGTGTTGAAAGTACGCAGCTCTAATAAATCTTGAGTTTGGTTTTAGTATTGTATTTTGATGATTTCCAGACTGTATTTAAGCTCCTGAAGGTGCTCCTGGCTTTACTGATTTTGTTCTGGATGTCCTGACTTGTTCCACCGTCCTGGCTGATGGTGCTGCCCAAGTATGTGAATGTTTCTGCATTGGTGAGAACATAATCCTCTATCCGTACTGGTGATGGTGAGGCAATATTAACGGTCATGATATCTGTCTTATTGCAGCTGATTTTCAATCCAATTTGCTGGCTGAATGCGTTGAGTCCAGTTGTTTTTTTCTTGTATATGGTATTGGGTATGTAATAGGAGAGCGAGATCATCTGAGAAGTCCAGATTTTCAAGGGATGAGAAGGGTGTCCATTTAATGCCTCTTGGCATGTCTTCTATTGTACACCACATTACCCAGTCAATGGCAATGTTGAAGGATTGCAGACGTGACACACCCCTGACGTATTCCCGTTTTGACTTCAAAACTGAGCTCACTGTGATCAACACTGCATGTAAGGTTGAAATAGAAGCTTTTGATGACGTTGATTATATGGAAAGGAATTCCATATGCCCGCAGAATGCGCCATAGGCTGGTCCTGTGAATGCTATCAAAAGCCTTCTCAAAGTCTATGAAATTTATGTAGAGTTGCCGTTGCCATTCTAAGCACTGTTCTATTATGTTTCGTAGAGTGAAGATCTGGTCTGTGCATCTAGGCCCTTTCTGAAAATCAGCTTGCTCTTTTCTGAGAACGCTATCAACTGCCTCTGATATACACTGGACTATGATCTTACACGATACTTTGCTTGGCACAGATAAAAGTGTGATGCCACACCAGTTATTACAATCACTGAGAATTCCTTTATTTGGTATCTTCACTATACCACTCATTGGTCCACTCATCTGGCACTTTTTCCCTTTCCCAGACTGATGTAAATAGAGGGGCCAGGATAGATGCTGCTAATTTAGGATTTACCTTGAACAATTCTGCATTCAAGTTATCCTTGCCAGGAGCTTTCCCATTTTTTAAGGATTTGATGGCTTGAATGATCTCTTCCTTAGTTGTGGTGTCTGTGTTGATATATCAAGATCTTCTTCTGCCTCCTGGATGTTTGCTTCCTCTTTAGGTGGCTCCCGGTTCAGCAATTCTTTGAAAAGCTCTGTCCAGCGCATTTCTTGTTCCTTTTTGGTTGTTAGTAGATGGCCTTGTTTGTTCCTGATGAGAATGTTTGTTGGTGTCTGCCGTTTACCACTGATAAGCCGTGTCATTTTGTAGACAGTTCCTAATTCACCACGAGCAGCTGCATCCTCTGCTTGTGTTGTCAGATTATCAATATAATGCTGTTTGTCTGCTCTCACAAGGCGTTTCACTTCCCGGTGAGCCTTGCTATACTGCTCGTGGTATTTGTCCTTTAGTTTCAGGGATTGTGTGTCTAAAACTTTTTTCTTCAGGGCTCGTCTGGTTTCTATGGTATTCCATGTGCTGGGTGTAATCCGTTCCTTCCTTCTCTTCTGCCTGTAGCCTAGACAGGCTTCACAGCTCTATTTATAAACTGCTGTTACTTTGTCCCACTTCTTGTTGATCTCCTTAATAAGAAGGGGAATTTCTATGGATGGAAAGCACTAGCTGGGAGAGAGCTTTACAAAGGTGGGGGATTACAAATGGGGTCACCAAGAAACAAGGAGGTCAAAGGACTTGCCTGACATTACACAGC
The DNA here is from genome assembly GCF_011386835.1 of Chrysemys picta bellii. Lineage (NCBI taxonomy): Eukaryota > Metazoa > Chordata > Testudines > Emydidae > Chrysemys > Chrysemys picta. The sequence goes on from NC_088800.1 coordinate 57,642,342, forward strand.
ACGTTGGGGCGGTCAGGAATCAAACCTAGGTTTCCTGATTGTTAGCTCTGTGCTAACACCACTAGAACGCAATCGCCTCCTGAACAGCTGCACTTTTTTAAAAGAAGCTCCAAATAAATAATAAAAACCGAACCAGAGCGCTGCACCTTGAAAGCTGGCACAGACGCAGCTCTCAGTGAAGAGCTAAGTATGAAAAAAAGGAACGTTATTAATATTTGAAAATGCTGCCTGGAGCTGGAACAATGGGAAATGTCTACGTTGTAATTGCACACGTCCCAGCTGAGACGCCTGTGCACACACAGCTGTGGGGGCTGGTCTGCATGGGGAATTTACCAGTATACCTAGAGCGTACGGTTATACTGGTCTAACTTACCACATGGACACACTTATTCTGAAGAAGACAGTGTCTTTCTCCAGATTAATTTACCTCACTTTCAGAGTGACATAAAATAAACTGGAAAAGCACTCTTCCTCTGGAATAAGTGTCCTCATGGGGAGTTAGAGGGGTAGAACAACAGCTGACTAGCAGTACAATTATACCAGGAAATGCCCCCATGTAGACAAGCCCTGAGGTGCATCTCTGAAACCAAGGTTAAAAGACATCTCTTGGCTCAAGCCTTCTCCTGGCCTTCACATCCAGCCAGGCCCTTAAAGCCCTCTTGCCTCCCCACACGTAAAGTCGTATTTTTCAAATGAGGGACTTTTGACCATTTTAAGTCTCCTACGTGGTAGGACTCTACATCCCAGAACACGCTGGTTTAAGGATTATGGGAAATTAATGGGCAAGGATTGAATCCTTCTGCCATTCGTTTCCCTAACCCACTCCCTGGCTGGCACTGGATCCCATAGCTGAAGCCCTAAGCAAGAACCATGCTTGTTAATGCTGCCCCAGTGCCTCTGAAGCACATGTACAAGCAGAAGGCTGAGATGCTGCGATTCTTTCTCCTGCTCCCTGCCCCTCTTTCTAATGCCAAAACCCAATGGAACCCCACTGACGTACCTTTCAAACAGGGAATGTAAGGTTCTTAAAGTTATGCCCATCCACCACACTTCACACATTAGAGATCTTTCTTTTCTTTGGATCAGTACAACAATAAAAAGGGGGCACCTGTCCAGGGCTCAAGGTGCTGTTGTCCCACATGACAAAAGTAAATACAAACTGCCCCTTCCTTGTGGGAATCTAACAACTCCTTCCAAAGCAACCCTCCACGACACCGCATAAAGAAATGTGCCTTGCAGAGCATGCTCTACCACCAGCCTCCCCTCTTTAAAAGAGTGAGGGATCCCAGATCAAGCACCTCTGCTGATCACAACAGTGCCACACTTTATAATAGGGAAGGGACACATTCAGTAATCTCAGCGTTAATGGAAAATCCAGTGTGTTAAAAGGAGAAACATGGGCAGATCCCTAGCCAGTGTAAGTCTGTGTCACACCACTGACTTCAGTGAAATGAGGCCAGTTTACACTAACGCAGGATCTGGTCCCCCAACTTTTCCTGTTACCAAATTTGTACATTGTAAGTGTTTCCCCACTGAATCGGCAATGGAGACCCAGCACAGCAGCAGCCCGCTCCTTAGGGTTGGTCAATGGGACATCCCAGACACCCTGGCAGTCATGGATGGAGCAGGAGGGACTTCGGATGACACTATGTTTCATAACTGGGGCTAATTTACAGAAAATTCTGCTCCTGGCAGGCCGGGCTCCTCTGCCCTAATTCACAAAAAGAAGAACAGGAGGGCTTGTGGCACCTTAGAGACTAACAAATTTATTAGAGCATAAGCTTTCATATGCATCCGAAGAAGTGGGCTGTAGTCCACGAAAGCTTATGCTCTAATAAATTTGTTAGTCTCTAAGGTGCCACAAGCCCTCCTGTTCTTCTTTTTGCGGATACAGACTAACACGGCTGCTACTCTGAAACTCCTAATTCACAAGGCGATGGTAGGTTAATTCCTACCATCTGATTCCTTCCAGATATAGGCCAAAGTGCCTATATTGCAGAATGGTCTAGTGGTTACAACACAGGCCTGGGGGGCAGGAGAGCCAGGTTCCACTCCTGCTCTGGGGCTGATGGGCTGCATGACCTTGGGTGAGCCTCTCCCCTACCCCTGCCTCAGTTTCCCCAACAGGACATCAGGGATGATGACTCCCACGTCCTACTCTCAGGGGAAGTGTTCATCAGTGTGTGGAGTGTGGTATGGGGCAGAAGGGCTTGCTAGCAAGAGCCCTGAGCCCAGTCAGCCAACTCCCCCCATCCAACTCCTCCCCGCCAACCCACCACCATCACCATCTTCAATTCCAGTCTCCTGCCCGGACAGGAAGCAGGAGGAGAGAGAGGAGATTGCCTGCAACCAGTCTGACCTGGAGGGATTTGATCTCTCTGCGGGGTGGGGGTATCTGCCCCCATTACCCAGCCTGCCCCGGGGGGTGGAAGGGGGCTGATCTTTCTGCAGGGGGGGGGTCTGTCCCCATTACCCAGCCTGCCCCGAGGGGGGCTGATCTCTCTGCGGTAGGGGGGTGTCTGTCCCCATTACCCAGGGTGCCCCGGGGGGGCTGATCTCTCTGCAAGGGGGTCTGCCCCATTACCCAGTGTGCCCCGGGGGGGCTGATCTCTCTGCAGGGGGGGTCTGTTCCCTTTACCCAGAGTGCCCCAAGGGGGGGGCTGATCTCTTGTGATGGGGGGTGTCTGTCCCCATTACCCAGCGTGCCCCAGGGGGGCTGATCTCTCTGCAGGGGGGGTGTCTGTCCCCATTATGGTGATCAGATGTCCCAATTTTATAGGGTCAGTCCCGATTTTGGGGGCTTTTTCTTATATAGGCACGTATTACCCCCACCCCTGTCCAGATTTTTCACACGTGCCCTCTGGTCACCCTAGTCCCCATTACCCAGTGTGCCCCGGGGGGGGCTGATCTCTCTGCGGGGGGGTGGGGTGTCTGTCCCCATTACCTAGTGTGCCCCGGGGGGGGGGCTGATCTCTCTGCGGGGGGGGGGGGGGTGTCGTCTGTTCCCATTACCCAGCGTGCCCCGGGGGGCCTGATCTCTCTGCGGGGGAGGGGGGGGAGTCTGTCCCCATTACCCAGCGTGCCCCGGGGGGGCTGATCTCTCTGCAGAGGGGTCTGTCCCCATTACCCAGGCTGACCCTGCGGGGTGAGCCGAGACCCCTCCCACTCCCCTCAGTTGCCCCCCTTTACCCAGCGTGCCCCGGGGGGGCTGATCTCTCTGCAGGGGGGGGTCTGTCCCCATTACCCAGCGTGCCCCGGGGGGGTGTGATCTCTGGGGTCTGTCCCCATTACCCAGGCTGACCCTGCGGGGTGAGCCGAGACCCCTCCCACTCACCTCAGTTGCCCCCCTTTACCCAGCGTGCCCCGGGATCCCGTCCCCCACGGCAGCCAGGGCCCGGCTCTTACCCTCCCCCACCAGGAGGATGCGCACGTCTCGCTTCATCGCCGCTGCCGCCTCTCCCGCGCCGGGGGTGCCAGGCCGCGGCGCTGCCCCCTCCCCCCTCAGCCTGCCGCCCTCCCGAGTCCCGCCCCCACTTCCGGCCTCACCGCAGAGCACGTGGGCCGGGGACGTGGGGCACGAGCGTCGCTCGCCGAACCACTGTGGGGGCCGGGACCGGCAGCGCCGCCGTGCGGCCAGTCGGGGCACGGCAGCACCTACCCGCCCGGCGCACAGCGAGGGACCGGCTGGGGGAGGCTGCCCCTCCCTCCCGGGCTGGGGAGAGATCGGGGCTTGGCTTATCTAGGACCCGATCCCGGCTTCCACTGAAGTCAGTGGGCGGTGGGAGAAGGGTACCATGGGGCAGGGCGCCCGCTTCTCAGACAGGCTCGGGGTGGGAGGTGGTGACACCCGAGTCAGCACCCAGGGGGAACTGGGGGAAGGGCCCCCTGGTTAATTACAACCAGCCATCACCTGGGTTGGTGCATTTAGGGCACAGCGGGTCTGTCTGCACCACAAGGGAAGGCCCGGGTAGGAGAACTGCAGTTAGCAGACCCTGGCTTGAGCATCTACATGCAACCCCCGGTTAGGAAGTGTTGAACCCTGGGCAGGGCCGGCTCCAGGGTTTGGCCGCCCCAAGCAGCCAAACAAACAAACAAACAAAAAGCCACGATCGCGATCTGCGGCGGCAATTTGACGGGAGGTCATTCGCTCTGAGCAGGAGTGAGGGACCGTCCGCCGAATTGCCGCCGAACAGCTGGACGTGCCGCCCCTCTCTGAAGTGGCCGCCCCAAGCACCTACTTGGTAAGCTGGTGTCTGGAGCCGGCCCTGACCCTGGGTCCCAACCTGGGCCCCAGTCCAGCCACCAGACCCCAGAGTTCCTAGCGCCCTCCCAAAATGTGGTTGCTCTAGCCCCTTGTTCAGGATGCACTGTCGAAAATTTGACGGCTACCTGCCCACCCAACTTGGTTGTCCCAAGACAAAGTCAGCCTGTGGGATCCTGGGGGTGGATTCCCAGAGCACAAGTCCACTGGGGCTGCATTTACACTGCCAAACAGTAGGACCTGAACTTGAACCCTGGCCTTGACTCAGGCTCAGACCCTCCACCCCCTGGGCTCTGGACCTTGGGTTAGCACGATTTGTGTGCAGGTGGAAGGTTAGGCTTGAGCCTGAGTTCGAACCCTGGGCAACACAACCACCTCTTTCATACACAACCTGGTCCACAAAGCATGCTTCTGTCCTAGCCCCTAGATCAGGGATGGGCAAATATTTTGGCCCGAGGGCCACGTGGGGGAATAGAAATTGTATGGCAGGCCATGAATGCTCACAAAATTGGGGTTGGGGTGCAGGAGGGGGTGCGGACTCTGGGGTTTGGAGAGCGGGAGGGGTATCAGGACTGGAGCAGGGTGTTGGGGTGTGGGGAGAGGCTCAAGGGGTGCAGGCTCCAAGCAGCACTTACCTCAAGCAGCTCCCAGAAGCAGTATCATGTCCATTCTCCGGCTCCTACGTGGAGGCGCAGCCAGGCGGCTCTGCACGCTGCCCCATCTGCAGACATCGTCCCTGCAGCTCCCATTAGTGTGCATAGGAGACGGAGCGGGACCATGCCACGGCTTCCGGGAGCCGCGTAATGCAGCCCTGACCAGAGCAGCGGAGCAGGGCTGAGCCATCTGGTGCGGCCCCCAACCCAGCAGTCCGGCTGGAGCAGGGCCGAGCCACGTGGTGCGGCTCGCGGGCCGGCTTAAAATGGCTGGCGGGCCAGATCCAGCCCATGGGCCAAAGTTTGCCCTCCCCTGCCCTAGATACAGCTCTCAGTAGACAATGCTCTGTCCTGATCCAAAACGCTTGGGTTGGGTGCAGATAACAGGAATCTCAGGTTCCTGCATGCAAGGGTTTCCTGCATGCAGAGAGGGATGGCACATTGCAAACTAAAACATCCTGATGCTGCAGTCAACCACTCAGTGCATATTGGGACCAATGCAAATTAAGAACAACTCTCAGAACCCTGGGATGTTGCCAATGCAATCCTCTCAGTGTTGCACAGTTGCTAAAATTTGAGCCCGTTTTGCAGTCACAAACTGATGAACTCCACCATCCCATACACCCCAACCCCATCACTACCTACTTGTCCCACATGCCTGTTTTGTAGTGTTTGCAGTCCAACCTAATGGAAAACTGCAGAAAGGAGTACACACCCACAATTGGTTTAACTACTTTAGAATTTCTGCTGTTAAAACATGCAGCACCTACACACGCAGACCAGAGTGGCACTCTCTCAAAGAGATAATGCAGGTTTTCCTGGTAGGGCAACTTGGCCCCTTAGAATAGTTGCTTGGTTTTAACACCATATTTCCTTTGCCAGTACACATACTCCTGATCCATCAGCTCATGACGGTGTCAGCAGATTGTCCCTTCTCGTTGCCAGGTTATAGCAAAGCTATGGTTGCCACTGGTTCAGGTATGTAAGATTTGCCATGCTGCAACAAACCAGCAGTTCTTCTATTTGAACATCCCACCTCTGACAGCATCCAGTGATGGGTATGAACTCCACATTCACCCACTAAATACACTCCTCAGATCTGGCAGGTGGCAGGGGTGCTCTTGATCACAGCTATTGATCAACATGCAGCCTAAAACATTAAGCTTGATTGATTAAGATTAGGTGCCAAGACATACATGCTATGTCAGAAGACAGCCTTCTAGTTTCCGACCCGACATCCCAAAGCAGGACAGTAGCTCCTCCCCTGAAACCAAGCAGGTTCATCATATAACTGGAGTTTCAGACAGGCACCATTTGTCTTAGAAGTGCCTTCATGTGCTCATCATGCCACTTTCTCCCTCCTAGCAGGTGCTCCCGCTGCCTCTCTAAAACTCCCTGTTTCCAGAATGGCACTGTAGAAGTTTGAAGCCGGGACTATTTTTTATCATGGATGTATGGTTTGTAGCATACATACAAGATGATCTCCTCAAACACTGCAACACCAATATCACTGATCCAATAATGATCCAGGAGGTCCAATTGTGTATCTATTCCATGCTCAGAACTCCCTTTGCCTTCAGAGCTGCATTGCAGAATCTGGCCCAAGGGAGTAATGCAGAGAAGAGCACAGTGGACCACTAAAGAGGAACACTCCCAAAGCAGAGTATTACTGTCTAGTGTTCTTAACACTCCTCAGTCACCTCTTGTATGATTTAAAAACAGCTCAGCCAGCTAAACACGCCTTGCACCAAAGCAGGAGCCTTTGGGCCACATTCTGATCTCAGTTACACCAGTGTAACTCCAGAGACAATAAAGTTACTCTGTATTAACTCTGGTGAAACAGAGCAGCATTGGAATGCAGAATTATAGCTCATTCAGCTAATTTCTTCAAGTGACACACTTATGCCTCCTGTCAATACACAGAGCAACAGAATTTAGACTTAATATCCAAGACTGCAGCTGCAAAGGAGCAGTGAGAGAGAATGACAGAGGCTCTACTTCATTAGATTTGAATCCGGGAAAGGGTCCTCTCTAGTTCAGTTCCGCGCTGTGGTGTGAAAGGCGTATCTGCAGGCAGACTGAACGGGCACCTTTTTGGAACAAGTTCTACATTGTCACACGCCGATCACACTAGAAATGCTACTGACAATTAAAGAAACTAGAGTGAACCAACCAGACAGAAAATCAACCCAACACTTTTATTTAAGAACTATACAGCTTATAAAAACCAATACAAAAACTCTTCCCAATAAAAATCGATGCTATGTTACATACAAAATGACACTCGGAGCCATTGGGTCCTGATAATTTACAAATAAAAATGCCATGTGTCTGCATCAGGTGGGGCACGCCAGACTCCCGCCCACAGAGCCTAGGAATGAAAACCCTGAAGGGGCATGAAAACAGAAACAGGTCAAGGTACAGCCATGTCTTTGGCAAGCATGTGGGATGTTTTCTTTTGCAAAGAATGTTAGTGTGAGTGAAAGACGCTGGCTTGACAGCCCTGGAGATTGTCCTCCATTTAACCACAGAACACAGCACAGACAGTGGCAGAAAAAACTTCCCTTCCCTGACACTGCAGTGTTCCTTAGTCCTGACCTGGTGGACCACTCCTAGTGGGGGAGAGAGGAATCCAGTCTTCTTGCCCCATTCAATTCTCAGCCTCTGCTTAGACTGCTAAGAAGGTACCAACTGTGAGAGTGCCCTTTCTGATTCGGATACTGTCCACTAAGACCCCAAATTCATTTCACATCCTGTAAGTCACGTTGCGTGTTAAAGCAGAATTAGATTTATGATTAAATACCAGCCAACCCCAATTTCTGGTTAGTTTGGGTGCTGTGCCTTGTGAACTGGAACACAATGGCTGGTAGAGACTCTGAAAGGGGATTACTACCCAGCAGTGATTGAGGATTGCAAGGGTCTGGTTCAGATTTATTCAGTTGCTAATAGCCCGAGACAGATGGAAACATTTCTCTTCTCACATTATCTTCCTCGATTCATGCCGGAGTAAAACAGTTGTTTAGAAAACCTCTCTCAACTCTGGTAGGAGCCAAGCTGGCTCAGTTCATGTGCTCGTTATCTCCCACACCAGGATTTCATTGTAGGAAGCCGTGAAGAGGCGTTTACCCGAAGGAGTGAATCTGCAGAGGTGAACGGAGTCATCGTGCCCCACGAAGTCTTGCTCTGTTCTCGTCGTGCAGTCAATCAGCCTCAGTACACGCTCTGTGGAGCAAACACAGCCACATACCAGACTCAGAAACTGACCCACTCCCTTTGGCACATAGAAAAGCCAACACTCTTGGGATGCTACTTGGTATATCAAAGTCCCCTTGCAGCCCTCTCCAGTTTTAGAAGTAAAGTACATTCCGTTTTGTGAAGGGCATGACAGCAATGGAGAGCAAATATCTCTATCCGCAGAACAGACACAGAAGTGGGGCAACCTCTCTTACAACGATCCCCTGCTTCTGGTCACATGTCTCGTCTAGGAGTGAGAGGGGCCACCTCTAAGGATAATTCAGTCTCCATGTTTATTCATTAGAGACTGGCATCCTCGCTGGCAACTAGAGCCAACCGCAACTATGGTTTTTGCGTGCGTGCTCCTGTCTGAGAGGAACTGAAATGACACAGCTTTTCTCTCCCACAAACCACCCTGCTCCTTTCACTGGGGTCAAACATACAACAGACAATAACAACTTTAGGTCACTGCTGATCTGGCCAGGATTGGAATCGGTCACCTTGATGGGAAAGGGAAAGAGATTATTTCACAGTTCCATGGACCAATCTCCCCTCTTGTGAGGACTCAGGGTTCAAGAACTGCAGAGCTGAGTCACTTTCCCTGTGCCCATGGATGTGCATAAAGACACACAGATGGGTGCCTCTCGTTCCCTAGCTCTGCACTAGAAACAGCAATGCTGGTGGGATGGGGGAGCTAGCGGGATTAAGAGTTGAAGGCAGTTTCTTTGTGCCCGAGGTCCTCTGATAAAGCAAAAGCTCCCACCCTCATCTGTTTTATTCTGTTTAGCTGTTTACTGATAATTACCATCTTGCCCTGAGTTTGTAGGGAAACCTTCCCCCACACACTGAAACTGCTACTTGATTAGCTGAGAGATGTGGAAGGGTTGCTAACAGAAGCAAGCAGGCAATTAGTGGCTGGTAATCAGTATGAGGAGGTGTACACCGACAATGGCAGTGCCATGCTGTGTGTCAGACTGTCAGGCCACAGAACAGACGCTGCAGAACGTGCACGTAGAGATACTGCGTCATTTAGAGCTTTCCTGGCAAACTTATAGACAAGGAGACAATTTAATGAAGCGTTCTCAAAGAGGAGGAGGACACAGCTACATCCATTTTAAAGCCAGAAGGGACCAATATGCTCATCTAGCCCAACCTCCTGCATTATATGGGGCAGAAAACCTCAGCCAGTGATTCCTGCCTCCAGCTCGTAACTTCTGTTTGAGCTAGAGCAGCGGTTCTCAAACTGTGGGTCGGGACCCCAAAGTGGGTCACGACGCCATTTTAATGGGTTGCCAGGACTGGCTTAGACTTGCTGAAGCCCGAGTCCCACCACCTGGGGCTGAAGCTGAAGCCTGTGGGCTTCAGCCCTGGGCATCGGGGCTTAGGTTACAGGCCCCCTGGCTGGGGCTGCAGCGCTTTGGCTTTGGGCCGTAGGGCTCATGCTTGGGCTTTGGCCCCCCCACCTGGGGTGGTAGGGCTCAGGCATGGGTCCCCTCCTTGGGTCATGTAGTAATTTTTGTTGTCAGAAGGGGGTTGCGGTGCAATGAAGTTGGAGAACCTGAGCTAGAGCATCTGTTTCACAAAGACACCCAGTCTTGATTTAGAGAGATGGAAAATCCACCACATCCCTCGGCAAGTTTTTCCAGTGGTTAATTACCTGCATGTAAACAAAATGGTGCCTTATTTCTAGTCTGAATTTGTCTAACTTCAGCTTTCAACCATGGGATCTCATGATGCCTTTTTCTGCCAGATTAAAGCACATCCTGCTCATGGAGATGGAGGAAACTCCCTGCATCCCACAGGCAGTACCTCCACATAAAGAAGGGCTGTTTTTTTGGTTGCTAACAAAGAAGAAAGACTTGGCTGTTCATGCAGAGATGGGGAATGGGAGACAACCCCAGAATCACAGGTGAACTGTTGTTCCTGGTGCAGCCACCACTAGCAGTATGCCAGGAAGAAGGGGATCCATGTGTGGCAGTGTTTGACTTGAGCATGTCCTCTGGACACTTACCATTGAAGCCCACAGCCAGGAAGTGCGCTGCTGGAGACAGGCTCAGCGACGTGGCAAAGTGAGACAAGGGGATCTTCTCGACAACCTGCATGAAAGCAAGAGAAACATTGACACCAGCTCCTCGAAATTAATGTGCGACAGAATAGAGCCGTTAACTGACACTCTGCTGGAGGCCAGCTGACAGACGGTCACCAGCATTGACAGCTGCACAGCCCCTCTGATCTCAGGAAGCTGCCAAGCTCTTCATTTCCAGAGCAGTCTTAAGAGTTTTAAGCTTGTCTCTTTCACTGACAGAAACTGGTCCAATAAAAGAGGTTCTCTCTGAGAATATTAATGTTCACGAAAGCAAAAACCAGAGCAGTGGCAGCAGCCAGGTGCTTTGCAAGCTTCACGCATGCAGCTCTACCTTGAGCCTCAGCACCTGGTGACCCATGTCAGACTTAAAGAGGTTTGTGGGAGTGAAAAGCTGTACCATTAACTGTCTGTTAGGTTGAATCTACCATCCCCAACCTCACCACACACCTGCATCGTGTTTCATTCTATTTCAACTGCTTGACTGCTGGCCCACATCAGTTACACTGGTGCTGCTCTGTATATCGGGGTGCCACAGAGAATACCGACACTCCAGCATCATGGCTATCTTTCACTGCAGCATTCCCGTGCCACATCTGTTTGGCCTTTAAGTTTCCAAAGCCACGGCAGAGGAGCACCACATTATCCTCTATATTATTTTTGTTGTGTGTCACTCACCATGAGCTAAAGCTGGACTCAGTGACCAGGGTGAACGCCACAGTTTTCCAATATCAGCACAGAGGAGTTCATAGCAATTTGTAACTCCTCTCGTGAACCTGCCCCATTGAGGATGGCAGGTTGGAGAGGGAAGACACAGCGTACCTGTTTCTGGCGCAAGCTGTAAAAGAGGATCTCCTTCTGCATCCCAAAGCCTACGTACACCAAAGTACCATTGTCCCAAGGACAGAAAGCCGCCAGGCTAGGAGGGAGACTGCTAGGGGCCTAGGAAGAGAAACAAAAAAGGAGCAGAATTAGCGCTAACTTCTCCACACTTATTTCAGCAAGGCCAGGCATGCTGGGAAAAGAAAGGAGAGTGGTTAGGTGTGTCAGCATTTCCTCTTTGGAGCCGTCAGCAGCAGAAGCTTGTGACCCACTGCACTATGCAGTTAATATTGAGGAGGAACTTTCCCCTGTTCTTATGCTGCACTCCAACACAGATATGCTCACTGCTAACGAATGAAGAACAAATGTATATCGACCTGGGCACGTAACATGAGTCTCCGCTGTATGCTGTGGTAGGATCATATGACATAAGCAGGATTTAACATACTAAATACCACCCAGCATCATTTACACTGTTAGGAGCAAATATTGGAGTAAGTCATGGATATGATGGGGTTGTTAATTACTCAGGGAGTGAAAATAGTTTCAAAAAGATCAAATCCCTGGTACTGGATGCCAATATAATTGAAACAATAAAACTCATTCCAATTCATTGTGGTGAGAACTCAGCTGGACAGCCCGTTGCCTGCACAATGAGCGCGACTACCTCTAACATTTGAGGACAAATAGAAAAAACTTCAAATGGCGTCACCGGGCTTATTGCTGAATCTGCCAATGCAGTATCTAAAACTGATTAATCTTAAGGTTGATAATCTGATGAGCCACTGCTTCACATCAGAAGAGTGACCTACCACTTCCATTCTGCCACACACCACTCCACTTCCTGTGCAGTAAGGATCCTCCTCTTCCCCCAAACCCACTTCTTACATCAATCTCCTCACTGTCTCATGTCTCAACTGTTGTCCTAGGTCTTGTATCTAATTTGGGGCAGAGGTTCTGGTCAGGGACCCTGCCTAAGTGTTCTGTGAAGTGCCATACACTTAGGATGTTCCATGCGTAATTCCTGATCTAGTAGGCTGTAGTAACCCATGTAACCATGAGCCTACTAGATCAGAACATTAATGCTATTTCTGAGCAGCCAAGTTAGTTTGCTCTTTGTATACCAACCTTGCTGACTCCTGGTTCATATGCTCAAAAAAATCCTGTCCCTGTGTTTTGTATAGCACAGAGATACTAACTGTTTGCAAATTTAATTTTTTGACTTGAAATGCTTACAAAGCAAATACCCTCTCAGGAATTATGCAGTGCTGCATTCACATTGCAAATCTACATCATAAAGGAAGATTCAAAACCACACACTGTTCTGTTTATATACACACAACTTGGTTGTTAACAGTTCCTAGGTAAACCTTTTGCAAGCAGAAATAGGTAATAGTGCACGGGTGTTGGAGGGATCTGCTCTACTCCTGGCTTTGGCAGTAATGCTGAATGTACATATTATATAGTCAGTAAGGTTTAATCTTACCTCCGGGCTTGCAGGAGCTGGGAAGCTTAGCCAATCGATGAGCTCACATTTATCCTTCAGCCAGGCAGAGACCCAGACACTGACACGTCGATCTGAACTTGCAGCCAACCAGAGTTCACCACCTTCAACGCCAAAGTCATGGTACTACAGAATATAAAAGCACAGTTATGACTGTACTGACATAAAGCAATAACACAGCAGGGCTTTCAAATAAAGCTGAACACTAATAGACTGTCACAGTGCAAAAGCTTATCTACACTAAAATCTTAGAGAGCGGGGGATTAATGACAGAGGATTAATGCATAAAATTTTCCCATCTGGAGAATAGTACTTAAGTCTATTTTATCACAAGTGAAACAGGCTTAGTGCCTCAGACTGGCACTCACTAGATGTCCGTACCCATCAAAACAACACAGCAGTTTGTGGCATAATTTTCTCTAAGCTCAGGGTTGAAGGAACAGGGTTACTTCAGATTGTTCGTTGGCAGAGAGTATGTAGCAAGCGATTGTAGCGTCTAACTTCATTGTGCTGGCTCTAGCCAGCACTATCATGGTCTCCTTTATAAAAAAGCACCACATTCCCTCTCCCACTCCATCAGCACAGTTAGTGGTGGATACTTCCTGGTCTTGCAGAAGAACTCCTCAAGTTCTTTGGAGTTTCAAGTGCTACTTTTGGTAGTAAGGGAAAAGCAGCAGCTGATTAGACATTCAGCTCTCCTGGGTGGTGGGGAAGCTGAGGACCCACCCAATCTGCGTGCATCATACTATTACTGCACCCTATCGTACTTGACTTTACTCTATTGAGATACTCCTAAACCAGAGGTGGGCAAACTACGGCCCGCAGGACCGTCCTGCCCGGCCCTTGAGCTCCCAGCCGGGGAGGCTAGCCCCTGGCCCCTCCCCTACTGTCTCCCCGCCCCCATAGCTTCAGCTCACCATGCCGCCAACGCTCTGGGCAGCAGGGCTGTGAGCTCTTGCCGGGCAGCGTGGCTGGCTCTGGCCGGGTGGCACAGCCGCCAGTCCTGCTGCTCTCAGCAGCATGGTAAGGGGGTGGGGAGTGGGGGGGTTGGATAAGGGGCAGGGAGTCCTGGGGGGCAGTCAGGGGACAGGGGGCAGTTGGATGGGGTGGAGGTTCTGGGGGGGGGGGGAGCGGTCAGGGGATGGGGAACGGGGGGGTAAGATAGATGTGGGAGTCCCGGGGGGCCTGTCAGGTGGTGGGGGTGTGGATAGGGGGCGGGGCAGTTAGGGGACAAGGAGCAGGGGGGTTGGATGGGGAGGGGTCCCAGGGGGCCGGTTAGGAGCGGAGGGTCCTGGGAGGTGGCGGTCAGGGGACAAGGAGCGGGGGGGGTTGGATGGGTCGGGAGTTCTAAGGGGGGCAGTCAGGGGGCAAGAAGTGGGAGGGGGCAGATGGGGAAGGGGGCTAGGCTGTTTGGGGAGGCACAGCCTTCCCTACCCAGCACTCCATACAGTTTCAGAACCGCAAAGTGGCCCTCAGGCCAAAAAGTTTGCCCACCCCTGTCCCAAACAAACCAAACAAGATTCTGTGGAGGTGGCATAGGCTAGAGAAGGAAATTGTGTAGCGGGACAGTAAATGAAGCAGCTCAGTAATTAATCTGTCCCCATATCTGCAGCTTTCTATGGCTGTGGAGTAACAGTACAATGGACACTGTGCTCTAGTGTAAGAGTGCCACAGCAGCTGGACTCAGGCCTCACCTGTTTCCTTGTGCACTGGATGACAGTGATGGGGGATCCTTTATGGTCAATGAGCACACGGATGGTCATTCCAGTCCGAGGGCTACTGACAGCCATTAGCCCATCCTTGCCTCCAGACAAGATGATTTCTCCTGCAGATAGGGGAGAGGAGAGAGCTAATCAACTTCCTGCAGATGGAGAAAAGGCCAAAAGGGGAAGCCTGCAGGTATGCCTGACTCAAGCTTTCCGAGCGCATGCTGGACTGGAACAATCTAGTCCTGGGGGTGAGAGAGGAGAGGTGAGATGAGAGGACACTGGAACATTTACTTCAGTTTAAAACACTGCTTCAGAAAAATAGCTAGCATGAGTTTTGAGCAGAAGAAAGCTTCATTATGTGCCATGTCCCTGAGCTGTACCAAAGCTACTGTCCAACGGCATATCCAGGATGACATGGTGCCAGATATGCAGCTGGTGTGAACTGGCACAGTTTCATTGACTTCAATTCTCCATCTTAGAATCTGGCCCGGGACCTTGCGAGGGTCATCAGTATTTGAAGTGGCTGGAGGTTAGAGCTGTCTCCTCCAAACACAGAGAAATGGAGCTGCAAGACCAAACTATGCTCCTTGAAGCAGCACCAATGGATTGGTTATGGAAAGCAGCATGTGATCTCACCATCTGCAGAGTAGGCAATTGCAGTCAGCGCAACGGAGTGTGGGTGCATTTTCAGTTCCATCTCTGTCCTTGAAATGCTGAACACCCGGATGGTGCCATCGCTGTACCCTGCCACAACATGCTGACCCTCAGCCCCACCGTGGGAGATGGGGATAGGGCTCCAGGCCAGACACTGGCAGCTCTGTAAAGGAACAAGATTAGAGACATGGGAAGAAGGAGCAGTATGTTCCAAGGAGATGCATGCAGGTTACTTCTCCACTCACACACAATGAAGACATGTGAATGCCACTAATCTACAAAGATTTCATATCTAAAACCTTCAGTTACAAATATTTCTCCCAACTCTGGTTCATTCAGTGAGGACAAAGAGATCCCATCCACAACAGGCAGTGGCTGCTATCAAGACAATATAGGAGATTGACACACTCCAAATGATTACCTGATTCAGCACTTGAAACTGTACCACCAGCTCCATGCTGGCCAGAGCCCAAACCCTCACACTGCCGTCCTCCCCACACGTGGCACAGTGAGACTCACCAGGGCTGAAGGTCACTTCATTCACCTGCAGCAACAAAGGGGACTGACAGTCCACAAATGCCAAAGCAAGTTGCACATCGGCCCCTATTTCTTACCCATAGCTTCCCCTGCCCCCACCAAATTCTCCTCTGGTAGGAGACAGCACACAAGAAAGGAAAGGAAGATTTTGTAAAGGACGCCGGGGGATGGTGGTAATTAAAATTAGTGAGGGCTATAGTGGAAATTTAGAACCATAATTGCAAAGTTCTGACTGGTTGCTCCATAATGAAGGTCTTAGAAGGGAAGTCTCCATATCTCATTACCAATCTAGATACCCTCTCTTCCAGCAGGCACAAATGTAGTGCAATGTAGCATCAAGACTGACACCCTTCAGACACATTTTCCAGTATTCTGAACAGAAGACCACTTTATCCATTTGAGAAGTCTAGCTAATAAGTAACACTGCACTTCTAGAGTGCCTTTCATCCAACGTCCCAATGTTCTACATAAATTAAGCCCCAATGGTTCTGTGAGATGCCTCAGGATTTCCCCCTTTTACTACAAGAGATAGACACAGAGCAGTTAACTGACTTGACCAAGGCCATACAGGATGTCTGCGGCAAAACAGAAAAGAGAATTCAGATTTCCTGGCTTTCAAGTCCTCTGCTTTAGCCACAAGACCATCTTTCTCTCTTGGAAGAGATAATATTACCTAGCTCTTCTATAGCACTTTTCATCCATAGATCTCACAGGGCTTTATAAAGGAGGTCAGTATCATCATCCCCATTTTACAGATGGGGAACTGAGGCACAGAAGTGAAGTGACTTGCTCAGCAGGCCAGTGGCAGAGCCTGGAATAGTCTCTCAAGTCACAGTGCAGTGCTCTATTCACTAGGCCACACTGCCTAGTTTGCAGTGAAAGCTCTTTCACCAGTGCCCTACCAGTATTAGTCAAGGCTCCAGCAGTGCGATTTCTCTCAGTAGGGCCTACCCAGCCCTTCTGCAGTGTGAGCATCCTCAAAGTGCGTTGCACCTCAGGCTCAGGTGGCACTTGGAACACGTGCTTCCTTACAGCACAGGAACTCCTGTCCAATCCCTCTCACCTTGTTCTTATGTCCGCTGATTAGTCGGATGCTGGTGCTCTCTGCCCAGTTTATGTACCACAGTGTTCCTGCAGTGGTGCCCACGATTCCCATATCCAGAGAGTCATCAAAGGTTGCACCAACTATTGTCCCATCCAGGGTCATCTCGTGTTCCAAAAGGACTGAGCTAGACCTGGGGGAAAGTGGAGTCCAGAGTGGAATATACAAAATAACTAGCTACGTCCTTAAGCTGCTAGAAGACAACCATTAACCCACCTTCATGGGAAAACTGTCTGGGACTGCCGTAAGGACAACATGGTTATCTTTAACTACATAGATACTACAGTGATGGGCTCATCAGAACTGCAGCTAGCGACTACCTTTAACCATACAGAGTAACCATCTTTCTGGGGGAAATAGGAAAGAAGTTCTAAAAGGATTATTTTGATCATCCACTGTGCCTCCTTAATTTGATCCAATATATTTCACAGGTAAAAAAATAAAAAAGTTAGAAAAAGAGAAGAGTTGACACATACAAAGATATTTATCAAATACTTGTGCTGTAAAAGGCTTAGCTGTCTAAATCAGGGGTCTCAAACTCAAAATGACCATGAGGGCCACATGAAGACTAGTACATTGGCCCGAGGGCCGCCTTACTGACTCCTCCCCCCCCGCTGCCCTCAGCCCCGTCCCCACTCCACCCCTTCCATGAGGCCCCGCTCCCATTCCAACCCCTTCCCCGAAATCCCCACCCCAACTCTGCTCCCTTCCTGTTCCCAGGGGAGCAGGAGGGGTGTGGCGGGGGCTCAGGGCAGGGGGTTTGGCTGCAGGAGAGGTTCAGGGGGCGGGCTCCAGCCCGACGTGCACCGGGGCAGGGCAGGCTCCCTGCCTGCCTGTGTCCACACTGCTCCAGGAAGTGGCCGGAACTTGGGGGAGGAGGGGCACAGGGGTCTGTGTGTTGCTGTTGCTTCAGGCACCACCCCTAGCAGCTCCTGTTGGCTGGGAATGGGGAACCGTGGCCAATGGGAGCTGCTGGGGGCGCTGCCTGAAGCAACAGCAACACACAGACCTCTTTGCCCCCCTTCCCCATGTTCCAGCCGCTTCCCAGAGTGGCGCGGGGGCAGGGCAGGCAGGGAGCCTGCCCTGCCCCCGGTGCACGTCGGGCTGGAGCTGCTCTAGGTAAACGCTGGGGGTGGGGGGGCCACAAGGAGCTTGCGGGCCGCAGAAAACAACCCCGTGGGCCGCATGCGGCCCCTGGGCCGCATGTTTGAGACCCCTGGTCTAAATGGTCTAGTTTAACAAGACAACTAAGGCCGACTTGGCTTTCCAACAAGCCAAAAGCACATGCAAAAGTTCTGAATTGTAGACACATTAGCTCAGTATTGCCTTGTTCAACGTACCATGTAAGTAGAAGAGTAAAATAAGCAGTTTTATGTAAGGCTGGGACAAATGACTACATGGCAAAAGACTGACTGAACAGTAGGCTTCCATGGTGAGCTGGAGTCATTCTACAGGAATTACAAGTCTTGACAGGAAATTTGGGGAAAGGAATTCAGGGAAGATTTCCTTCTCTTTGGAATTTCAGAGTTAGAGTTGGGCATCAGAGCTTGGCTCAGCTGAGGGATACATTAGCAGTTCACAGTGCATTCGAAGACCACACTTAACTTGAACAAAATATAGCATATTGCAAGCTGAGCTTGCCTTTAGGATGCTTAGATACCATGGTGACAGGTACCTTATAAAAGCTTAAGACAAAGACAGAAGTACATCCCAAGGAGACCAGAAGGCTGCTCAGCTCAGGATGGCGTATTGCATGCTAAGATCTGTAGTCTCCCCAGGCTGAACTCCTGTAGTAAAGATGATGGTGGCCCCACATTGTGCTGGGACAGACTTCGCTGAGAAGAGAGGGAGTCACAGTTGTTAAAGGGGCAGCAAGGGATGTGATTTTCCAAGACAGAATAAACAAATTCAATTCTCTTCCTGCTAAAAGAGGTTTTACAAATCACCAAGACAGAGATCAGGTGAGATAAACCCAAATATTTTTAATACCAAAAATGTCTACCACTAGTGACATGATCAGTAAGGAGATGGAACATTCTTTAAGCCTGACCAGGATTAAATACCTATCTGGACATGCTAAAATACGCCAATGAAGAAAATGCAAAATTGTATCTGGTTCAAAAAATTTGATACTTGGGCTTGTCACAGACATACACACACAAAGAGAATTGTAGGTGTTCTAAACCCCAACGCCTTGGGACAAGGATAAGAAAGGAACAGCCAGAAATTTCCA
The DNA here is from genome assembly GCF_011386835.1 of Chrysemys picta bellii. Lineage (NCBI taxonomy): Eukaryota > Metazoa > Chordata > Testudines > Emydidae > Chrysemys > Chrysemys picta. The sequence continues at coordinate 57,661,134 of NC_088800.1, forward strand.
TCTTGAATTCCAAGAGAATCCAGACCCAATGAACCAAGAGTCACAGGAATTTAGAGGAGGAGATAAGAATTAAAGGACAAGAGAAACAGTTGCATAGGCTAGTTAAAAGCCTACCTCTGCCAATGAAAAGATACCACCTATTGTGTTCAGGGAGTACAAGAGAAAGGAGAAGGTATGTCCAGAGAGTGGACTGAGTAGCTATGTATCTCAGCACAAACCTCTCTCTTCAGGTTTGTGCAAACATGAGTTAGACACTGCACACACACGCCACCTCACCTGGCATCGGAACCTTTCAGCCTCAGCTCCTGCACCGCTGCCACTGACCACAGTCGAATTCTCTTGGTGTTGCTGCCACTGACCAGCCTGTTGCCACAACACAGAAGCACACCTAGGATAGCAGAAAGAAAATGCTTAATACAACATTAATACCCACACTTGTTGATCATTATAAAGGGATTGATAGACTCTACCAACTAAGTTCGCTGGTAAATGTTTGGGAGGAGGAGTGGCTATCCCACCAGCAGTCTGAACCCAAGGCCTCTTGTTTGCTATCCAGAGGTTTCTAGAAGTTGGAGGCTGAACCCAGGCTCTTAGCAATTGCACAGGAAATATGCATGCATACTTGCACCAGGTATGGCATGAATCTAGCGCCAATCAATTCTAGCATCTGCCAGTGACTCAGCATTTGAGCACTGAGAAACAGCTTGAATCAGGGTCCAGCAGGGCCAAGATTCTTCTTTCCTCTCAAGTCTCTGTGGAATTTAAGATGCAATCCTGTCAGAAGCCAGCAGCATCTGTACTTACCAATCTCACCCTCATCAGCCTCCCAAGTCATGAAACAGCGGTTGGTCTGTGTGTCCCACACGCAGATCTGTCCTGTGTTGGTCCCACTATAAAGGAGGTAGTTGGTGCTGTAGCAGAGAGATGTCAGTTCCACCCGTCCTACCATATCAGGGATGGCAGCTCTATGAACCTGCCACATAACAAAAAGCAGCAGGGTCAGGGAGATCATGATAGTTTATTTTTAAAAATCACCCCCAAATTAAGTTAATTCACCCAATACTTTAGCATTAACTGAAAACCAGTCAACACCAGTAGGTGTTGCATCACTGTGGCTATGTGTACACTACCACGGTAAGTCGACCTAAGTTACGCAACTCCAGCTATGTGAAAAATGTAGCTGGAGTCGATGTAGCTTAGGTCAACCTACTACGGTGTCTACACCGTGCTGGATCGACAGGAGACACTCTCCCGTCGACTTACCTTACTCTTCTCATTCCGGATGGAGTACCGGGGTCGACTGGAGAGTGCTCTGCCATCGATTTAGCAGGTCTTCACTAGACCCATTAAATCAACCCCCGGTGCATCGATCGCCAGAGCTTTGATCCCGTAGTAGTGTAGATATAGCCTAAGAGAAACCAATCGACCCCACCCACGGGCACAGACTAATAATGGCAGAGACTTTCATATCCATTATTGTGTGGGCTTTAAAAGAAGACAAGACAGTCTGACAAATAGAAAGGAGAAGTTCAGATGTTGAATCTGCAAACACCTAGAAGATAATAAGATGATAAGTGACAGTTAGCATGGATTTGTCAAGAACAAATCATGGCAAACCAACCTAATAGCTTTCTTTGACAGGGTAACAGGCCTTGTGGATGGGGGGAAGCAGCAGCAGACGTGGTATATTTTGACTTTAGTAAGGCTTTTGATACTGTCTCGCATGACCCTCTCATAAATAAACTAGGGAAATACAAACCTAGATGGAGCTACTATAAGGTGGGGGCATAACTGGCTGGAAAACCATTCGCAGAGAGTAGTTATCAGTGGTTCACAGTCAAAACTGAGGTCCTGCAGGGATCAGTTCTGGGTCCAGTTCTGTTCAATATCTTCATCAATGATTTAGATAATGGCATAGAGAGTACACTTATAAAGTTTGCAAACGATACCAAGTTGGGAGAGGTTACAAGTGCTTTGGAGGATAAAATTAAAATTCAAAATGATTTGGACAAACTGGAGAAATGGTCTGAAGTAAATAGGATGAAATTCAATAAGGATAAATCAAAGTACTCCACTTAGGAAGGAACAATCAGTGGCATATATACAAAATGGGAAATGACTACCTAGGAAGGAGTACTGTGGAAAGGGATCTGGGGTTTACAGTGGATCACAACCTAAATATGAGTCAACAGTGTAACACTGTTGCAAAAAAAGCAAACATAATTCTGGGATATATTAGCAGGAGTGTTGTAAACAAGACACTAGAAGTAATTCTTCCGCTCTACTCCATGCTAATTAGGCCTCAGTTGGAGTATTGTGTTCTGTTGTGGAGATAGGACAAGAAGCAATGGGCTTAAACTGCAGCAAGAGAGTTTTAGATTGGACATTAGGAAAAACTTCCTGTCAGGGTGTTTAAGCACTGGAACAAATAGCCTAGGGAGGCTGTGGAATCTCCATCATTGGAGATTTTTAAGAGCAGGGTAGACAAACGCCTGTCAGGGATGGTCTAGATCAGTGTTTCCCAAACTTGGGATGCTGCTTGTGTAGGGAAAGCCCCTGGTGGGCTGGGTTGGTTTGTGTACCTGCCGCGTCCGCAGGTCCGGACGATCGCGGCTCCCACTGGCCCTTGGCCCCCGCCGCTTCCAGCAGCTCCTATTGGCCTGGAGCAGCGAACCGCGGCCAGTGGGAGCTGCAATCGGCCAGACCTGCGGACGCGGCAGGTACACAAACCGGCCTGGCCCGCCAGAGGCTCTCCCTACACAAGCGGTGTCCCAAGTCTGGGAAACACTGGTCTAGATAATACTTAGTCCTGCCTTGACTTCAGGGGACTGGACTAGATGACCTCTCGAGGTCCCTTCCAGTCCTACACTTCTATGATTCTATGTACCTTGAGGCTGATGTCAGCTCCCTGCTGCTTAATTAGCCAGAAAGTCACTGCTCCTCTGCCTACACAGGCTAGTTCACCAGCAGAAAGAGGGTTAAAGGCCACTTCGTGGACTGGTTCTAAGATATGGGTGGACGACATTAGGTCATAAGTATGGGTGTTCCACAGGGCGAGGGTCCGGTCACTGTAGTCCCCTATATATGACATGAAAGACAGTAGGAACTTCAGGATATCACTTTAATTTCATATACATGTTGTACATTTCCATATTAAATTAATCAGAATTCCCCCCAGTTTAACATAGACACAACTTAAACTTCAACTCTCTTTGCTTAAACATGTACTACCAACTTCCCTTATGTCAAATCCTATAGCAACCTAGTGATCTTACACAGAAGAGACACCAAAAATGACCCTATCACATCGTGTGTGCATTCTGTAGACATCCAGTGACCCAAGTGACCATGTAACAGCAACTTGGCATCCTAATTCTATATCACAAGTGACCTCATTACACCTAAATACCTTGTGGATACCATACCCTCAGTGACCTCTTTACACCAGCTCACTGTCCTGGAGACATCCTACACAAGCTCACAGCTTACAGGTTCAGATGACTAACCTAGTGTAACAAGGAGTCTATCATCACGAGAGTATGCCATGGCCTGTACTTGGGTCTCATGATGGAAAATAACTTTTTGGCAAGTCCCATCCTGTATGTTCCAGATGCGGATCTGACAGCGTGAGTCTCCATTCCCATGGCCAGAGGCAGAGGCGAGAACCTGGCAAAACAATAATATATCACCATTGGGAACTCAATAAAAAATGATATGGGTGTTCTAGGAGAGTCAACAAGCCCTATGTAGCCATTAAACCAGAAGTGAACTCATACAGATAGCAAGAGGAAAGCTCTGCAGATTCATAAGGATGGAGGCACTTGATGAAAAAACACACACCGGAGAAGAGTGAAAGCTTCATGGCCACATACACACAGCATTAAGTGCCAGTTAGTTGCAGATGAGGCATGAGGATTAGCACATGCCTGCTTTAACTCCAAAAACCAGAGTCTCTATGCAGTGGGCTAGAGAAGCAGCTCAGGCAGAAGAGGAAACAGATACACATAGGAGCTCATTCAGCAAAGTCCATCCAGTCCAGGGCAAATAGTATATATAGCCAAACCAAAGCTTCTCCAGGAGGATAGGAGACATTCATACCTGGGCATCATGGCTGACTGCTAAAGTAGAGATCTCTTCAGGGTGGCCAAGCCAATGTTGCTGCGATCCCGAGTGCAGGTCTTCAACCACAATCACACAGCCACAGGTATAGGCAAAAAAACCTAGGTGCAGTGTGAAGAGGAGGGATATGAAATCAGGAGAGGTCAGCACAGAGGCCTTGTGTACAGGCCTGTACACTGCTGCATCTAACATACACAGTATAATTACAGAAGTGAAACTAACTCTTCTGTCTAGAGTGCTTTAGAGTTAACTGCCTTTCAATTACAGGCCATGGAGTGTCCTTCCAATCGGGAATGGGCAGAGGTAGAAATCTCTGTTCCTCCAAATTTGATGAAGAAAAGCACTTCAGTGCCATTTAACAGCTCTGACATAAAGAGGTGAGAGGGCCTATAAAACAACAAGCTCTCTTCCCTGTCACCATGTGAGCTGAACAACTAGAGGCTGGAAATTACTTTGCTAATAGGATTCGCCAACATGCCTGTATCAGCCAGCACTTGCTGATATCACATAAAAAGGGTCCCTTATAGTACAAAATAAACTCACTACAGCAGAGTGAAGCTCTCGTGGATGGCAACAAGACTATTTAACTCATCTAACTGTGCAATGTTTTCACATTTAATGTGCCATTACAGAAGTGTTGGGATACACACACACACTTTCCTGAAGACTCAGCCCTAGAATACCTGTGTCTGGGTTCCAGACCATATTCCCCCTTCCATTCCCATTGTAGCCAATGACTGCCTTTAATTTCAGGCCCTCGTTACCAGCTGGAGGATACAAGACACTCTGCAAGGAAAACAGAAACTGGTGCAAGACCACTTTTGACAGGATACTCCATGTCGGTTCAATTCTAAATACTCGTACAGGAACTTGCACACACACACATACAAAGAGTTTAACAGTCAAACACAAGCCCACCCACTTCTATAGTTATACATACAAAAAGTGAAACCCACACCAGCCAAACCAGACATATATGTTCTTCCAGATACATATTATATATATATCTTCACAAGCATCTTCTAATAGATTTGGGGTAACACTGCCAAACACCCCACCTGGGGAGTAGGTGCTAGTCTTGTTGGGAAAGGGTTAAATGGATTCTGCTGACTCATTGACAGGGATGCTTATTTACCCCACTTGGAGATAAGGGAGGTGGGAGTAGCTCTCTGAGGACCAGGGGAGCGTGAGTGAGCAGTCCTGAGGGAGGAAGTCTAGGAGCTGTAAACCAGGGAAGAAGGATTGAGCTGAAATTTATGTTCTCATTGCTTTGTTTGCTAATAAAGCTGAATCCCAGGAAGGGGTAAGTTTGGACTTTCTACACGGTGTGAATTGTGTTGGTACAGCAGACTGGGAAAGGCATCTGCTCTCAAACATGTGCCTACAGACTCTCTGAAGCACTCTCAGTATTTTTTGAACAAAAAATATACAGATTTGCAGAGAAAAATAAGTGACCCAAAACCACTTATGGAAAGGTCATAGTCAACTCATCTGTGGTCATAACAGAAAGTAGGGCTAGTGCTAAGGGTTTCTAAAACATGGGAGTGCATTTCACAACATTTTCCACTGCCTGAGGTATAAAAAGGAAGCTACATTAGGAAAGAACCAAATCAAAACCAATCTTTCCTGCTCTTTACCTGGCCAGGCTCTTAGCACTGGGGCAATTCTTACCTTGGGGAGTGCAGATGCTTTGAAGCGAGGAGTAAAGTGCCTGTAGGAATCTGGGCGGATATAGTACTGGGGTTCAGGACCCTTGGTCTCCTTTCTAGGTTCTAGCACAAAACATAAAATAAGCCTAACTTTGCTCATGGTAATGGTGCATCTTGAGCAACTAGGCCAGTTAATGTTCTGGTTTATTAACCTTCTGGATGTTGAGGAGGTGTGTACACATGGACACACACACAGGCTACATTCTACATTGCCCTGCACCTTGTCCAGCACAAAGAGGGTGTAAAATGATCCAATCAGAATGTAACATTCACACCCATTCTGCCCTGGTGCAAATGGCTGCACCAGGGGCAGGGTCACAGAGATACATATACATATTTTCCTACCAATCTCCTCTCTGGTTGGAAAATGCCAGCATACCAGCTGTAAAGACAGATTATAATTCAATAACCTATTTCTGTCATTTTGTCAGGGTGACAGATACTCCACAAACTCAAAGTACTACCACACTGTGCACTATGGGCATCAGTACCTGAGGAGAACAAGCCAAGCAAATAGAAAACCACGACTTTATAGTGAAACAAGCCTTACTTTTAAACGGAAGTTCTCTGACAAATCTTGCCTGAGGCTTTGTGCACTGGCTGCTTCATGCCTCTGGCAGCTAGCCATGAGGTGCTGTAGCTTTGAAGTTGTATTTCTATTAATAGACACGTTGAGAGCTTTAACAGAAAGCACAACTTCAAAGCAGAGACAGGTTACAAGGTAGAAAGGACCCCTGTGTGCACAGAAGCAGCAGCAACAGAGATGGAGATGGACCAGGGAGGGAGACAGAAAAACAACAAACAGTCATAGAGACCAAAACAAATTTCCCTTACTCTATTCCTGTGGCAAATGATATCCAAAAGAAGGAAATATCACCTGGGAACTCTAGGAACGCATACTGCATTTGATCTTGTGGCTTAAATCACATCCCTCCCAGAAACCCATGGCAGGCCATCAGTATTTCTACAGACACCGTACAGAATGCAACATAAACATTCCACTTGTGTCTATATTTTCATGGATTCTCCCTCATTTATTTTATTGCTAGAAACACACTGCCTTGCAGGCGAATGCTCTATTTGCTCCCCAAAGGAGCAAAGATCTTCAAAGGCCCAGAACACCCTTGATTTACCATTTCCAGAGTGACTGGGAGACCTCGAACACTCCTGACTCACTTTGGGCCTCACAACATGAGTCTCCTCATTCTCGACTGGTTCCTCCATGACAAGGGCCGAGTGGTCTTTGTTTCCATCTGCAGCCCCTCTGCTGCTGCCTTTCAGACCTGCTTCCTCCCCTTCATCTGACTCAGAGAAAATATCTGCAGAGGAACATTGGTAGAAATGAGGGGAGAGTTATTCTGTGCTTCTATGAGTGGCTGACCCTTCAATTACAGAGAGGTTACAAAGCAAAACATTTGAATGCCCAGATTCTCCCCACAGCATTTTCCTGTTGCCTGCGGGGAGAATCTGGGAATTCACCCAAGGTCAGAGATCAGAGATATTCACAGCACCCTTGGAAATGTTTGGTCAGCAGTTCAGTAGATGGAACCAGGGGCAAGGGAAAAAGTGGCACCAAGAATTACTAGACAGTACTAGGACGGGAAGGGAAGGTGCAGAGCCGCTCATCTTAACCTACAGGTGGAGGTGGAGGTGGAGGGAAGGGGTGCCAGGGCAGCTGTTGAACTATAAAGGGAGTTTTCCCCCAACGAAACCTTAATTCCCCTTCTCTCCAGGTGATTCCTCTTCTCACCATCATGTCCTGGTTGGTGGATAGAGCTGATGTCCAGATGTGGTGGTGAGGCCAGAGATGGAAGAGGAGCTGACTGGCGGGGTATCTCATTAGCACTGGATGTAAAATCCTTTAGCTTCTCAGAGCTAGTTTCTGTGAACAGAAAAGGGGACTGGGTAATTCCCTCTGACGTCCTCTGAAGACAGGCTGAGGCAATGGCAATACAGTACCAATTATGCTCAGCTCTCCAGCTTCCTCATACCCAGATGAAGTCATTTACAGATGCCTTATCCTTTGTCCTCAGGAGGAGAGAAAAGAAAGACAGGGAGAGGTGAGAAGGAAGAGACAATGGAGAGAGAGAGAGAGAGAGAGAGAGAGAGAAGTAGGAGAGGTTAAGGTAACAGAGCCGAGGAGGAAGAAGAGTAAGAGATGAGGAAGAAGTTTATCAGCTAGCCCATGGCTGACCCACTTTGCCCTTGCCCTCCCCAGCAGTTGTCTCTGTAACAAGGGGAAACACTAATCAGCTGGAGATTTCAAACTGCAGATTAATCCCTAGCACTAACAAGGAATTAGCTCTTGGTGTCCTGGCATCCTTGGCCAAAGAGCGAAAATCCCATTTATAATCAAATCAAGGCTCTTCTGTGTCCTGAAAACAGCTTTGGAAAAATGTGTCTGAATGTGTAAAATGAAAGAGGCAAACTCACCAGCTCTGGGAGGCATAAGGGACTCAACATAAGGATGAACACTGGAAAGGTAATGAGACAAGAGTTACAACAATGGGGGTGAGAACAGGAGAGAGAGGGGAACAATGGAAAGCATTCCCAAGCCAATGAGATTTGATGAAGGATTGTAGTGCTCTTACTCGGCCTTGGGGGACTCCACTCTAGACACAGCTAAGAAGTCCCAAAGGAAGATGGCATCTCCAATGCTGATGACGTGCTGTTGGTCAGGGGTGAAGGCCACCTGTCGCACTGGCTCCGAGTGACCAATATATACCTGGGAGAAAGTAAGGGCGGAGGGGCATGTCTTGTACTTCCAATGCAACTGCTACACAAAGCTTTGCATGTTCTTAGGACCATTCATGTTCCCTTCAGCACAGATAAGGTGGTAAAGAGCCTTCCTGGAAAAGGCTCTTTCATATTTTTCTATATAGTTATCGTACCTTATCGGATATACAGTACAGGGGGAATTCTGTCCACAATTACCTAACAGAGGTTCTTTTATGTACCTCCTGAGGGTGCATACACCAGGCCTGCACTGCTGAGTTCTGGAGTCATTCTTTAATGAGGCCGCAGTGGTATGGAGGAATGAGCATGGGATTGGAAACTGGAAGAAACTGAGTCCTCATCCTGGCTCTGCCCAACTCCCGTGTGACCTTGAACAAGTCACTTCACTGCTCTCCGTTGTTCCATCTGTAAAAGGGGTAATGCTTGCCTATCTGTGTCCTGGATAGTGGTGTGGTGAGGATTACTTAATGATGGTAAGGTGCTATAGATATACTAAAGTATTATTATTAAGTGAAATGTGTTTGGTGTTCTCCATCCATGTCCCATTGGACAAAACTATCACAGTTATGACTGGGAACCATGGATCAATACTGGACAAATCAAGGTTGAGGGTCATTGGCAAATCCATGTGGAGGAGGTTAGCTGTACTATTGCTTTCTGCTCAGAAGAGCTAAGTGGCATTCATAGTGGAAAAGTGTAAGGCACCACTGATTTTTTCCCTTGAATCCAGCACCTGAAAATTGATGTCGAACCTCATCTGATAGTCCCACACTTTGACAACCCTGTCACCGGCCGTCAGCAGGTACCTGGCATCCTCACTCAGTGCCAATGAAGAACAGGATAGCTTGTGTACACGAGACACCTGTGAACAAGACAAGACATCATCACTGCTAGCTGAACCAGCTGTTTCCAGCTTGATCCGAGAGAGAAACATAAGGACAGCCTGTCTAAGATGTCCAATTGGAAATGGGAGGAAAAGGGGTTTAAGCAAGGGAATGCTTTTGCCCTCTTCTGATAAAAAAAGTTTCAAACAGCAAGAGAAAGGGGGCAAAGATGCCCAGCTGTTCCAGACATGGAAGGCCTGTGATTGCTTCCAATCTTACATCACTCTGTAACTATGCACAGACTGCAAAGTTTGTTAGACACACCGAATCTGGATAAACGTGGTACTCTTCAGCCAGGTGACAAGAGTGGGAGGGAGCAAAGCAGGAGGGAACAGATTTATCCTCATCTGTGGAATAACCACATTAGCAACATACTTCAGGTGACTCAGTTTTTCTTAGAAGCCTGTGATTGCCAGGACTTCATCACGGAGTCCCATGTTCACATGTGTGCACTGTCAAGAGGTGTGGAAGCTGAGGGATATCCCAGAGACCACAGAGCATTCGCTTCACAAATTCCTTACCTCTCGGACCAAGCGCCCAGTTTTAGCATCAAGCACAAGGACCTTGTTGGAGGAAGTGGACACCAAGAGGTGGCCAACAGGCATGGGAGCAAAGCAGATTCTCAAAGCAGAGTCCAAGCTGGTGCTGTCCAAGTCCAGGATGCTGACGTCTATCCTCAGTAGCTATGAAACAAGAAACTATTGAACACCAGCTTCCTGAAGTGAACAGTTCCACATGAAATGATACGGATGGCAGGGAATCCTAAGGAACTTCTACACAATCTGAGGATATTTTTAGACCATTTCCCCCACTGCTTTATTGTCTTTATTGTCTGAGGCTAGAGGAGGAGGAAAATGTATCTCACTCTCTTTCCCTAAGCTACCTGATTAAGTGATGGTTCTGGGCAGGCACTGTAAGTGGGCATTACTCAAGAAGACATTTCCTCAAAAAGGTACAGATGCTGTAAGATTCCCTATTGCTTTTCAGCAATTTCAGCTCTTGCTCCATAAGGGCTGGATGTGATTGTGGAAGGAAGACAGCCTGATTTGGTGTTTCCATCCCACAGCAGCATCAAAAAGGAGGAAATCAAAACCACATCCCAAGTGTTTTCCACATGGCGAAGGACACGTAAAGGGGCTATGTCAGATCCTATTTGGTGGAGTCTAGGGGTTCTCTAACTGTCTGGGAAGAAATCTCTTTTCCTTACCCTGCAAAGCATTCTGCAGTTGTGATGCCAGGAATGCCCTCCCTCCTATTCTATTCTCCCTTTGGATCAAGGCAACTTCCTTCCAGTTACCTCATCTAGAGAATGGGCATCCATAACGGTCACAGTGTACTTAGAGGGGCCCACAAAGGCGAGGAGACGTCCATCCCCACTAAGGGCCAAAGCGTTGGGACTATGCTCAGCATCTTGGGACACCACATTACCTGGATACGACAAAACACAGGGTGAATGAGATAAACAGGAAGGAGAGAAAGCCTAAAGGGAGAGTGACTGATTATATACTGCAGCTGAGATAAAATTCATTCTATTAAGGTTTTAGAGGTTGCTCCTCTCTCTGAATCAGCACTGAGCCAGTACTCCAGCATGGTGCTAAAGGTCAATCTGTGCTGTGGAAGGTGCCAGACTTGAACAGCTATTATACACACATTAAAGACAGATCTGAATCAGAACATTCACACCAAGATCTGCAACAGCCCAAAATTTGGGGAGGCCTGGAAATGGGGTTGCAATTTGAGCAAATGGATTATATTTGAGGCACACACAGTACCACAGTGCAATATCAATGGAGGAAGTTGGATTTTATTGTAGGGTTTTTTTTTAGTATAGGCAAGGGATTGTGACAAGGAGTTACTGCACATGGATCTCAGCAAGGGTTTAAACAGCTTAAATCCATAAAGAGAGAAATGGCTGCAAAAAACTGCAGTACAGTGAAGTAATTTTTAGTTAGTAGATGAACTCAAGGAATGTCTTTTTATCACAAAAATCAAGATGACTGGTCTATATTTAGCCTATTGCTGAAAAAGGCCAGTCTAGATTTAAGATCATGTATTATTTCTGGGGGTGGGCAGGAAAAAAAGGGAGGCAGTATGGCTAGGGCACTGGCTTCAGATCAGAGCGTCAAGAAGCCCTGAATGCTAGCCCCAGTTCTCACACTGGCATGTTGTGTGACCCTGGACAGTCCCATCCTCTCTCTGTGCCTCTGCTTCCCCTCCCACCCTTTGTCTGTCTTGCCTGTTTAGACTGGAGGTTCTTTGGGGCAGGGGCCATCTCTCACTGCTTGTATGGTGCCTAACAGAATGGGGGCCCCCTACCTCAGTTGAGGCCTCTATGTGCTACTGTAATTCTACTATCACTCTTTTTTTTTTTTTTTTTTTTTTTTTTAAAGCGTGCATTAAATCGGAAAGAGGAATACATGCAATCTGAGCCCATCTGCAACGTTAAAATACATCAATCCAGTTACAAACCTTTGGAAACCAGAGTAACAATGAAATCTTAATATTGCTCTCACTGAGGGTCTGTTAACAGGCAAGAGAGAAATACAGCTAATTTGTCTCAAAAGGATCATAGGATGCCCTCTGAAAATTACTTCATGGAATTTTGAGCCTTTTAGCCCTGGAGACAATACCACGAAGAAGGATACAGAACCCTTACCCAGAACTCTGAGGACGTGACTCTTCTGGGCTGCACAGTTGTAAAGAGCCAGGGTCCCATGGGAGCAGGAACTGAACATCAAATTGCCATCTGGGGAGAAGGTCAGACCAGTGACTGCACCACGGTGCTGCCTATATAACACAGAAAACACGGGAGACAGTGGGGCAATAAAAGCAGAGCAGACTGATGTGAAGTACAGTGGGGGGTCCCTGGATTAGGAAGGAAATCAGAAACAATGTCAGGGACAGTCAGAAGCCCACCCTATTTTTCCCTGTCGTAGTATAAGACAGTTGGTTGTCTTTATTCCCAAGGGTGCTGGGGGAGACTAATCAACAAGTGCAGTGCTCTTGCTGCCAACAGCTTCCAGGATGACATAGTCACACACTGACATGTACTTTTGATCATTCTCCACTCCCCACCAAAAATGTTCTCAAGTGCATCCTGTCTGGTTGACCCCCAACATGCCTCCCCTATTCTTGGCCACCTCCCTCCACGATGGAGAGTCCCAGGCAGGCCTGACTCTTAAAACAAACCCAAAACCACGCACCCCACAGCCATGACCCCACTAGACTTTTCCTCTCTGAAAACCAGCTCATTGTAACTCACGTGATGAGATGGCTAAGTCCTAAGGAATGTGCTCTTCCATTATGGCCCACCACTAAATGTTAGCTCCTCATATTTCTCTCATGTGGATGGACATCTTATTTACACCATTGCCGTGACTCCCATCATTTAGATTTTTACATATGAATATACAATATCCATTTGTCAAACGTACTTGTGTTCCATGAGTAGATCAGAGGCCGTCAGGCTGAAGGTTCTCACCACTCCACTGCTGAACCCACATGCAAATATCTGTTGTGCAGGATGAAAGGCCACAGTACATGGTATCTCATCAGAGGCAGTGAAGTCATATAGCTGTGGGAAAGGGACACACAGAAGCACTGCTTGGGGATATGCAAAACCTGGCAGCAGTATGTGGCAGAATGAGATAACCCCATATCCCAGTTCCCCGTCATAAGCCTATCATTACAGTGAAGTTGTGTAACCCCTTGGGGCCTGATCCAAAGCTCAGTGAAATCAGTAGGAGTCTTTCTATGGACTTCAACGGTCTTGGGCTGCGGAGCTATAACACTGCATTGTAGACATTCAGGCTTGGGCTGGAGCCCAGGCACTGGGACCTTCCCCCCTTGCTGGGTCTCAGAGCCTGGTCCAGTCTGAGCCTGAGTGTTTACACTGCAATTTTACAGTCCTGCAGCCCAAGCCTAAGTCAGCTGACATGGGTCAGCCGTGAGGGTTTTATTGCAGTGTACACAAACCCACAGAGACCTGATCATTATGGCCTAACATTAACCTACAATATTTAGTAGATGGAAGAAAAGCAAGTGGTATTTTAAATATTTGACTTTTGGAGCTAAAGCCAAACTACACTGAAAAATCTTGAACTTCATGCAGTAGTTCTGGAGGGATCTGTTGTCCTTTGGGGTAGATTTAAGTGATTTTAAAGTGAGATATGTTGCTAGCACTAGCTACAGTCAGTTGGAATAAACAAAGATTATGCAGACTTCCTTTTACAGCTCCGCCAGCAAAACTGAGTTTTGACTTCTACTATCTCTATCTTCATTAAGAAAGTGAGCTTACACTACCTGCTGCATGGACACAAGGTCCCAGATCCGGATGGTGTTATCCTGGGACACTGTAGCCATCTGCTTCCGGAGCCCATCCACAGAGAATGCCAGAACAGAGTCAGTGTGGGAGCGCATGAGGGTATTGTAGCCCCGGGACTGTACATCCAGGTAACCCAGGTTCCCAGTAGAGGTGGTGCACAGAACTTTGAGATTATCTGGACTGATGCTGACAGAGCTCACTGGACCTTCATGCTCTGGGGAAACAGATGTACCAGTTGATAAATTATCCCAGGACCCAAAAAAGTGGTAGATCTAGATCATAGCTAAGTGACCACCCTTTTATTTCTGCACTTTCATTTCTAAGTCCTGTAGTTTCCTGAGTGCTTTGAGACTAACTTTTCTCAGGTTTTAGTCTAGCCACATAATCAAGCCAGTGTCATTTATAAAAAGTCTTTATTTTTCAGTGTCACTGCATTTCATTCCAGGATGGATGAAGAACTCCTGTGTTTCTCCCATAGATTTTAATTGGACAGATATGCAATAAGCATTAAGGACTAATGTTTACCTTACTCAGAAGACTTCTGTCATTCTCTAGAATTCCAGAAAAACAAGGACCACTCTTGAAGAGATAATCCCCAAGATTCATTCTGTACAGACTTATCTAACTTTTCACTGCAGGAGGTGGCAGTTACTACACACAAGGGTCTAGCCCACTGAGAGAGCACCATAAGAGAAGCCTAAGAATGAATTTCTGTTGCTCTTCACAAGAGCTCAGGTTTGGGAATGGATCAGAAGAGCAGTGTAGTGGAACCCTAGGCTACATTCCCTTTTTCCTCCAGGAAAACTTTGGCCCCATAGGGCTAGGTTGATATGAATGCAGAATTGAGTGGGGAATGAGTGAGAGAGATCCATGGTCTACTCACCAGCCTCCAAGAAGACTGCCGAGAAATCCAGCGGCCACAGCCGCACGTAGCCATCCTCTGAGGCTGTGGCACAGAAGGTAGAGGAGATGCTAATACTGTTTATAGCAATCCCAGGACCTGAAAGGACAAATATTACGAATTAGCACAATGTAAGGAACCAAAAAATTACCAGACTGGATCAGACCAATGATCCATCTAGTCCAATGCTGAGCGATTCAGTAGCAGTTATGGGATAAGTTGTCCCCAGGGAAAATAAGAACGTCCATACTGGATCAGACCAAAGGTCCATCTTGCCCAGTATCCTGTCTTCCGACTGTGGCCAATGCCAGGTGCCCCAGAGGGAATGAACAGAACAGGTAATCATCAAGTGATCCATTCCCTGTCGCCCATTCCCAGCCTTTGGCAAATAGAGGCTAGGGACACTGTCCCTGCCCATCTTGGCTAATATCCATTGATGGACCTATCCTCCATGAATTTATCCACTTCTTTTTTGAACACCTTCTCCTAACCTCCAATTGCTAGATGATGGATCATGCCCCAAATCAGAAGGGCTTTTATTACAACCAGAACTCTTGTTCATATTTAATATTACTATTATAATGGTGGGTATCCTTGTTATCCATAGAAACGTCCAATCACTTTTCAAAGACTGCCATACTCCTGGCCTTAACAATACATCATGGCAATGATAGTCACAGGCTAATGGTGTGAAAAAGTGTTTCCTTTATCTTTTCGAATTGGTTCATCTATGGAGGGAGAAACAAGAAAGAGGAGAGAGGGAAAGGGGATGGGAATGTAGCAAAGGAGACTATGTGCGTTAAGAAATAGCTAAAACATCCAATCCTTACGACTATATCAATGAAGTCTAGTCTAATCAAAAGCACTGGGAGCCAGACCCTAACCCTAATACAACTTGTGACCATGATCAAGTCTTAAATTCCACGCCTCAGTTTCCCCATATATAAAATGGGAATGATATCTACCCTCCTCAAAAAGTAGTTGGGAAGTCTAATTAATATACATTTGTAAAGCATTATAAAGTGAAAATGGCAGGGATCATTGTAATAGTGGGGTCTATTAGAGATCACCAAATCAGGAAGAGGAGATGAATGAGGCATTTCTAGGACAAACAACAGAAATATCTAAATCACAAGACCTGGTAGTAATGGGGGACTTTTCCAACAGATGTCTGAGTAGTTAAAGTAATACACCAAAACAGAATTTCCAATGAGTTCATGGAATGTATTGGGGACAAATTCTTGTTTCATAAAGTGGAGGAAGTAACCAGAGTGACAGCGATTTTAGATTTGATTCTGAACAAGAGGGAGAAACTGGTTGCAAATCAGAAGGCAGAATGCAATTTGGATGAAAGTGACCATGAAATGATATCTTTCATTATTCTAAATACAGGAATGAGTGAGAGCAGCAGGATAAGGATAATGGTGTGATGTTGCACTCCATATGTTTTATGGAAATATGCCTATGAGTGTAAATATAATGTAACTGGAATATGCTTTATGCAAAAGGTCTCTTGTAAGGTATCATTACAAAGCTTATAATCTACTGAGTGTGTTCAACCTATTTGTATGAATGTATCATTCTTGTACCTGAAGCTAGAAATATGAAGTATTACTCTGAAGTCCTATTGTAATTATGCAAAGTGTGGGACATTAATGGTGGCTTGGAATCTTGATGGCTCCCATTAACTAGGGCAATCTGTTTACTTGCAAACCTTCCTGGGGACATGCAGGCCAGACCTGGAAGAATGAAGGCTGGAGTCTCACAGGACATGTGACCATGTCACATGATACTGGGATCCATCTTAAACCTGGTGCTTTTCCATTCAGAAGGAGGGGTGGGGACCCAGAGAGACAAAAGATTCCTGCCTTGGACCAAAGCTATAAAAGGGGGTGGAACAGAACAAAGGGGGCTGACAGTCATGAGAAATACTCTAGTTACCACCTGAGCTGGAACTAACAAGGACTATACCAGGGGAAAAAATTGGGCCCAGACTAGGAAGGAGTCTAGTCTGTGAAAGAAGCTTATTGGAACATCTCTGAGGGTTTACCTGTATTCAGTTTCTTAATGTATTAGGTTTAGACTTGCGTGTTTTGTTTTATTTTGCTTGGTAACTTACTTTGTTCTGTCTGCTATTACTTGAAACCACTTAAATCCTACTTTTTATACTTAATAAAATCACTTTTGTTTATTAATAAACCCAGTGATTAATACCTGGGGGAGCAAACAGCTGTGCATCTCTCTCTATCAGTGTTATAGAGGGCAGACAATTTATGAGTTTACCCTGTATAAGATTTATACAGAGTAAAACTAATTTATTTGGGGTTTGGCTCCCATTGGGAACTAAAAAAACGAACAAGGAGTACTTGTGGCACCTTAGAGACTAACAAATTTATTTGAGCATAAGCTTTCGTGGGCTAAAACCCACTTCATCGGATGCATGCAGTGGAAAATACAGTAAGAAGATATATATACACACAGAGGACATGAAAAAATGGGTGTTGCCATTCTAACTATAACGAGAGTAATCATTTGAGGTGGGCTATTATCAGCAGGAGAAAAAAAACTTTTGTAGTGATAATCAGGATGGCCCATTTCCAACAGTTGACAAGGTGTGAGTAACAGTAGGGGGAAAAAATTAGCATGGGGAAATAGGTTTTACTTTACATTGGGAACTGGGGGTGCTGGAGATAGGTAACCTGCTGAGTGGTTTTCAGTTAAAGCCTGCAGCTTCAGGGGCATGGTTCAGACCTGGGTCTTTGTTGCAGCAGGCTAACATGTTTGGCTCAACAAGGCAGGGTTCTGGAGTCCCCAAGCTGTCAGGGAAAACGTGCTCAGAGGTAATTTCAGCATATCAGGTGACAGTCCCAAGGGGGTCTCTGTGACCAAACCCGTCACAAATGGACTTCAAAAAAGCAGACTTTAACAGACTCAGAGAATTGGTAGGTAAGGTTCCATGGGAAGAAAATCTAAAGTATAAAGGAGTTCACAAGTGCTGGCAGTTTCTCAAGGAGTCAGTATTAAAGGCACAACCGCAAAGTATCCCAAACTGAAGGAAAGATAGGAACAATAGTAGGAGGCCAATCAGGAGCTATTTAATGAACTAAAAATTAAAAAGGAATCCTACAAAAAGTGGAAACATGGATGAACTGCTAAAGAGGAGTACAAAAGAACAGCACTAGCCTGTAGGGACTAAACAGAAAGGCTAAGGCACAAATTGAGTTACACTTAGCAAGGGACATAAAAGGAAAGAAGAAGAGGTGCTATAAATATGTTAGGAGCAAGAGAAAGATGAAGGAAAGTGCAGGTCCTCTGCTTAGTGGGGAAGGAGAGCTAATAACTGATGACAAGAAGTAGGCTGAGGTGTTTAATGCCTATTTTGCTTCAGTCTTCACTAAAAAGGTTAATGATTACCAAATACTCAACATGATTAAAATTAAAAAGGGGGAAAGAATGCAAACCAAAATAGGGAAAGAACAGGTTAAGGAACATTTAGATAAGTTAGGTGTACTCAAGTCAGCACAGCCTGATGAAATTCACCTTAAGCCGAGTATTAAAGGAATTAGTTGAAGCAATCTCAGAACCATTAGCAATTCTCTTCAAACACTCCTGGAGGATGGGTGAGGTCCCAGAGGACTGGAGAAGGGCCAATGAGTACTTATCTTTAAAAAGGGGAACAAAGTCAAAGAGGATCTCGGGAATTATAGACCAGTCAATCTAACTTTGATACATGGAAAGATACTGGAACAAATTATAAAACAAACAATTTATAAGCACCTAGCGCATAATAGTGTTATGGAATGACAACTTGGATTTGTCAAGAACAAATCATGCTAAACCAACCTAATTTCCTTCTTTGACAGGGTTACTAGCCTAGTAAATGGAGGGGAAGCAATAGACGTGATACATCTTTATTTTCTTAAGGCTTTTGACACAGTCCTACAAGACATTCTCATAAGCAAACTGGGCAAATGTGGTCTAGATAAATTATTATAAAGGTGGGTGAACAACTGGTTGAAAGACTGTACTCAGAGTAGATATCAGTTGTTCACTGTCAAACTGGGAGGGTGTATCTAGTGAGATCCTGAAGCGGCCAGTCCTGGGTCGGGTATTGTTCAATATTTTCATTAACAACTTGGATAACAGAGTGGAGAGTATGCTTATAAAATATACGGATGACACCAAGCTCGGAGGCATATGGAGGTCAGGATTAGAATTCAAAATGACCTTGACAAATTGGAGAATTGGTCTAAAATCAACAAGATGGAAGTCCATAAAGACAAGTGGGAAGGGAAAATCAAATGCATTAATACAAACTGGGGAATAACTGGCTAGGTGGTAGTACTGCTGAAAAGGATCTGGGGACTATAGTGAATCACAAACTGAATCTGAGTCAACAATGTGATGCAGTTACAAGAGAGTCAAATATCATTCTGGGATATATTAACAGGATATTAGCCTTTTTTTGCAACTGCATCACAGGAGTGTCGTATGTAAGACATGGTAGGTAATTGTCCTGCTCTACTTGGGACTGATGAGGCCTGACCTCAAGTACTTTATCCAATTCTGGGTGCCACACTTTAGGAAAGATGTGGATAAACTGAAGCGAGCCCAGAGGACAGCAACAAAAACAATAAAAGGTTTAGAAAACCTGCCCAGTGAGGAAAGATTAAAAAAACTGGGCATATTTCGTTTTGAGAAAAGAAGACGGGGGGGGGACGACACCTGATAACAGTCTTCAAATAAGTTAAGGGCTGTTATAAAGAGGATGGTGATCAATTGTCCCCTATGTCCACTGAAGGTAGGACAAAAAGAAATGGGTTTAATCTGCAGCAAGGGCGATTTAGGTTAGATATTAGGGAAAACTTTCTAACTGTAAGGGTAGTTAAATTGTGGACAAAGCTTCCAAGGGAGGTTGTGGAATTACCATTTTTGGAGGATTTTAAGACCAGGCTAGATAAACACCTGTAAGGGATGGCCTAGGTTTATTTGGTCCTGCCTTAGTGCAAAGGGCTGAACTTGATAACCTCTTGAAGTCCCTTCTGGCCCTACATGTCTATAATTCTATAAAATAAAGCACATTATGTGCTGTTTTATAATATGAGTAGCAGTAGCTCTTGAAAACAAATTCTAACTAATGTTATATTAGCAATACAAGACTTGCTGAAAGTCATAATACTTTGACTTCTATAGCATTAAAGAATTCTAAATACTGTTGAGATTTTGCTCACCAATGAAAGAACAGACCAGTTGTTTTATTTTGTATGTTTAGCTTTTTACATGCTACTGGGCACAGGATTCCTATTGGCTGATTAAAACATTGTTTTATGTTACTAAAAAAAGGGTGTTTATTCTAAACATTCATCACTTAAAACACCAAAATTCTTCTTAAGATGGTACTTAGCCATGTCAAGTCGGATTATTTTTGGTAGGAAGTTTGTCACCACTGATCTGATCAAAACCAGTCATCTGTGTTAGGCAGAGCATTGCTTTATTTTCAAAGAATTTGCTTAATTTCAACTTCAATCCCTCTGTGATAAATGGGGGGGAAGGGGGAAGCTCCCTTTTATGGGCACCCTGCCAGTCAGTAGCTATAGAATCCTCCTTAGCAGCTGTACCCTAATTGCCTTAACTGTAAAGGGTTAAGAGAAGCTTAACCTGAGTTGGCACCTGACCAGGGGAACCAACAGGGAGGCTGTACCCTTTCAAATTGGAAAAACTGCTGGGTTTGGGGGTTTTTTTCTTTGTCTCTCAGGCTGGACAGAGGTGAAGGCAGCAACAAGCTGTAAGCTTTAAGCCAGGTATGGGAAATCTTCAGCATCATAACTAGAAGCTCCTCATTTGGAACTCCAGATATGTAAGTAGCACTGGAAAAGTTAAGACAGATGCGATTAGGAATCTTTTTGGTTGTTTTGGTTTGTGGATTCCTCTGTGCTAACCCCAGGTGCTTTTGTTTTGCTTGTAACCTTTAAGATGAACCCCAAGAAAGTTATTTTTTGAGTTTAATCCCTAAAGCCTGAGTTTTCAGATGTGTTTCTTTCTTTTTTAATAAAATTTACCTTTTTTTAAAGAATCCTTTGATTCCAAAGTCCTTAGACAAGGGGTTGGTCTGTGCTCACATTGCTAAGGCAACTGGTTGGTATTTTATTCTGAAGCCTCCCCAGGAAAGGGGGTGAAGAGGCTTGGGGGGATAGGGATTCCAAGTGACCCTTCCCTGAATATTTGTGAAAAATCATTTGGTGGTGGCAGCAATATCTGTCCAAGGCAGAAGACTGTGCCTTGGAAGAGTTTTATCCTAATAAAGAAGATAAGCTGAGGGGGTCTTTCATGCAGGTCCCCACATCTCTACCCCAGAATTCAGATTTGGGGGGGTATACTGTGACACCCTCTAATAGATTTTACCCTAATTATTTAATGAGGCCGCTCCACTCTTACTGTCTTCACAAGCAAAACTTCTCCCTCCCAGCTGAATCCATCTACACTCATTGTTTTTAATTCAGCCCCTACGGCCAAAGTTCCAAAGGCCTCCATCCGCCCTCCAAATCTGCACACCTACACTTCTGCATATATGCTTTCTGGAGCATGAGGTTTTACATGAGTGAAACCTCAGATGTGAATGTGCATGAAAAATCATATAGATACTCAACTGCTTACGTACATAAGTACAGCTTGTGTATCCACATGAGATTTTGCATATGCAAAAATCTTTAGGACTCAAAAAATACATGTGCAAAAACTAACGCACACACATTTAAAGACTGCTTCTGAAAATGTGCCCCTATTGTCCAGTAAAAAGAGCATTTCCCATCATATTATAATCTTTAAATAGTTATACAGTTACAATCCTTTCTCCCAAATCCAGATTCTTCAGATTCATAGATTAAGGACAGGAGGGACTATCAGATCACTTAGTCTGACCTGCTGTATAACACAGCCAGAGAATTGCATCCCGTTACTCCAGCACTGAGCCCAATAGGTTGGGATTATGTAAATTAATATGGGTATATGGGTAATAGAATCATAGGGTTAGAAGGGACTGCAAGGGTCATCTAATCTAACCCCAAAATAGGGTACATTTGGGTTAAATATAGTCTCGCTTTCTCCCCCTTCAATGCATAGGAGATTTCACTGGAGAAGAAACTGGCTGAAGCCCCACCTGTGCTCCCCAAAACCTTACTACTAGTGTGATGTCAGATTATCTCAGCCTACAGATGATCCCCTGCAATTCTGCCTATTTTGCACCTTGTATTATGAAACTTGGGTCCTAGGTTTGCTTCTGTCTGGTGTTCCCTCACAGGGCTCTTCCTTCAAACTCAGGGGACAATTTCAGTAAAAACATTTCTAGTGAAAGTTCATAATGTAGCATGTCCTACTTCCTCTTAGTCATCTATCCATCTCCCACCAAAGCCCATACCCGAGTTGAAGGTTTGCTTCTCCCGTCGGTGAGAGTGCTGAATCTGAGAAGGCAGGAGGCGCCGGGCATTTCTGATAGTGAAGTTCTTGTAGTCAATTTCCAAGATGTGGCCACTCTTGCTGCAAACAAAGCTGAAAGGGAAAGGACACCACCATTAGACACCAGTGACCACAATGGGAACTTCAGAGACATTGTTTAGCAGAAGAACTGTATTCTGCATTTTGTTTCAGTGTTAACTTTACACCACACTTTTGTAAACAAGCCTGGAATAACTTTAAACATGCTGTTTGTCTAATAACTTTAGCAATTCTAGTTCGTAATGCAATGATAGCTTGACTGGATGACAGGATTCAAGCATTTGATTTTCAGCAGGAGCTAACTTGGGAATCTATAACTGGTAGATGGAGTTAGACCTCTCCATCCTTCTTTTCCTTTTCCCTTTGAAAGAGCAATTTAGAAAAAAATCTCAAGAGTTAATTCAGCCAACATAAAAGATAAGGGAAAAAGCAAAACTAATGAGTCTTGAGTCTGTAAGTGCCTAGTTGGTCACAAAAATGATCTTCAGTTATCCTGTATATCTATATAAACTATAGACTTCAGACTCAGAAGTCTGGAAACAACTGAAAATTTTAATCAGGATGCGGCTACTTCTGACTCGGAGATCATATTTTTTCCTTTGTGAAGAAATAAAAAGAAAAACTCTACCAGCCTGTTATGGAGGAATCATTAGAAAGATTTCCCCCCCCCCCATCTTTTCTAATTTAGGAGGAAAAAATAGAAGTAAAGAGGAAGAGACGTGCATCCCAAAGTGTAACAAAACTTAAAAGAAAATATACAAACGTTGGATTATTATTATTTCTATTATTGTAGGACACAGAACCCTCCATCAAGGATCAGTAAGGAGGATTGCGGACTCTCAGGTATCCATCCCAAAACCAGCTGAAGACTAAAGATGGAAGTATTACTAACCTGTACCAGAAGGAGATTAGGATCAGTTCGCAGAAACAAGATCTCTGGCAACTTTTGCCCAAAATCTCTTTCACTAGCTCAAACTGAGAAATGGATGTAACCATAAGCCATGACCCTATGGGAAATAACAGGGTTCCAGGCATGTTTGGCACAAATGCTATCCTGAACTGAATTGTAATAAATGGAGGCAGAGAGGCTTCACAGAAATGAGTCCTGAAAATCAAAGCCACATTTGCTTATGTTTAATGGAAGTGACTGTTAAACTTTTGGAGGGAAATAAATTGGAATAATTCAGGAAAATTATTATTGCTTCAGATAAATTGTGTTGGAAAGGCAAAGACTTTCCCCATATAGGAGATCTGGATGTAAAATGTACAAATAAGATGAATGCATGATTTTGGGGAAGGCTTTTCATTTCTGAGTTTTGAACTTTTTGTTCACAATATTGGTAGATAGTTTAGTTTGTGATTAAATATATTACATTTTATTTATGTATACAGTGCCTTTGATCCAAAGCACGGAATAAAACATTAGAGGAAAGTGATTTTTCCCACGGCACATCCATCAACGAGAAACGAAGCAATACTGGGCACTCTACACCCACAGGGCTCAGCCCACAGAGGGAAGGTGAAAATTAACAGACCTGGCAATTCTGTGTTTTTGGAATATCGCTCTGGTAGCAGGAGTCTTGGTTGAGTGATTAAGCTGAAGTATAAAAAAGTCACGGGGAATGTTATTACACCACACCCCTCCCACTGCCAAATGAACATTAACAGCAAATCCATGGGCAGATTTTCACAGAGGACATGACTGGTGAAATATGTCATTTCTTGTGCAACTCTACAAGGGATTTTAAGCTTCTTTTAGGATCTGAAGTCTTAGAAAGGAGGAGAATAAAGGATAGGCTGGCTCTGTAGAGCACCTTTGTTTCTGCAGAGAGAATGCAGATAAAGGACTGTAGAATGCTCAAGTTAAGGACAGGGATGAGCAAGTCAAAACCACAACTGTTCAACCTTTTCCCTATGCTTACTAATCTAAAGCTCAACATGCTAGTGCAGACAGCTCCCAGGGACAAAGGCAGAGTGAATCACAGTGTCCCTAAAAAATTAATTTAAGGAAAGTGATTTAAGGAAAGAAAAAGTGGCTCCATCCTTACAGTGTCCGGTCCTCAGGTTCCCGCTCAGCGGAATGCCCTTTCTCAAAGGCCAGGTCGGTGAACTCCAAGGAATGATACTCCCCCAAATTCACTGGGCACGAGCGCAGCGCTCCACTCCGCACTCGCCACAGCCTCACATTATCTCTGCCACACGACACCATCCTGTTACACGAGAGGCTGAGTAAGGAACCAGGGAGGACTCGCTCTGAACTGACAAATGGCCTGCTCCCTGAAAGCAGCTGAAATGGACACACTGACACCAGGGGAGAGAAGAGGAAGGCTAACAGCAGCTTCCTTCCAGAAGTACCTTTTGTCTGCAAGCTGGAACTCCAGCAATGCAGTGAGCTTCCTCCCAGCAATGCCTTAATACAGAAATAGTCAATTATTTTTTGTCAAGGCTCAAATTTCTTGGTCAAGATATAGTCAAGTCCAGACTCCAGAGAAAATAATAAAAAAATAACAACAATAATAACAATAATGATAATAAGTAAATAAAAAGATTTAGGGGTCCGTTCACGTGTCTGCCGTCCGGATCTGGTCCACGGTCCACCTACTGACTACCCCAGCCTTCATCTAGGCCAGGGGTGGGCAAACTTTTTGGCCCGAGGGCCACATTGGGGAATAGAAATTGTATGGCGGGCCATGAATGCTCACAAAATTGGGGTTGGGGTGCAGGATGGGGTGCAGGCTCTGGGGTGGGGCTGGGGATGAACTGTTTGGGGTGCAGGAGGGTGCTCTGGGCTGGGCTCGAGGGGTTTGGTGAGCGGGTGGGGAATAAGGGGTGGGGCAGGGTATTGGAGCGTGGGGAGAGGCTCAGGGGGTGCAGGCTCCAAGTGGCGCTTACCTCAAGCAGCTCCCAGAAGCAGTGGCACGTCCCTTCTCTACGCAGAGGCTCTGCACGCTGCCCCATCCACAGGCACTGCCCCTGCAGCTCCCATTGGAGCACATAGGAGCCAGAGCGGGGCCATGCTGTGGCTTCTGGGAGCCATATGGTGTGGCCCTGACCCAGCGCCCCGGCTGGAGCGCCAGAGCGGGGCTGAGCCGTGTGGTGCGGCCCCGACCCAGCGTCCCAGCCGGAGTAGGGCCAAGCCATGTGGTGCAGCTCACGGGCCGGCTTAAAATGGCTCGCGGGCCAGATCCGGCCCGTGGGCCGTAGTTTGCCCACCCCTGATCTAGGCTGTTGTTTTACCTTATTCTCACATTCACTTATTTGCACATTACCTGGTGTCATCAAAAAAAGCAATCTTCAAGGTTTGGATGTCCACATCTGTGTGAGCTTTGGCCAGCACAACCACCTCTCCACCCTGGTTCACCTGAGCAGTATTCCACACCACCACCATCTGCAGAGATAGAACGGCAAGAGTAGAACTGCTGGAAACATAACACCCAGGTGGCCTTAGACCGTACAAGCAATGGAGAAGATTGCTAGCCTTCCCACAGCAGGTGAAACCCCAGATACTGCTCCCAATTGCCAGTATGCTGGTATTGTGCATTGGGGCTTTTATCCACATTGCTGTGAACAGAGTGGAGAAAAATCTCTCACAGAAAGATTCAGGACAACCCCAGAGAGCCTGGTGATTTTCATTTTAATAGGCTAGTCTGTCTGATAATCAGTTTCCCTACCTGCAGGGTTTCCTGGACAGGGCTTGAATCTGGGACTAAGATAAGGTACTTGCAAACGGAGAAAGAATGGAACCCAGTGTGTAATTAATTACAGGGAGTGCTAGAGCAGCAAAGGAGTGTAAGAGTAGGAGCTAGTAGAACTGTAGAGGAATGTGCTCAGCACCTTCAGAAGGAAATGCCTTGTGTCAACTTGTAGCGACCCCTGTAGGATGTAAGTGGAACCAAAACTGCTCCAAAGGCAGTCCCACCCATTCATTAACTGTGACGTTAGTTAATAAACTATGGGAAGCAGGGAAGTTCTTGATATTCAGCATGAACAGGCTTCCACACCAACAAAAAGCCGTGACTAGCTACAGAACCAGGATTTACTCAGTAGAATTTGGAGTACTTGTGGCACCTTAGAGACTAACAAATTTATTTGGGCATAAGCTTTCGTGGGCTAAAACCCCAAATAAATTTTGTTAGTCTCTAAGGTGCCACAAGTACTCCTCGTTCTTTTTGCTGATACAGACTAACACAGCTACCACTCTGAAACCTGTCAGTAGAATTTGTGATTCAGGGAGGTGTGTGTTCACAGATTTATAAATATCAAGTAAGGAAATAAATATTCAAATATTTTCTAACCAGTTTGGTAATAAGAGGATTTCACATGATCTACACTGAATGGTATTGCCTAAGGACATTTAAGGAAACTAGCATCTAGCCACTGTGTCTTGGAAGGGACATATGATTGGTTCTATGTGTAGAGTAATTGCACATTCCAGGAGAAAAACAAACATCATTATCAGGGGGTAGGCATGTTAGTCTGTATCCACAAAAACAACGAGGAGTCCGGTGGCACCTTAAAGACTAACAGATTTATTTGGGCATAAGCTTTCATGGGTAAAAAACCCATTAGGTAAGTGGAACCCAAATAGCCCAAGAGCTTTATTACTCACTGTTTTGCCATGTCCATCTTTCCCAATGCCACAGAGAACAGCTCCACTGTAGGAAAGGCTGCAAGAGGAGAAAACTCAGGGTGAAATGAAGTATCCTACACCCTGCCTGGATCTCAATGGGAAAAATTAAAAGCCCACTCTCAACTCCTCCCCGACACACACTGCCCAAAACACGCCTGCAGTGTACCTGAGGGACGAGACTGAATGGACGTGGGTTTTAAACATGGATAGGCATTTCCCCTTCTGAAAATCCCAAAGTCGTACCATACTCAGGTGACCCATCTGTGCAGAAGCCAGCAATGTGCTGTTTCCATTAAATGCCAATGCCGATACCTGCAGGAAACATCATGTTAGCGAAAATAACCCCCAGCTTCTGGGAGAGGCTAGAACTGGAGTAGCTGAAACTCCCACTGCTGTCGATCCAACATCATTCCTTAGAATGACTCTTGCTAGGAGCTGGAGTTCTTGTAACTTCCCCCCTAGCCAGTGAGCTGATACAATTCCCTAGAATGAACCAGGCTTGGGATAGGAGTAGTCTCATGTTTTTTCACACATCAAATACTTGCAGTTGTTGCATATTCTCTGTGGGGTTGTCATATCTGTTTATGCAAAGCAATCCACTTTTTACCTTATCTGTATGTCCAATGAAGAACCTTTGCTCTCCAGTTTCAATCTGCATGGTTATTATAATAGCATGACAGGGGTAAACCACTGCAGAGCTGTTCTTAGTCCACAGAGCCTGCAGGACAAAGGCAAGAATCAGAGTAAGGGCAGAAGAGAGGATACTACAAAGGTGACCCAGTCTACAAACTGAGAGGAGAGCCCCCCTGTGCTTGCACAGATGGATGTGCATAGAATTAAGACATGCAGATATTTGGAAATCTGGTGCAAATATGCAGGTGTGTGTTATCTAGATGACAGCTGTTCCACACAAAAATAGATGCAAATTTATAACCATCAAAGGAAAACTGAGTGGTCGGCTTATAGTACATCCCAATTAATTCAGTTGATCTTCCATCCAAGTCATGTTTAACATCATATATGCAATATATAAGGGAACAATCCTTTGTTCACAGGAAATGGACTAGATGACCCAACAGGATTTTTTTTTTAAACTCTAACATGGATCATTAAGAGGATGGTTGGAAGAATCAGAATGCAATACCACAGGAGGACAAACTAACACACCAGCCTAAGGCACCAATGCATTTTTGGATTCCAAAGAAATTCTAGATGTGTGATACACGGATCAGTTTGGAATCTGTAACAAGATTTGGCAAGGGGCACATGATTTCAGAATTTTACTGGGGCAAATTCCGTGTATGGAAATGAGCTTTTCACCCCCAAAAATTTGTAGTCGAAAGAAACCGGGTGGGGTGATTTCCAAAGACAAAGGGAGTTAAGCATGAAAGTCAAAGGCCCTTTGTGCCTCTGAAAATCTCCCCCATAGTCAATGTATTGCAACTACATTCTTAAAAGCCTCTTCGTTACTGACCCATTTGGTGCTGTAACCCCCAAAGCCAATAATTGTCCTCAGCTTCAGGATTGGATCCGGTAAGAGTCTCTGAAAGAAGAAGATATTGTCAAAAGTACCAGCCTGAATAAAGCATGTGAGCCCTAAACTGTACCAGCACCAACTGCAAATTACATCCCAGTGATCTACCAAGTTCCCTCTGCCCCACATTAATCTGTGTCCCTCTGGATGGGTTTCATGTTTCTCCCTGAAGTGAGAGGGCTGTCTCTCTACCTTAACTTCTTCACATTAAGGGAGGAGTTTATTCAGTAGGTAATGATCATTAAAGGAAATCCAAAAGGAAGTGAGAGCAGGAATCGACTGAAGTCTTGTTTTCAGGAGCTCCATCTCCTCCAGGAATAGAAGCACCAAAGCCCACAGTGGACAGTGCTAAATGGAATAATCTCAGTAATGGAATGACTTGGTTAACCTGAATCACCTTTCCAAGAGGGCAGCCAAGCCCTCCCCATGGTTACATACAAATGTCATGAAAATTCAAGGGAGCATCTGTAAAGATGGAAAGGGGGAAATCTTTTTTCTTACCCTGAAGGGAGATGCTTTCTTGCTGGAGAGCACCTCTGGTCCAGTAATCTTTGTGTACGCAGTCTGGGCAAATCAATACATAGGTGTTATTTGTTAAATGCCAATAGCATGATCATCTCTGTACAAGACACATTGGCCCTGCCTGGAGAAGCTTAAAATATAAGTGAAATAAAGGAACAAGATCAAGAGAGAATTCCAGGGAAGCTGGCTCACAACTGCCCTTAGTATTAAATAATCATCTCTGCCAGTTCCAACCAGAGTGGACATTCCTGTTGCTCTTTCTGCCGAGTTACTGAGCACCAGCCATAAGCATTCCAGACCCATCCTATAGGAACAAACTTGCAGTTTAACTTGTTTGTTCCTAGTACATTGGAGTCCCTTACCTCTATATATCTTCTCCTATGGTCAGTAAGAGTTTGAGCAAGAAGGCTGGGTTCAGGAGCTCTGTTTCCATATGAAGTCTTGGCCTAATGCTCTAACCCACCAGTCAGGCCCCAAGAATTGGGATAATCATGTTTCTGCATCTCAGTGCACAGGGCAGCAGTATGTGGGTCTGAAAGGCAACTGATCTGTTCTACCTGAATTCTTCCTTGAGAAGGTACTTACAGATGGAGGTTGGTGTAAATTGGTATTGTTGCACTGAAGTCAACGGAGCAACACCAGTTTACACCAGCTGAGGATCTGGTGTGGGGAACTTATGGGAGTAGTGGAAAAGGAAGCCATTAGGCTGGAGAGTTCAGCGCAAGGCACATTGTTCTTCTAATGAAAGCATCATGCATTCTCAGAGCCACCACAGGGGCAGACTTGAGGGAAGAGTTAAGAAGATTCTGTACAAGTTAGAGGCGGGATGTGGAGTTACACAGAGGATAACCAATAAGGTCAGGTTGTCAGAGTCCAGCGGTGCTCTCTCACTTACCTCATCTGAGCTAATGCCAATAGCATGGATGGCGACATCACCCATTCTGTGAGCATATACATGAATACCACCATCAGTTGTTGCATGTAATGGTACAGTGGAATCCCCAGCAGCTTGTAGTCCTTCTGCCCTGCTGAACTCCTGATCCCCAGAATACACTTCTTCCAGAGGCCCAGAGGTTGCTAAGTGAACCTCGGGGATGCTCTTTGTAACTAGGGGAGACCAGCGAGGCATCTGAGAAAGAGTAAACAAATGACAACAGATCAGGCCTGCCCCACAGCTCCCTACGATTGCTGTGATTGGAGAGAAAGGGAGAAATTAGTTTTGTTTTTTGACTGACTTTTATTCAGACACCTAAAACTCAAGACATCCAACATGTCAAAAACATTCAGGTGTGCCAAGTGATGCAGGAGAATAAAATAGGGTCCTCTGTGTGACTTTCCGATTTGGAATGGCAGAATTGCCACGTTTACTGGGTTTCCAATGCAACTTCTCTCTCTCCACTGTATGATAGCCAACACAAATATCTAAAACACAGACTCTCCCTCCCCACCAGACCCCACCAGAAACAGATCCATCATGCCCCTGAGAACTTCATTATTCTTGAGTGCCTCAGTTCCCCATCTGTAAAATGCGGACAATAACACTTCCCTATCTCTCAGGGGTGTCAGGAGCAAAATTACATTAAAAGATTGTGAGGTGTTCATATATTACGGTAATGGGGGCTATATAAGCATCTTGGATAGACTGACAGACTGACCCCCAAAGTCATTAAACTGCAGAGTTTATTGACTGTAGGACAGGGCACAGCCCAGGCCATTGAACACAAAAAGTAGCCACTACAAAACTGAAAAACATCCCAAACACAAAACAGGACATGTGGAAACCCTCTGGCTAGAGGTGGTATGGGAAGCTACACTTACAGCCTAAGGCCATACTCACATCTTTAGGACTGGTTATCTGTTGGATGAGTGACACTCGGTCCCGGACAGCTTTGGTAAGCGTCACTGGCCGTGGAAGATGACGGATTGGGTCTTCTAGCACTTGAACACCTAGATTACAACAGCAATGTGTTGGGCTCTTTCCTACAATCTGCTTCCCCTCCTGCTGATCACACAGCTGCAGATGATGTAGCTGAACAGCTACTTCATTCTACTACTTATTCCTTCCTTAAAGAACTCAAGGAACAATTTGGAAACACAGGCCATGTCACAACAGAGGAAAACAAAGGACACATTATCTATTGGGCACACACTGCACAAGACCCAGAGGGGCTGGCCTGGTGCTAGTCAAATGGGAGATCAAGTTCAAATCCTGTTCCTTTTGCCCCTGTTTGAACAGGGATTGGATGTGCTGCCAAGGTAGCATGCTGCGCTAGGGGAGAAGGAAGTGTTTCATAACACTCAACAGCAACCATTCTACCCTTGAAGAAGTGATGTTAATGGACTCCAGTGGGAGCTCCATCAGATCCCCTTGATTAGGGTAATGGCTGCAACAAGATGTCATAACAGATGGGGAATCATCATGGCTCTGACAAAGAGGTAGATGAAGCAGGGCAGAAGAGGAGAATTCCCAGAAGGATCACTGCAGGGCTGCTTGCTATACCATTGTGCTGTACAAGGGCTCTGTGGAGCAGCTTTCTGAAGATGTAGATTGAAGTTTACTTGCCAACTAAGGTATTTACTACAATTACCTTCTAAAAATTCAGCAGCACTTTAGAGATGCTGCATTTCTTTCTCAGCAGCCCATAGACACTGATTTTCCCCTTGCAAAACTATCCAGTTCATTTGGGTAGCCCATAACCTGCAGAAAGCCAACTGGCCTGAGCTGGGAGGGCTACCACCCTCAAAATAACTGGAACTTTCATAAGTTCTTCCTAATCCTTGGTAGATGCTCCACCTCAACTCCTTGGGTTGAGTGTTTCTAATGAGGGAAGGAGGGGAATATCAAAAAGGGGACCTTCATCACCCAATCCCCTATTGCTGCGAGGAATGATCTCTAACAGGACACAGCAACAGACTGATGGCATATGCTGGGAGCAGAACTCTGATGTAGGGAAGACAGTTGCTAACTTATCATATTGATCGTATGAGTAAATGGATGGATCTTCTACACCATGCTCTACCGAAGCTGTACTTTGAGTTTTATTCAGTTAACAACAGCAGTAAATGGTGCAGGTGGCTTTGTACCATGTCATACTTTGTTTTAGGTAGGACAATAACCTAGATAATCTGAAAGCCAGCTTGGCACATTGCTCAGTCAGATGTGGGTACCACAGCCTATGGTCATTTACTTCAGACTCCCTACCTGCTGCAGGACTGGAACAGCCTTTTTGAATTGAATCATATGGCAGCTTGGATCCATCAGAGGGAAACCTGAACAACAAGATCAGAGGAAAGTCACCTCGTAAATGGGTGGCAGGTTCTAGGACCCTTCACAGATATGCAGGGCTCTATTTTGCTGACGTACTGTTGGTGCTAAAAGGCTTCATTCACACAGAAGCAGAGTTATTTGGCTGATTCAACCTGATGTCAGAACAGGTGGGTCCTATAAGTTCCAACTCAAGATAAGGGTTAGAGTCTTTTTCTGGTCTGATTTATACTATGACATTTTTCTATGTCTGTACATTCACTAATTGGCATAATGATGATCACAATCTAGCAGTCAACGTAGACCAAGTCTATAAGGCAAAGAGAACTAAGGGCAGGGCCATAGAACTCCCTAGGAATAACCAAGCTTGGGAGAAAGGTTCATGTGTGATTAAGTTAGCAATACAAGCAAACCCCAGCAAGGAGGGAAATTTGGATCATTTCTAGGGCATTGGCTGTGATATTAGAAGTATGGTATTAACTGTATGTGCTTATTGACCTGATGATTAGGAACTGGCAGTTTTTATGTGATACCAGTCAGCTCTCTGTTCTTGGGGAACCAGGGCACAGTATCTAGCCCAGGGGTCGGCAACCTTTCAGAAGCAATGTGCCGAGTCTTCATTTATTCACCTTAATTTAAGGTTTCACATGCCGGTAATACATTATAATGATTTTTAGACGGTCTCTCTCTATAAGTCTATATATTATATAACTAAACTATTGTATCATAAAATAAACAAGGTTTTCAAAATGTTTAAGAAGCTTCATTTAAAATTAAATTAAAATGTTGATCTTACGCCGCGGCCTGCTCAGCTCGTTGCTGGTCTGGGATTCTGTTCACCTAAGCCGGCAGCGGGCTGAGCGGGGCCTGCAGCTGGGACCCCGGCTGACAAGAGTCCGGCAGCCAGAACCCCAGACCGGCAGCGGGCTGTGCGGGGCCGGTGGCCAGGACCCCAGACTGGCAATGGGCTGAGCGGCTCAGCCCGCTGCCGCTCAGGGGTTCCATCTGTCAGCTCCTCCCAGCTGGAATCCCGGCTGCTGGATCCACTCAGCCCGCTGCCGGTCTGGGGTCCTGGCCCTGCCCACATATAGTGGGTACTTACCTTCTCCCTGGTTCTGGCCCATTCTCTTCCTCTCTCTGCACTGAGCTGAGGGTGGGAGTGCACTGAGCACAGGGCTGGGGGTGAAGGAGCAGGCTGGGGGTTGGGGTGTAGGGTCTGGCCAGGAGCTAGAATGAGGGAGGGGGCTCAGGGTTGGGGCAGGAGGTTTGGATGTGGAGCGTTTACCTGGGCAGCTCCCATTTGGTGCGAGGGGTGCAGGTGGGAATGTGGGGGTGCAGGAGCTCCCATCTGGTGCTCAGGGTGGGGGTGGGGATGTGGGGGGTGCAAGAGTCAGGATGTGGGGGGTGCCTGGGGTGTGGGGGTGCCAGAGTCAGGGCTGGGGTCGTGGGGGGGGTGAAGGAGTCAAGCAGAGGGTTGGGTGTGTGTGAGGGGGGTACAGGGCTCAGGGCAGGGGTCTGGGGGATGTGCGGGGCGCAGGGCTCAGGGCACGGGCCTGGGGGTGTGTGCGGGGCTGCAGGGCTCAGGGCTGGGTGTGTGTCTGGGGGGCTCAGGGCAGAGGGCAGGGGGTGTGGGCTGGGGTCGTGGGGTGCTCACGGCAGGGGGCTGGAGAGGATCTGCCCCTATTCCACCACCCCTTTTCCCCAAGGCCCTGCCCCCGCTTCTTCTCTGCCTCCGTCCAGAGCAGCGAGCAAGCTGACTCCACTCCTTCCCCAACCCCTCCCTTGCAAGGGCCATCAGCTGATTGGCTGGCAGGGACGGAGGGGATGGAGAGGAGGAGGAGGGGCAGGAACCCAGCACACTGCAGGAAGAGGCAGGGGAGCTGGCAGGACCAAGCTTCTACCCCCTGCCCCTTGCCCCCGTGGGAGGGGGCGGGGGGTGCGGAGGGCAGAGAAGAGCGGGCCGGGCCGGGCCGGATTTTTAATGGCACGCTGCTGCCTGCCGGGACTCCAGCAGGCAGCAGCGTGCCATTAAAAATCGGCTCGCGTGCCGTCTTTGCACATGTACCATAGGTTGCCAACCCCTGATCTAGCCTGTCTGACTCATGAAAGACACCCCCCACTCCCCCAGACTCTGCTTGAACCAAAACCGATCAGAGAAAAGGCTTACAGAGAGCAGTGAAGGGCGTTGGGAGACACACTAGACCCCTCCTGACAAGGGTGACAAGATTAAGACATCTCTATTTGCATACAGAATGGAGAGCAGAGACAACTCTCCTAGCCTCATCTGCATGAAAGATGGGACAGGGATTAGCATACAGAATGAAGAACAGAGAACCACACTTAACTCTGGGACCAGAAAAAGCAGGGAAGCACTGCATCATGGGAATCTCTGCTCCAGATGTTAATGAACATACGCCTGCCCACACCCAGCTCAGCAGTTATCAGACCAATTCTAGTAATGAATCCTTGATTGATATCCAAAATACTGAAGCAACCTAGTTGCATTGTGAGCTCCCTGGAAAAAACCACCACCCATAGCCAAGAGTGATCAGCTCCTATTGTCTAGCCTAAAGAAAACCCTTGAGTCATCGGTTTACCCTAAACAAATCTAGTGTTCTCCCTTGAACCATTGTTGTTTCTCTACAAAAACCCCTACCTATGTTCAAGTAAGTGTTCTGATGCATAGACCCCAAACTCTGCATCAGTTCCGCTGGGACTCCATCTCCTGACTGATCATGCTGGGGGCTCTGCCTGTCTCCAGAACTCAGGACCCTGAGCTACCACCATCACCTGGGTACCCCAACCAGTTCAAGCTTCAGGGAGCGGTGAGATCCTCTTCTTTCTCGCTGTTTTCCTTTCTACCTTAGGTATTAACCTTTAATAATGTATGTTATGTTGGTTTAGGCTCTCTTTGTGTAGTTATCACTATTATTCAATAAATAACTTTTAGGGTTAAGCTGGTTGCTTCTCTCTCTCTTGCTGAACTTTACTCTTTTGTGTTTTTAGCTTCCCCCATTTACTCTGCAGCAACGCTTCTTTTACCTAAGCTAAAGATC
The DNA here is from genome assembly GCF_011386835.1 of Chrysemys picta bellii. Taxonomy (NCBI): domain Eukaryota; kingdom Metazoa; phylum Chordata; order Testudines; family Emydidae; genus Chrysemys; species Chrysemys picta. The sequence continues at coordinate 57,696,305 of NC_088800.1, forward strand.
CCTGCAGTGCCCAAAATACTGTGGGGTTTGCTCATCAAGTAGGTTACTACCAGTACAATTGTGATGTGAGAGTGGGGATAGGGACGTGCTGAATCTGGGACACATAAGGGTGGCAGCTTGAAAGTGCTGCTTGACCCGGTCCGCTCAGACTTGCTCTGTTAATGTATGTGTGTGTATGTGTGTTCATCCGGTTCTGGGGCTGGAGGAACCCAGCCCTAGGCAACGTAGGTCCTGCAGGATAGCTCCATTGGGAGGGGACTTGCAGAAGGGAGAAGTAGAGCTCCATATGAAAACACAAGTGACACAAGCAGTACATTGATAGAATTACAGAACCCCGTCCCCGAATAAATGAACATACCCCAAAGTAACGGGCAAACCTGGTAACATATGGTTGATACCTTAAACAGCCCTTTACCTACCCAAAATATTAGTTGCCAACAATTAAGTGCTGAAGATGTGAGTTGTGCTGCATTGGTCCCCATCATTACAACTACAGCATTACTGACAACTAGAGTTAAGGTGGCCAAAGCGTTTCCACTATAATCCCAGTTTTATGCAAATTCTTGCATTTCCTGACTTTTGCATGCTTAACTCTGCAGCCTTCATATTCTCAGACAGAAGTGTTTTGATGAAGTATGTTACATATACAAAATAATGAGACTAAGGAAGATCTAAAAGCACTCCAAGTTTCCTCCTCGAAAAGCAGCATTTCGTAAACATACCTGATATAGTCATAGCGGTCATGCCAGTTCTCTCCCTTTGGCACAGGAAATGCCATTTCTCGTGGCATGGGGGAAATGCCATGAAATGCTAGCTTAGCTTGGCGGGCCTCAGAGAAGGTCACCCCTAAAAGCACAAAAGGAGACAGATAAGGACACAAAGCACTCCTAGAACATCTGAAGATGTTTACAGAGGTGGCTGGAACCATGCACTCTTAGCAGGCCATGGACAAACAAATACTTTAAGATTAGAGTTTTCTGTAAATCTGAAAAAGAAAGGCTACGACATGAAAAAAGAACAAAGATTATTGTAGCAAGTGCATAAGCCTTTCCGTGGGAATATCCTTGAAACTCTCAGCTTCCAATAAGACCTGGTAGTTTAGAGCTTTGTTATGAAAGATTATCTTTTTCTTCCTTAAAATGTAGCTTAAACGCTCTACAAGAGGATTTGGAATTTAATACTGATGATCATATCAGGTTGCTAAGTGGATCAGTTGGTGATTCTTTTTGCAGTTCTATGTGATTAGTGTTAGAATATTTTTCTGTTTTCTTCTTTCATTTGATGCATGTGCAACTTTATGGAACTAATGTGCTCTTCACGTGCAACAGCACATTTGGGACCTGTTTAGTGGTCCACCATGATGTTTGTAAGATTCTCTTCTTGTGATGGGTTGTAGTTGGGCAGATTTCAAACAAAGGATAATGTGTTAGTAACAAAGGTCTTGACTGAAGTTTCTCTGCTGCACTGAGTAGCTGGATAAAGAAACACTGGAGGAAATCTGGATTTCAGAGTGACAAGAAAAAGAAGCTTTTTGGGAAGGATGGTCTAGTGACAGGACTGAGAGACAGGAAAGCTGGGGTCCATTCTCTCATCTGCCACTGATTTGATGTGTGATGTTGGGCAAGTTACTTAATCTTTCTCGGCCCCTCAATTTTTCCAGCTACAGAATGGGAAAAGTTGTGAGGCCCTTTGACATCCTCAGATTGAAGGCACCAGACAAGGGAAAATTACTGTCATTATTATTAGTGTTATTATTAAAGTAAGGGTTTTGTTGACAGTGCCTTGTTATTACTGGCTGAAAACAGAGTGTCAAACAGCAATAGACATGGCCAAATGGTCCTGGTGGAATTAGGTCTTGAAATGCAGCAGTAAGAATGGATTAGGCCTAGCACATCCTTGCAGCCAGGTTTGATTTAAAAATCATATAAGATGCTGCTCCCAGCACAAAGCTTCAGCTCCTTACCTGGCTCAAACAGTAAGTCACTGGTATAGACATTTTTGACCAACAAGTTGGAGCACAGTTTGATGCTCTTCAGATGGCTGTAGCGTCTATTCAGGTACATGGAGAGGATATAGTGGAGGTCAAGCATCAGGCAGGTCCAGCGCACATTGGCAGGGGCCACACCCACCAAATCTGAGGATCAGAAAAACCACTGTCAAAACCAGCATTAAACGCTGACAAGCTATTTTAAAAAGCAGAAACCCAGCTTTACACATGGGCTGAAATCCTTACAGAAAGGGAAGCATGTGTGTGTGTGTGCACAATTGTGCACATGCATATTTAGAGACAACTGTCACACTAGGAAAATGGATAGCTAGGTTTCTAGTGATCAGTTGAGTCCAGATGTTGATTTGCAGCACAACTGTGGTAGCTGCATGTGAATAGAGACAATTAATTGCACACACATTTTTATGCATGGATCCCATGGCCTTCATTCCTGAAAATTTAGACTCTAGTTACCATTCCTCACATTTTAACATCTTCCAAAACAGGTCAATTTTTTGGTCCAAACTGACCATCCTTTTAGGAACATAATTTCCATCACAAATTAAAAATCCATCTAATCCGGTATCTTGTGTCCAATGCCAGCCAATGCCTGAGACTTTTGAGTTGTGTGTCAAATAATCACAATGCATCCAACTGTTTCTTACTATACATTGGGGGAATTTTTCCTGATGCCAGCTGGTGGTTGACTGAGATGTTTATGTATGAGGCTTGATCACCCTAGTAATTTTTATCCTAGCTAGTGCAATTGCTGATGCTACTGTTATTCATATAACGTGCGTAATCCTTTTTTAACTCAGTCTCCTGAGCCAGTGAGTTCCACGGGTTAATTCTACATTGTGTAAAATGAAAAAACCCTGTAAAGTCTAGTGTTAAAAATACGTAATGAAACATGGACTTAATAAACCATCCCTCGTTGTCAGACACCCTAAAATTAACTAATTAAATCCATGACTTCAAAGCTCAGGTCGCATGTGACTATAGCAATACTGGTGTATGATACGTTATTTTCTCTTTACTAAGGTATGTAGGGCTAATTCCCACACTGAGGGACCAGCCAAACTATTATTCAGATGTGCTTTTCTTTACCTTGCTTTGAAGTTCTGGCTGTGCACTCATACACTGACCCTTTGGCTGCTCCACAGATGAAGGGGAACTGAAGCCAAGTGGCTGTGGACTTGAACTCCTTAAAAAGGTTGGAGAAGGAGATGCGGACAACCTGGCTATCCTGGGAACAAAGACACACACAATGTTATCCACCTGGCAGACCACTAGAGAAATGCTGCAGGATACAGTTTCTTGGTTGACGCTACTCTGTCCAGCTTGGATACCCACCAAGGCTAAGAGACTACTGCCAGCTTGCCTTCCATATGGTCTACCCCACACCCCTGTGGCCCTAAGCAGGGAAGAGTGAAGTCAGAAGAAAACACACAGTAAGATCGTAGAAGAGTAGGTCTGAGATTTTTACCTCGAGTCCACAGATGTTAGATCATATGTGAATCATGTGAGGTTCAGGGAAATCACCACTGATAATGAGGCAAGCCTTCTAGTAAATAAATTAAGAGCCAAGGGAGAAATGACTGGAGCTCTCAAACTCTAAGAAGTGAGGCACAAAGGTGATCAAGAAAGACAGCAATCCTGTCTTTTAACTTCATTTAACAGCTACTATAGCAGTCTATGGGACTTCAGCATGGGATACTTATGGCAGATGATTATCTTGCTCTAGAACACTCAGGCGATACAGTTCAATTCTCTATGTTCAAACTCTTTTGAAAAGCTACTGTATTTCAATCCCCACTCTTCTACTCAGTTACACCAAGGGCCATGCAACAGACTCTCTCACATACCTCCGTGGTAACATCCAGGTGCACCACAAAATATTTGCCGGGCATGGGCTTAAAGAGCAGGTAGAGGTAATGACCAGTGAGCCCCAATGACTGTGTACTGGTTTTGGGAAGCTGGATGTAGTTACTGGCAGGAATGGAGCCACGGATGCGATATACTGTTCCCTTCAACGTCTTGTCCTAAAAAAAGGAGAACATGCATTGATGCAAAGTTCTGCCCTACAGTAAAGTAAGTGAGGAGATTCAGTTGTGGAAGTCTTACTGCTTGTTCACTCGACACATGCAATTACACATTCCATCACTGGCGCCAAGTGAGGTGTATGCCAAGATTAGTCTAATAAAGCTCTGGAGAATGAGGACTAGAAAGTTCTGGTACCATACGGGTTCTCAAACATTTTCTGGGTGGATCACATCTTAACAGAGACATTGTCCCATAACCACCTGTCTTCCCATTTGTGATCACATTACATCCCCTGTGGCAACTACAGCAATTGCCTAAATGGAAAGCTAACATTAGGGATGTAATGTATTTTTAGCTGCCTTTATTGTGATGTAGAAGTGAGAAATGACAGCCAGCACCATTTGGCCAATTGTTCTCTGGGGACTACCAGCAAGTGCTCTCTGGACCTCTTTAGGCACCTCTGTTGCAACAAGCAGGAGGCAGGATGGAAAGATGTCATCGTTTTCTCTTTTGATGACACAGAGCAAGGGAATCTGAAATCTTCCTTTTTTTTTTTTTTTTTTTTTTTTTTGACATCACAAAACAAGGAGGACTGGGAAATCCCTCTCTCTTTCTCTCAGCATCACTGAGTGCCTGGCTCTCTCTGCAGTACAGCTGCTCCAATCAGGAAACATTAGGAATACAATGTGTTACCATAAATGTTGTCACATCTCCCTCCTTAGTTGATCTTTTCCACTCCTCCACTTTGAAGTGCTTGAAGACATTCAGATATGGATGCTGCCACACTGCAGAGAATCAGAAGAGAGTGAAGATGCTAGGATATCCATGATCATCAATGTGTCCAGTTATACTGATTCATCAGCACACAGCAGGGAGTTAAAGCAACCCACTGGCACACTTGCCAAACTGTACTGGCCTCTGAGCCTGTTTTATTGGCACATGGAGTATTTGTTCCATGAGGCCAGGACAGAAATTCTTCTGAAATGCAGAAGCTGGTATTTGACAGCACAAAGTGATACCAAGCAGTCCTTTAAGAACACCAGTGTAATGCCCTGGAGGCAGGTAAATCCCAGACCTCCACCCAGGGGTCTTTCCATTAGTGATGCTGCTGGTGTGACTTTTGCCCCTTCCTCCAGTGGAACATGGAGAGCAGACTAGTCAGTTTCACTGTGTTTATAACCAGCTCCCAAGGACTTTCAGGCGCTCATGCCCTGGCACAAGGCTGCGATGGGGGGCAGGAAAGGGGTTATTGTGAGAGGTCCCTGCCCACCAGAAGGTGTCGCCAGCCGCATGGCTCCACAGGACCCCCTCCTCCAGATCCTAGCCCTCAGCCCCACCACACAGGGCCCCTCAGACTCACCCCAGGGATCCCCCAGCTTCTCCCCACCCCAGGGATCCCCCACCTCCCTCAGACGCCCCCCCCCCCCAGGAGCCTGGCCCCTCAGCCCCGCCTCCCCCCACAGGGATCCCCCGCCTTCCCCCACAGGGATCCCCCGCCTCCCCCCCAGGAGCCTGGCCCCTCAGCCCCGCCTCCCCCCACAGGGATCCCCCACCTCCCCCCCAGGAGCCTAGCCCCTCAGCGAGTCCGTTACCCCTCGGCCCCTCACCCCCTACCGGGTCCCACTGCCCCAGCCCCGCCCCCCAAAGCGTCGGGTACCTTTGGCCATGGCTGCCCCGCTCTCTCCTGCCGCTACAGCCCGCAGCTCAACCGCCCCGCCGCTGCCAGCCCCGCCAACCCGCGCCACCCGGCCCGCCGGTAACCATAGAGCTCCCTCGGCACTCAGCTAGCGCGGCAAGCACCCATGCGCCACGTGACCAATATGCCGCGAGCCTCCCGGCGAGCGCGCACGTAGCGCCCCGTAGGCGGAGAGTGGGTCCCTCCAAGGCTGCTGTCTGGCGAGTCGATGCTTCCGCCACGGTAAGTGTCATGGCCGCCTTGGGGCGCTCTAGGTGGGGATGCCCGTGTTGTGCCTAGCAGTGTCACCGCCTCCATGGCTGGGTCCCGCCCACCCAAGCTGGCATCCTGCCAGCATAGAGTTCCCGTGTCACCCCCTCACTGAGCAGTCCGGGTGCCGCCTTGTCCCCCAGCTCCCTGTACCCCCCCACCTTGGCACGGGCTCACCACCTTCATAAGGATCCTTGTGCCCTTGGCTCTGGGCATTGCACCTAGGTTTGTCTGGCAGCACGTCAGCCTGTGGCAACAACAGGGTGGCATTGGTGGGCCCGGGTTAGTCACTGGGCACCTGGGGCTGGGCCTAGGAATGTCACAAAGCAATTGGGGGTGTAGCACAGAATGCTATCTGCATGTGGACCTAGAAATATCAGTGAGTACTGGGGAATGTCCCACACTCAGGAACCATCCCATTACATCAGAGCCAAGGGAACACCGGCAAACCCTGAAAAACTCGTGGGGTGGGTGGAATATTATGTAGGGAAGTGATTTTCTGCCAGAACATCAGTATGACAATAAAACAATATACCTTCCATCCAAGGATCTCAAAGCACTTTGTGAATTAAGCCTCACTAGACAGCTCACATGGGGAAACTGAGGTTAAGAGGCTTGCCCAGAGGCACACAACAAGTTTGTGGCATCAGCATAGCTTGTTTGTCAAGACACTTCTTAGCTATTCAAAGAAGATTTAATAGTCCTGAAGCGCATATCACTCTGCCTTTACACAGAAGTGTTACTGCCTTCTACTTTGAAGTGTATTTAATCAGAGAACGAGACAATAGCAAAAGTGCTCAATCAAGAATCTGCAAAATATGGATTCTTGGAGGAAAAAAGCCCCAGGTATATTCCCCCCTCCCCTCCAATCACAGAACACATGTACACAGGTTCTCTCTCTTGTAGTGCAACTGGCCTGTTAAGTGATCATCAGCAATACATAGGGCCCTACTAAATTCACGGTCCACTTTGATAAAGTTCACGGTCACAGGATTTTAAAATTTTCATTATTTCAGCTATTTAAATCTGAAATTTCATGGTGTTGTAATTGTAGGGATCCTGACCCAAAAAGGAGTTGTGGGGGGAGGAGTAATAATACAAGGTTATTGTAGGGGGAGATTGCAGTATTGCCACCCTTCTTCTGCGCTGCTGGTGGTGGCGGCACTGCCTTCAGAGTTGGGTAGCAGTGGCTGCTGGCAGGGAGCTCAGCTCCAAAGGCAGAGCCGCCGCCGCCAGCAGCAGCACAAAAGTAAGGATGGCGTGGTATAGTATTGCCACCTTTACTTTTGTGCTGCTGTCTGCAGAGTTAGGCCTTCAACAGCTGACACTCTCCAGCCACCCAACTCTGAAGGCAGCAGCGCAGAAGTAAGGGTGGCATGGTATGGTATTGCCACCCTTACTTCTGTGCTGCTGCTGGCAGGTTGCTGCCTTCAGAGCTGGGCATCTGGACAATAGCCGCCCAGCTCTGAAGGCAGTGCAGAAGTAAGGGTGGCAATACTGCAATCCCCCTGCAACTCCCTTTTGGGTTAAGACCCCCAATATGAGAAACAATGGTCTCCCCTGTGAAATTTGCATAGTATAGGGTAAAAGCACACAGAAGACCAGATTTCACTGGGGAAGACCAGATTTCATGGTCTCTGACGCGTTTTCAGGGCCATCAATTTGGTAGGGCCCTAGCAATACAGTTCCGTTCTCAATGTGTTACAATTTCCCAACATGATTCACTCCTCCATTATTTAACAGGCAGCCCTGCCTATTCACTGCAGATTAAAACAACCCTCCTCCAAAATAGGGTTAATGTTGGAAGCAGGAGGTAAATCTTTAGTCCAACAGCTAATACTGCTGTGTGGGGAAGGTTGTATGCTCTTCTGGGAAACAGAGTGCTGATGCTTCACTGACAATTAGTGGCACAAAACGATCCGGAGAACTAACAGATCACTTGCTTGTACCACATCCTATTACTCCTCCCTTTCCTTCTCTCCTAACAGCCAGTTTCTTGCCAAACTTCTCACACTAACATTTCTAAAATCTGCTTTTTCCTTTCTGTCCCTACTACCAAAATCTTGGTTCACACCATTGTTGCATCTTGCCTGGATACCTAATCTCCTCCTTTCCAGTGTCCATTATTTTCTCCTCTCCAATCTATCCACCATTCAGTAGCTCAAATATACTTGCTTTCCCACCTCTCTGGTAATATCACCCCCAGTACCTTCATCAAGTTCCTGTCTCTTTTTGTGTCAAGATCAAAATCATCTTCACTTATGGTTCTGAACAGCTCTGCGCCCTGCCCATGTTTCATCTTTTGCCTCCTATTGTTTCCTGCCTTGCCCCTATACAGTATCCCTCTTCCTGGGTATCAGGCATCTTTGCCATCCTCCCTCCTCAGAACACATAGCATTTGCCTTGCTGTGTACTCTCTACTCCTGTACTCTCTACTCTTCCCTTTGTCCTGTCTCACTCAGTCTCTACTTAAAAGCATCAGAAGTTATGAGAGTCACTTGCTGTATAATAATCAACCCTCATCTCTCCTTTTTCCACCCCCCCCCTCCACTATCTAACTTCATGGTCTATGCTTGTCTAATTTAGATGGAAAATTCTTTGTGGCAGAATTATGGCACTGCATAAATGTTTATTAATCATAACAATGCTGGAGGACAAACCTCCAGCAGTTTCAATCACTATTGCATCTGTTCTAGTTTGCAAAGCCCTCTTCAGCTTGATCGGTGTGCTACACCACCCAACCAGCTGGCTTACAAAGCATCTCTGTTTTTTTGTTGATTTTGTATCTTCCTTGGTAATTTTCTCGGTGAGGTGGACTCTTCTTCAATACACATAGGTCTCTGTTTTTATGGTGCTGGTACCTTATACAGTTCTCATAACTACTGAACTGTTTTAAAAATCAAACAAAAATAAGTGGGAAAAAGAAACACATATATCTCTTTTGAGTACTATCAATCTGACTAAAGGATGGGAAATCATCATTTTAGATATTAAATAGTATAAACGTCCTGCCTAGCTTAGGATAGCAAGAATTCAAATAATAATTAAAAAAATCAGTAATTGTAAGCTCTGTGGGCAGGGACCATCTTTTTTGTTCTGTGTTTTGTACAGTGCCTAGCACAGTGGGGTCCTGGTCCATGACTTGGCCCCCCAACCGTTACAATGATACAAATAATAATAATGTTTGTTTATGAAATGCCATCTCACCCTCTAGGTTGTAAAACGTAAGTTCTGTACAACATAGTACAAAGAAATTAATCAAAAACAGCCCTCTTAAAAGTCAAACATAAACAAGAGAGTAGATTTTTTATAAGGGGATGCAGGGCTGGCTCTAGGTTTTTTGCCACCCCAAGCAAAAAAAATTTTGGCTGCCCCCCACCCCAGCCCTGGGCTCTCACCCCCCCCTCCCCTCACCAGTGCCCTCCCTCACCCGGACCCCCTGCCATCCCAGGCCTGGTCTCTCTCTCCCCCCCTACCCGCACCCCCTGCCGCCCCAGCCCTGGGCTCTCTCCTCCCCCCCACCCACACCCCCTGCCGCCCCAGCCCTGGGCTCCCCCCCACCAGTGCTGACTCCGCCCGCTCCCCCCTTGCCTCCAGCCAGTCTGGCGCTGGCAGGGTTGGGGTAAGCAGTGGGGCTTTCGGGGCACGCCTCAGCCCAGGGTCCCTCCAGCCAGGGATCCCACCTCCAGGACCGGCCGGACCCGGGAGGGCAGAGCTGAGGGACCGCCCCGGCAGGGGGCTGAGGAGCCGGGACAGGGTAGCCCCAGAGGGAGTGGAGCCCCGGAGAGCGGGATGCGGGCCCCGCATGGCAGCATCCCGCCCTCTATGGCCCCGCTGCTGCTTCTGCTTCTGGCTGTCCTGCTGCAGTCCTCAGGCTGTTTCGCCCAGCCCCGGCTGCGGCACTGGGGGGCGGCCGCCCTGCGGTACCTGCAGGTGGCTCCCTGTGCCCCGCGGGGCGGCCCCCAGCACGAGTATCTCCTGCTCGGCCCAGCCACAAGGTACGGGCGCTGCTCCCCCACAGCGTGAACCGTAGCAGCCCCAGGGCACCCTGCGTGCACCACGCACTGCTGCTGCCATGGCCGGCTCTAGGCTTTTGCCGCCCAAAGCAACAAAAAACAAAAACAAAAAAAGATGGCCGGAATGCCGCCCCTGAAAATGTGCCACCCCAAGCACATGCTTGGTTTGCTGGTGCCTAGAGCCGGCCCTGAGGGGATGGAAGGGATAGATAATACATACGGACAGGCCTTGTGTCCTTTTGTTTTTTGAACACCCACATAAACTCTTTTGGGAAAAGTTTTTTGGTGTTTCTAAATGCATAAAAAGATGGACTAAGATTAATATCTGGTGCAAATAGAATCCCATCCTAGCGGAGGCCTTAGAACAAAAGCACAGCCTCCTGCTGATTTAAGACCTGCTGGTGATAGATCGGTAAAGGCAGGTAGCATGCGAGCACAGAAGCCCACCAGGACAAAGCAAGAGGCTTTACAAACAAGAAGCATACAAAGATTGTTTCAAGTACAGAAACTTAATTTTATTAGGAATAAAATTAACGCAGCATTATAATCTCTCCTACCCTTCCTTCTATATGGCTGCCAAAACTGCTACAATAAGAACAAGACTCCAAATAAGGAAAAGATGTATATTTTTTAAAGGTATAATCCTGATAAAACCAGTTCTGAATGATGGAAATATCAGTGGTTAACTGCTGGTTTATGAGTAGTTTTCTTTTACCAACCCCACCCTAACAGTAAAAGATAGTGGTTGGGTATCCAATAGTCAAGTACCAGTGTATTATAATAAAACCATTCACTTACTTTTTGACTATAATCACTTCCTAAGATACTTTTCTGATAATGGTCCTTAAAATATGGTTCTACTCTGAAAAGTGACTGTAAAAATGGTACCTTCTTACTCAATAAATCTGTTCACTGTCATTATTTCAAGTCATATCTGCTTACCGACAATAGTAAGTTTTTACTATTTTATACACTTGCTGCCACTGCTTACACACAGCTATGGGAGAGAGAGCTGGAATCCATTCTGGCTCATGCATCATCAGCCAAACTGCTAATTACATGTCAACTGCAGAAGCTTTAATACTGGTGAAGATGTATAACCCTGAAAGAACTCAGTTTGACTTTCAGATCTCAGATGGAGTTTACGGAGCTGGCAGTTAGGAGGAAAATACCTATATTTTTACTCCTAAACTAAGTGAATAGGATCTGAAAAATTATTAACAAACTATCAACTTGTAACCACGTGATACCATTTTTAGAGTTACTTTTCAGAGTCTCACCCCATGTTAATTGCTTCTGAGCTATTTTATTTCTTATATTGTACATGAGAGTTATTTTTCATAAAGCAGATGAACTGGGCTGATGAATGTATTATATGTTACATCAAGGAACTGATGTAACACATCATAAAAGGGGAATTAATTCCCATGGCCTTCTATCTAGGGGTTCTCCTTTCCCCCCACCCCCCCGTGCCATTGAGGGGTTTAATTTCTCCAGACCACCTGATGATCCACTATATCAGCAGGAGTTTGGACGTTTGGAATGTTTCATTAGTGAATGAGGGCCAAGACCATTGTGTTCACCCATCTCCTGACTGAACAGAAGAGACCGTAGATCAGAGAAGAGGCAGTGCTCAGAACGATGGATTACCGAAGCCAACCATTCGCTGTACCTCATGGATTTCCTGGAGCAGTTCCTCATTCTTCAGCTCTAACTGTATGGAAAAGAAGAGGATCAAACAGGGACACATGAACAAGTCTTAAAGCACCTAAGATACATCTTCCTAGAATACTTTGGGCCATGAAGGAGGATTCAACCAACTAATCCCACTTAGAGACTGTAAAGAAAATAGAAATAGCCTTTGTCATTGTACCAAATATTTCCCTACTGCTGGTATCAGAAATGATATCATATGTCAGCAAGATGATAGCAGCTGACAGCAGAAGCCTCAGAAATATCACCTTTAATTAAGTATCTTATTTTCAAATATAATTCAAACCTGAAAAAGGGCAAGTACTTCTCACTATATGAATATTCAGAACCCTCTGCTGAGAAAAATAGATGACTTCCTTTTTAATTGACATCAGACCATGAGCCGACCTCTTCATCCTGCTTTTTCCCCCAAACTAGAAGGGATAAGAAAAATACATACCTTCATTGCGTATTTGTAAGACTGCTCTGCCTCCAACTGCCTTCCTCCCTGAAAAACACCAGTAGCCTGTGAGAAGCTTGTTTGATAGGACAAAATCAGGTGTTTCAGCTACTGTCAAGAGACATATTTTAACAAGGCTGGATGACAGGAATACCTCAGCTGTGGAATATTTAGTAGGAGAAAGGGTAATGAGAAACAAAGGGGAAGATTGTTTCTTTTGGCATTAAAATGCTTCCACATTTGTGTGTTTCCAGAGAATAACCCCCAAACCTATCTATCTTTACCAATGAGGCACCTTTGAGACATATAGATAAACATTGATGTAGATAAAGCAGAACATGTTTCATCACATTTGATGTTGAGATAAGACACTCACTTGCATGCAAACTAGCGCTAGATATGCCCACACTTCGGCATTGTTGTTATTCAGGGCATTGGCCTCAGAGAGGGCATCTTCTGCCTCCGCAATTTCTTTCAGCTTTACAGAGAGAGAGAAAGAGATGAGCAAAAACTGAACCGCAGGTGAAGTATTGCTCAGAGTTTAACACACACCTGGTATATAGAATCAGGGGGTAGCCGTGTTAGTCTGTATCTACGAAAACAACAAGGAGTCTGGTGGCACCTTAAAGACTAACAGATCTGTTAGTCTTTAAGGTGCCACCAGACTCCTTGTTGTTGACCTGGTATATGACAGCTGAAGAAATCAGTGTTAAAAACCTTCAGAAATGATCCTCACTTTAGGCTCCTCTGAATTGTACAATAATAATGACACAGTGTTACAAATTTAGAGCAGAGAGAGTGAGACAACTGCAATGTCAGACTCTCCTGCTCTCCTGACTGGAGGGAAAGCCCCTCATCACTGACTCAGACACTACTGAAGAGCCCAGTCCTCTTACAAATTACCCATGGACTATTCTCACTGAAGAAAGCAACAATCACTCTTTCACCGCCATGTGTCTAGAGTTTAGAAACTACTGGGGAACCCTTACGATGATTGAGGAGGAAAGTAGAGTCACCCTGACCCCTCCCATTCACTTTCTTCAGATGAGGGAACCTTGCAAAGCAGCCCCTTGGGAGATGCTACACTCTTTATGGCTGCAGGGATCTCAGGTCTGTCTCTCTGTCTTTATTAAACCATTCTGAAAATCCTCACATCTTTAATAAAGAAAGGGTTATTCTTGGTAGCCATTCATCTGCTGACTTGCCTACATTCCTTCCAATGGGGAAAGCAATGTGAGTCAAAAGAAAAAGGATCCTTCCTATTGACACTTAGGTTGCACACAGGTAGGTGCTCATTTAGAATGGAGTCCAGCATAGCCTATGTGACAATGTACTGAGTGTGTCTCTGGGAGCCCTCTAATACCAACTGGTAGAGTGCATGTTATACTGTAATCAGAGGTGAAAGTAAGCTGTAAGTAATACTAATCTATTAGAGTTCTTTGAAGGGGTCAACAAACATGTGGACAAGGGGGATCCAGTGGACATAGTGTACTTAGATTTCCAGAAAGCCTTTGACAAGGTCCCTCACCAAAGGTTCTTACGTAAATTAAGCTGTCATGGGATGAAAGGGAAGGTCCTTTCATGGATTGAGAACTGGTTAAAAGACCGTGAACAAAGGGTAGGAATTAATGGTAAATTCTCAGAATGGAGAGGGGTAACTAGTGGTGTTCCCCAAGGGTCAGTCCTCGGACCAATCCTATTCAACTTATTCATAAATGAACTGGAGAACGGGGTAAACAGTGAGGTGGCAAAGTTTGCAGATGATACTAAACTGCTCAAGATAGTTAAGACCAAAGCAGACTGTGACGAACTTCAAAAAGATCTCACAAAACTAAGTGATTGGGCAACAAAATGGCAAATGAAATTTAATGTGGATAAATGTAAAGTAATGCACATTGGAAAAAATAACCCCAACTATACATACAATATGATGGGGGCTAATTTAGCTACAACAAGTCAGGAAAAAGATCTTGGCGTCATCGTGGATAGTTCTCTGAAGATGTCCATGCAGTGTGCGGAGGCGGCCAAAAAAGCAAACAGGATGTTAGGAATCATTAGAAAGGGGATAGAGAATAAGACTGAAAATATATTATTGCCCTTATATAAATCGATGGTATGCCCACATCTCAAATACTGCATACAGATGTGGTCTCCTCATCTCAAAAAAAATATACTGGCACTAGAAAAGGTTCAGAAAAGGGCAACTAAAATGATTAGGGGTTTGGAACGGGTCCCATATGAGGAGAGATTAAAGAGGCTAGGACTCTTCAGCTTGGAAAAGAGGAGACTAAGGGAGGATATGATAGAGGTATATAAAATCATGAGTGATGTGGAGAAAGTGGATAAGGAAAAGTTATGTACTTATTCCCATAATACAAGAACTAGGGGTCACCAAATGAAATTAATAGGCAGCAGGTTTAAAACAAATAAAAGGAAATTCTTCTTCACGCAGCGCAGAGTCAACTTGTGGAACTCCTTACCTGAGGAGGTTGTGAAGGCTAGGACTATAACAGCATTTAAAAGAGAACTGGATAAATTCATGGTGGTTAAGTCCATTAATGGCTATTAGCCAGGATGGATAAGGAATGGTGTCCCTAGCCTCTGTTTGTCAGAGGATGGAGGTGGATGGCAGGAGAGAGATCACTTGATCATTGCCTGTTAGGTCCACTCCCTCTGGGGCACCTGGCATTGGCCACTGTTGGTAGACGGATACTGGGCTAGATGGACCTTTGGTCTGACCCGGTACGGCTGTTCTTATGGTACGCCCCGGCTTCCCCAGGGGGCAATTTAAAGGGCCTGGGGCTCCCAGCAGAGGCTGGAGCCCCAGGCCATTTAAATTGCCACCAGAGTCCCACTTCTGGAGCCCTGGGGTAGGGCTGCGAGGCCCTGGGAGCTGTTTAAAAAGTCCGGGGCTCCCGCTGTAGGAGTAGCTCCAGGAGTAGTGGGGGGCTCCAGGGGCTATTTAAAGGGCCCGGGGCTCCACTGTCTCTGCCGCCCCGCTCCTTTAAATAGCCACAGGAGCCCTGCTGCTTCCCCAGGGCTCCTGCAGCTATTTAAAGGGCCGGGGCAGTAGAAGCAGAGGAGCCCCGGGCCCTTTAAATAGCCCCAAGAGCCCCGGGCTGCTGCTGCTACCCCGGGGGGGGGGCACTTACCTTACAGGGGGGGCTGGGGCTGGCTCTGACTCTCTCAGCCACACCCCTTCCACCCTAGGCCCTGCCCCTTCTGGGGTCCAGAGCTGGCCCCAGCGTACCGGTAAGTCACTGGACTTACTTTCACCCCTGACTGTAATTCGCAGCAGGTCTGACACACTCAGTGCCCCAACACATTGTTGTCATAACCTGTATCTAATAGGTGTTACGTAAGGTATCTTATGCAAACTGGTAACATGCTGGTCCCCAAAATCATTGCATGGTGTGTGTATGAATGTACACAAAGAGTTATTGATGTGTGCTGGAAATATGTTCTTAAGATATGTTTGGGAGGCAACACATAAGCCCAGCCTTCCCTAGACAAAGGAATGTGTATTTATTTGTCTGACCAGCTTGATCACAAGCAGAGGACAATGCAAATATGTTTATATATAAGCTGAACAAAGCCATCAAGCTAACAAGAAGGGGAGGAGACTGCTTAACGATCATGATGGGGGATGGAATCTGCATCCCACAAAGCCTTCCTGGCTCCAGAGACAATGAACTTTAGGGGATACAAAGACAAGCAAAACCCATTTTGGTTATCCGTCACTGAGGGGACATAGTGTTCAGCACCTTCCAAGCCTCTGAAAGCTGGATTTGCTTGGCCTGAAAGGCAAGAGTCACTAGAAACTAACTCCAGGTGTCTAACATTTGTTTTTTTAATTATCTAGTATCTAGACAAAGATAGTAACTTGTGAAATTAAGTTTTAGTCACTTGAAAGTGTGCTGTGTTTGGTTTTAATTGTAATCATACCTGTTTCTTTTATTCTTACTTATTAACACTTACCTCTTTTCTTTGTTAATAAACTTATTCTTGTTTTATTACAAAACCATCTCAGTGCTGTGTATTATAGTAAAGGGTAAGTCTTGAGCTAACCTAACAGGCTGGTGTGTGTTCTGTCTCTTTGGAGGCAGCAAACTTCCCTTCTCACTGGACACTCTCTGAAGTTCTGGACATCACAGAGAGATGTTTCTGGGGAACTTGGGAATTGGGGTTCATTGACTGTTACCGGCAAGGCAAAGTTTGGACTGGCAGAATCCTGGAGAGTTTGCCGGGAAGGCAGATGAGCTAGTGTCAGAGAGCAGCTCTCACTTGCTGAGACTGAGGGTTAAGACAGTGTCTCACAGATCTGGGTACCCCAAGCAGGACATCACACCGAGAAAAGAGATTCTAGTCCCAGGAGGAGTTAATTGCTATATAGTGATTGTCTGTTCTACAGCTGGTTAGAGTATTTTTTCTCTCACAAACTTTCCATTTTAGCATCAGTGAGTCTCATGCATGTAACCATGATGGCACCCACTGCAATGTGGCCTTTACCCTAAGAACATCTTTAGAGTACTCTGGTCCCCCCAGATAGTTTGGATGAATAGCTTTTACCTAAGGAAAGGGGAACAGTGGAAAGTCAAGTCATAATCTCATCTTCCCAAGATCCATGCAATTGTCTAAAGACTGGCCAAGCATGGATGCTTTTCACTCTCTTACCCTGTAGCAGGCGATTCCTACTCCCAGCCAGGTCAGGCAGGATGAGGACTTCTTACAGGCCAGCATATAGGTGCGCTTTGCCTTATCATACTGCCAAGAGAAGAGATCAGTAAGTTGCTCTCTCTAATGTAACCATTCACTCTGCACCATGGCTGCTCTTCCTCCACAGGCACTCTGAAACCACCATATTTCCAACTGGGCTCATATAGGAGGGGACACTACCATCCAAATGCTGTTGGTTGTGGCCAAGAACCTACTCACATTTCCCATAGCAGGCAGTTCTGCCTGTATAATCCCTGAGAGCCTCAGATTAACAAGCCAACAAGAAATGTTTAGCTCTCCATATCTAGTGCTAGAAAAATTATTGGTGTTATTATTACAGCAGCACCCAAAGATTCTGATCAGGATTGGCGCTAGGCACTGTACACACAAAGAAGTAAAACAGATCTCTGCTCCAAAGAGTTGAGTTCATTAAAAGACTTAATTGTATCGTCTGATCTGCAGCTATGAAAATAAAAGTTGCAATTCACAGTATTCATCCAGAATAGTTACTTTCCCTGCCTTGGTTTAACTCCCATTTTTAGATCCCATGTTCAGCTCCTCACCTCTTTCTCTTTCAGATAGATCGACCCCAGTCGCAGGTAAACAAAGTGTATCTCAGAAGCATCCGTTACAAAGCTGATGGTTCGCTCATAGCATTCCTTTGCCTCACTAAGATTTCCACTCAGGTAGCACAGGTGCCCTTTCTGTGCCCAAGCATTTGGATTCTATGTAAACAAACCCAGTAGTTAGACAAAGTGAGACAAGTAGGGCAAAGTGGACAAGAGATTAACTGGATAGCATCTAAGCTCAGACGTAAGGGAGATGATGAAGGCTATTTTACATACAAGCAAGTTTGAGTTTGTAGCGAGGAGTACTTGCACAACAACTACTGCACCTAGCACAATGGGGGCCTAATCCGTGACAAATACAAATATTAAAAAACATTTAGCGATATTAGTTCTGCTGCTGTCTGCATGCTCCATTCAACTTGACATTCTCAAAAGATGCATCTCCCTTTCATCTGAATATCATAATTATATATATGAAATAGAGAAGTGCACATGTTCACACAGGGAGAAAGGAACATATTACTCCTGGGGACATTCTGCACCAAAATTAAAAATTCTGCACACAATATTTTAAATTCTGCAAATTTTATTTGTCAAAATAACACTGCAGAATCACGCCAGTTTCAATCATTTTTGTAATTTATTCAAAATACCTGTCAGCAAGTATGTCTGTAACAATGCAGACACACACAGAAAAATCCTCCCCGGGGCAGAGAGTTAAAGAAACCCCTATGACAACCCAGCTCCTGTTTCTCTGTCCCCTTCCCCCCTATCCCCCGCAGAGCCCACCCACCCACAACCTCTCCCCTCCACAGCCCAGCTGCGGGGACCCCCCGCAGCCAATACACCCAAACCCCCTCCCCCCACCCAGCCCAGCTACGGGTTCCCCCTAGCCCAGATACCTGCCGTCCTCCCCGCCAGAGCCCAGCCGTAGGGGCCCCCCCTTGCCCAGATACCCACTCCCCACCCCCCTGCAGCCTAGACACCTGCCCCTCTCGCCTAGGGTGAGCAGACGTCCTGATAAAATTGGGACCATCCCGATATTTAGGTGTTTGTCCCGCGTCCCGACCGGTCTTTGGTCAGGACACAATTTGTCCCGATATTTCGCTCTGCCAGCAGCACTGGCTTGTTGGTTTTTTTGCTCCGTTGGCAGCACTCGGCTTTTTTTTTTTTTGCTCCACCGGTGGCCACCCCCCCCCCCACGTGTCCCGATATTTTCTTCCTCTCATCTGGTCACCCTACCCTCGCCCCAGAGCCCAGGGATCCAGAGGGACAAACAGCCTGATGCTCGGTCCCAGGCTTGCATGGAGTTTCCTGTGCTGCCCTTTCCTTCCCACAGGGCGTTCTGAGAACTGCAGCGGTCAAGAACCCTTTAGCTCCCTCCCTATCCCCCTGGCAGTGCCTTCAGTGTGCAAGCTGGGCTCTGTGGCCAGCAGCACTGCAGCCCATTTCTGTGAGGGAGAAAAAATTCTGCGTGCACAATGTTAATTTCTGCATAATTTTGCATTGCACAGTGGCGCAGAATTCCCCCAAGAGCAACATATACACTGAGGGGAAAGAAAGATGGAGATCTACACAAAGAGGAGTCCTCCCCCTGATGTGTTGCCTCATGTAGAAGATCAACTAAAATGCAAAATAATGAACTAAATAAAGGGGAAGAGAAGTGAACCAGGCCAACTCCTGATGTTCTTACTCAACTTCTATGTAATCCTTACTTAGGCAAACTCCTACTGACTGCAACGGGAATTTGATTGAATAAAGCTCGAGTCAAGACCTCAGGACCTGACCCATTGGAATGAACATAGCAGGGGATATACTGTATTGTCCTGCAAAGCTCCTTGTGTTCTGAGAGAGCATGTTGACTGCTCAGGGCAGCATAGTGCTAAAAAACAGTTACCAGGTAGTCAATCTGGATAGCCTCTCGGAGACATTCTTCAGCCTTAGAGAAGTCCTTCTTGAGCAAGTGTGTTTGTGCCAGCACTAGGTAATACTCACAGCTGGGTCCTTCCTGCTGGCACAGTAGCTCATGTGCTAGCGCCCTGTGAACAAACTGAAAGAGAAAGCCACACACAGGCATTGTAACGAAACTAACACCAGCTGTGAACATCCCAACCCCTGTTCTGTTCCCAGCATGGAGAAAAGGGATAACGTGCAGCCTCCTCTGTGACAGACAACCAGAATGCTCACCATGCACTGTATGTATCGGAACACACAGGTAATGTCTCAAGATGACTTTACATGTTCCCTCAAGGCATCCTTTGATTTAATGAGAGGGTGTCTCATTAGCAGTTCAAACACTGGACGGGTACATTTTTTCCTTTGAAATTTTAGCTTCAGTTGCTTTGAGTTGTCTTTGTTTGCTGTTAACACTCAGCAAATTTCCATCGCTTCTCTGTCAAGTTAATGTCATACAGCACGCTGTGGAAGTCACTGCATTCGAGGAGGCCCCTGTCAATACAGGCTAGGAGATAGTGGGGACAGAACTGAAAGAAAAGTTGCCAGACAAGAGGAGCTTGGAGTGCTGTTATGAAGGCAGCTTGTCCCTCGGACAACCCTCCAGTGGTTGCTCAGAGAGTAGCTCTGATCTAATGGACAAAGGTTGTCCAATGGACTGATACTGGTGCTGATGGTCTTAACTTGAAAGGAGGATGAATGTGTGAGAGAGACAGAACCTGGATGAGGGGATGTGGGGCACATACAAGCTGGCATTGGGACTGAGGAGGAGGTCTGGGCAGTGAGTCTCCCAGGTGCCTCCATGGCCTCCCACTGCACACCTTTTCCTAGGGCTTCTGTTTGTATATTGGTTTAGAAAGTGTTTTGTGCTCCTTTGGGATATTACCATTGTATGATTTTAATGCATGAGGCAATATGGTAAGAAAACATTGAATTGGGTACCTAAGAGAGGAAGGAGAAACAAGGAAGGCAAAGGAAGAACTGGCAGAAGAGAGTGACAGAAGATAGTGAATGTACTGGCATCACCTGGGAAGAAATACCACAAGTAGAGAGTGACCGTAATCAAAGGAGGAACTAGACTGCCCAATGCATCAGTGGTAGAGGAGTACTAAGGTCAAAGATGTATGCTTATCAGCACCAGCGCTCCAAGCGCGTGCCTGGGGCAGCAATCCACAGAGGGTGCCCTACTGGTCCCTGCGAGGGCGGCAATCAGGCCGCTTTCGGCGGCATGCCTGCGGGAGGTCTGCCAGGCCCGCAGATTCGGCGGCAATTCGGCGGCGGGTACGCTGAATCCGCAGGACTGGCGGACCTCCCGCAGGCATGCCACCGAATCCACAGGACCGGGGACCTCCAGCAGGCAAGCCGCCGAAGTCAGCCTGCCTGCCGTGCTTGGGGCGGCAAAAAAGCTAGAGCCGCCCCTGATGCTTATACATCAGAACGATGTGGACAGGTGAAAGTCTATGGAACAATATATGTGCTGGGAGTCCTCTTCACAACTCTTTTAGGGAGAAGTTATTCTGTACTCCTAGGATTAAATGATGCATTGTAACGTATGGTGGCTATTGTGAAATCCAAGGTCACAGGGAGAGTTCCATTTGATGAAACCCACAAGGAGCCATTGTTTTGGAAGGGAGGCACTCCACATGCATATGAAAGGTTACTCTGATGCACACAGAAGTGCGTGGATGGCTATTCTGATTCAAGAAGTGACCACCTGGTCTGTAGGATGCATCAAAATAATAGGTATTTCCTGTCAAAACTATCCTTGAAACGGCTCTTTTATGGACAAAAATTGGATTACTTGTTCTTCCTGCAACAAACCAGTGGTGGATTTGAACACTCCTATTACTTTGCCTAGCTAAGGTTATTTTTGATGCATCTTAGGATCATTTCAGTTCTGAATTCTCTAAACAGCCATATCTTGGCAGCACTTGACAATAATGTTGACTTGACTGATGTTCGATGAGTTGAGCTGCATAGCCCACTCTTTAAACCCATAAGAACATCCTACTGGAAGCTGCCATGATCTCACTATTTTAATACCACAGGGAAGTAACTGTCACCCATGGAAATGAGTTCAAAATCCTAATGCCACCTTCCTTCCCCAGTTCATGCTGCACTGACCTGTAGAGCATTGACCTCCATCAAGAAGTGTATGGTCTCCATGAAGATTGTGTGGGAGGGCTGTGAAAGTCCAGAAAGGGGGACAAGGGCCACCGCATGTGATGGATCAAGTGCTCCTCCACTAGTTTTCTTCATTACTGAAATAATAGCGAGAGAGGCTCATGGATGCTGAAAAGACCAGAGGTTCAGAATAACAGTGATAATCCAAAACCATATCATGTATTTGTTTATTATGTGAGCAGGATAGGCCATAGCTGACCTTAACTAGTCATTTCTTTGATTTTTTTAAGTGCTTAAGTTTTGATAAATGATGCAAAAGGAAGCTACACTATTGTCACAAAGGGTATGTCTACTACAATTAAAAACCTGGGGCTGGCCCATGACAGGGTCATGACTCAGGATTGTGGGGCTTGGTTCAGGGGCTGTTTAATTGCAGTGTAGATAGTCGGGCTCTGGCTGGACCGTCTACAAGAAAATCCACTTAGCTGAAGATTCCTAACCTGGGTTGGAGAGCAAACCTTGCTGCTTTGTACCCTATCCTGATGAATTGACAAGCAAGTTAGCTTTTACGGACTATCTCCTGTATTATCTGTACTTAATCTCACCCCGTCTTCGCCACTGGTTGCAGTGAAGTCCCAACCCTCTGCCCCAGCACTGAAATCCCCCCCTCTCTCTAAGCCACAGACCCCACTTTCTAACCTTTCTGGGACGTCTCCTTGTTCTTACTGAGAGTGGGGGAAAGTTTCTTGGTCAGTTTAACTGCAGGATCATCTTCTGGCAGCTGGATGGTTACAACAGGCTCTACAGAATCTGGCTGTACTTTCGGGGAGCCATCTGGAGCCTCATCTGGAACTAAACCCCACAATGGATTAAGTGCAATGAAAAGTTCTCCATAAATTGGTCACTTCTTAGCAAGACGCTGTACCTGAGAGAACTCAGAAAACTGCAGAACTAGCCCAGTCCCAGGTCTGCTGGGAAAATACTGCGCTGGATGCAAATCCCTGGGAATGGATTTTTGGTTATGTTAATACCTTGCAAAGTTATAATGAAGTATCAATAAGGCCCTGTCTTCACTGGCAAGTTTCTGCTCAGTAAAGCAGCTTTCTGCGTTGTAACTCCCAAGTTGTACACACTGTCAAGCCACTTAGTGTGCAGAAACTGCACAGTTGCAGCGCTATTAAAAAAAAACCACCCCGACGAGAGCTGTAGAGCTTTCTGTGCTGGGGCTACAGCGCTGCGGTGCCAGTGTAGACACCATGGCAATTACAGCACTGCAATTGGCCTCTGGGAGGTGTCCCACAATGCCTGTTCTCATCTCTCTGGTCATCGGTTTGAACTCTACTGCCCTTCCCTTAGGTGACCAACCGTCAGCCCCACCCCGTACATTCCTTTGCAAATTTGAAAGTCCCCTTCCTGTTTGCTTGGTGATGCATACAGTGGTCTCAGCGCATCTTTCCAGGTGGCCATGCCTGCTCCACGCACCAGGCGATCCCCTGCTTTGACAATGCTGAGCTACTAGACCTCATCGGCATTTGGGGAGAGGAAGCTGTGCAGTCCCAGCTGCGCTTCAGCCGTAGGAATTATGATACCTAAGGACAGGTTTCACGATGCATGATAGAAAGGGGCCATGACCGGGACACACTGCAGTATAGGTAAAAGTGAAGGAGCTCCAGAATGCCTGCCACAAGGCCCGGGAGGCAAACCGCCACTCTGGTGCTGTGCCCACAAGCTGCCGGTTCTATAAAGAGCTGGACGCGATACTCGGTGGCGACCCCACCTCCACTTCAAAGGTCCCTGTGGATACTTTGTTGGCTCACGTGGCAGTCGAGAGTGGACCGAGCCAGGAGGAGGAAATCTTGGACGAAGAGGGTGAGGGGGACCCAGAGGCAGAAGATGACTCAGAGGCCAGAGATGCATGAAGTCAGGAGTTCTTTTCTACCCCAGAAGAGCCTAGACAGTCACAGCAGTCGGAGCTTGGCAAAGCGCAAACAGGAGAGGAGGCCCCTGGTAAGTGGATCTGATTTGGGGAATTGATGAAGCGAGTTGTTGGGGGCAGGAGGGTTGCAGGAAGCAGGCTTGTCTCCCACCGCATGCCTAATCGGAGTGCCAGAACAGGCTGTTGATAGACTCCCTCACTTCACGAGAATCTCCCTCAGAGATCTCCAGGAAACTCTCATGGAGATACTGGGCAATCCACTGCCGCAGGCAGGGCCGGCTTTAGCAAGAGCGGGGCCCGATTCCTGGGGGCGGGGCTTGCTGCAAGCCCCGCCCCCAGGACCTGAGCCGCGCCGCCGGGGGGGCCCCGAGCCGCCGGGGGGGCCCCGAGCCGCCGGGGGGGACCCGAGCCCAGCCGCGCCGCGCCGCAGGGGGGCCGGGGGGCCCCGAGCCCAGCCGCGCCGCGCCGCCGGGGGGGCCCCGGGCCGAGCCGTGCCGCAGGGGGGCCGGGGGGGCCCCGAGCCCAGCCGCGCCGCCGGGGGGGCCGGGGGGCCGGGGGGGCCCCGAGCCCAGCCGCGCCGCAGGGGGGCCGGGGGGGCCCCGAGCCCAGCCGCGCCGCAGGGGGGCCGGGCCGCGCCGCGGGGGGGGACGGGGGGAGCCCGAGCCGCGGGGACCGGGCCGGAGCCGGGCCACGGGGGCCGTGCTGGGGCCTGCGGGAACGGGCCGCGCCTCCCCGGAGCCCTTCTCCCGCCCCCACCCCAGCTTACCTCGTGCTGCCGGCCGGCCCGCCCCTGCTGCTTAGTCTCAGACTTCCCGCGAATCTCTGATTCGCGGGAAGCAGGGGAGGGGGCGGGGCGTGCAGGGCAGGGGAGGAGGGGGAAGTGAGCTGGGGGCAGGGTGAACAGCTGCAGCGCGGGGCCCTCTTGGCGCGGGGCCCAATTCAGCTGAATCGGCTGAATCGGCCTAAAGCCGGCCCTGGCTGCAGGTTCCTTGGCAGAGCTGCTTTGTTTCTTGCCCCATTAACGGTAACTTTCCCGCACCACTTTGCCGTGACGGGGGAGGGGTGGGAGGAACCATTGCTGCGCATAGGCTAGCCGCATAGGCGCCAGGGCGGAAGCCGCAGGCCTGGAAAAGACCCTCCCTTGATTTCCTGCTCACCCTCAGCAGCCGAGCTATCTTCCATAATGATCACCTCCTGTGGAAAGTGTGGGGTGTGAAAGTGAAATGAATTATATTAAAGAAATAGAATGAATTAAAGAATGCTGTATGTACCTTTAAGTAGAAATGAGAAATGCTGCAAGCCAGGGGGGCAGAAAAGCAGACATTAACTGCTTAACTTGCCACTTAAGGGCAATTGGTGAAGCATTAGTCTTAGATCGATAAGAGTTAACAAGGAAGCAGGATATGCATATTGTGCTCCATGCATATTTTACAATTTTGCTCTCTCTGTCCCTTTGTTTAGTTCGCACCCTTTTATCTGTATAAATAAGACTGTTTGAATCTTGCATAGAGGCTCACATTATCTGAATGTATTAGCAGAGCGCTGTGCTAATAAAACAGAGTGGTCTGACAAACTATGAGTCCTGAGTCTAACTTTGACAATTTGGAGGTTCCACCGAGATGGCAACCGTCTTCACTGAGGCTGTGTGATTCCTGACCGTTTTTGTAGGATGACCGTGGTAGCCGGCACCTGGGCATTTGGCCCGAGCGGTCCTCCTCCTGAACGGAAGGGTGCACGACCACAGTGAGGTCTACGCCATTGAACCTGTTGGTTCCCACTCTGTTCTGGTAGGGATCCCGGGATCTGACATCAGGAATCTGGTCAGGTAATTATTTCTGTGTTTTGTCCGGACTGAGGACTGTCCTGTCTTTGTGTCTATTTGTCCTCCTGTGGAGTGTTTGAGTCTGGGTGCCATCTCCGTCCGGGGATCGGCCGACCAAGGGGTTCCTGTCCCCGCGGTCTGAGTGAGTGAAAGCTGCACAATCGCAGCCGCACCGCACCTTGGGTAAAACCCTTGGTGTGAAAGCAAGGGCGATTGAGTCAGTAGCCTGTGGGCTCCTTTTGTGTGTTGCACCGGGCATCGCTCTGACGAACCCGAATTTCCTTCTTGTGTGATTGGTGTGTGTAAAGTCCTCCTGTATTGGTAACCAGACGTCTAAGTCGGGACAGTTCCCTAAAGGAACGCCGGCTCAGTTTTAGGAAGGGTCCAGACTCCTGTAAATTTCTGGAAAAATGGTCTAGGCTAACTCAGGGAGATCCCAAAACTCAGTGGCCACTGTTAAAACCTTGGAACAAGGACCGAGTGGACATCTTAAAAAACAAACTCGGCCAGCCTAAAACTAAATTGGCTAAAGGAGAGGTTAATTGCTTCATGCAGTGGTGGGAAGAGGCAAATCGTAGGTGGACAAAATCAAAACTCGCCTCTCTCAAATATTCAAATAATAAATTAAAAGCTTTATTAAAAGACTCCTCTCCCACCACCAGACTGAGCGCTCCCCTTCACCCTGTTCTCTGACAAAAAAAACCAACCCCGGATCGATCCCAATCCCGATCCCAACTCCCTTCATACTCCCCTCTCATTGTAAAAAGGATAGAATGCCCCTTGTTCTGTTCCCCTTCGTTGTCTGCCTCAGAAACTGATTCTTTAGTGTTCCATTACCAATTCAGCAAGGAGGGTGGGCTCCCCAACTAGCCCCCATCCTTCCTGGTCCCTTTCCTTAAGCATTTATTTCAAAATTGTGAAATGACCACAATATCACTCACAAAAATGGTTCATTGGAAAAAGTGGGATTGGGCCCAGACAAGCAGGCAAGCAACAGATAAAGAAACTAAAAAAAAAAAACCACAGGTTGGAAGCCCTAAGGGCATAGTGTCAGGAGTAAGTGCAAGTATGAACCCCTGGAACAATACTTAAAATGGTGAAATCTGAGTTGATAAAGGTGTCATTTTGGGAAATAAACAAGTGATTTAAGGAAAGAGAGTGAAAAGTTAACTCTACAGAGGCTGGAGAGAATTAAACAGTTAAACTTTGTGAAAATGTTAAAAAGGATCTTGTTAAAAGAATTCTTGGTTTCTTTGCAGCCATTCTAAAGGAAAAATGGGCCCTTTTCCAGAGGAATGTCTGTAAATAAACCAGGTAAAGAGACAATCTAATTAAAATCATTTGACTATGGACAATTGAGTCAAATTTGCTAAAAGAACATAGGGGGGTTCTATTGGAACTTAACTGCCCCAAATGTATAAAGGTAATGTCATCTATGTACAGCTATGTAAAAACAAAGCAGTGTAAGAGGGATGTTAAGGGAGAGAAAATGTGTATGTATCTGTCTGTCTGTGGGAATATGTGAGGTTTGTAAAACTCCTGTTTTGTAAGTTTAAGATAAATTGGTTTTGTTTTGTTTATAATGCCACTAAAAATCCATTTGACTCTTTAATTCAAAGTTGCAAAACTGACAGACCTTTTTGCCAGACACAGGTAATCAGAGTTGGTTGACTTTGAGATTTGATATTTAACCCTTAAGGGGTAACTTGATTCTTTACAAAATTTAAATGTTTTCAAATAAAGACCAAGTCATGACTGCAGCAGGACAGTCAAAATCAGAAAAATAGGGAGAGATTCTGGATTCTGTTTGTTTGTTTGTTTTTGTAACAAAATAGCAAATGAAAGCTGTAGGAAAAGAATAAAGACAGTGGCCCTCTGAAGCAACAGCAGGGGTGAGGTGCACAAAACAAAAAGAAGCAATGTTAGAAACACTGAGCCTTAAAATGGCTCTGTGTAATCAGACTGTCACTTTGATAAGGGTACATAAAACTCTGTAAGAACAAAAGAAACAGTTACACCTTATGTAAAAATGAATATGGCTAATGTTTTAAAAGTTAAAGTATAGAAGGAATGTGCAGACATGTGCAGTGTATATTATAGAAGTGGGTAAAAGAAATGCTACTTAATTAAAATCCTATTAGGGCTCCAAAGGAGCCACAATGGACTGTGTTTTCTTTTTCAGATCTGTGTGTGTTTTGGAAGCAAGAGTTAAAAGTAATCAAAACTCTGGTAAAAGTTAATTGTGTTCCTTTTAAGACAGAGTCTCTGAGCTCTGCTGATGGTTTTGAATCCAAAAGCCAAGCCTGTGATGATGCAAATTATCTAACTGATAAAGGAAGTGAGAGAACTGCCAGCACAAAGAAGTTGCAGATAAAGAACATACCTGGTCAGCAAACAAATTGTCTAAATAAAAGGCACGGTATAACAAGATGGTATAACAAGATACCTTTAATTAAAATAAATTTAATGTTAATAAGTACCCCTGTAACAATGTATAGTGTGTATGATTTTTTGGGGAAAAAAAGAAATCCTTTATGGTAATGATGCTTTTCAGCTGTTACCTGTGAACAAACTTAAAGCTTAATACAGCAGGAAAGACATTGTAACCTTGGTCTGCTGTAAAGGGAAAACTGAGGTACAGCACCTCATGGATTTAATGACTGAACAGTGGGATAATTTCCCCATAACTCTCTTAAAAGATAGAAGCCATTAAAATCTGGCCTGCCTATAGAACAAAAACACAGGAAAATATGGAGGTAATTCCTCTTGTTTTGCCTGCAATCAGCAAGGGTATTTGTAAAAGAAAGGAATATTTTAAGCAATAATGAATGCCACGCCAAAAGGGGTAGAAAAAATGTTATTTTTGTCTTTCAGAAAAAGCTAATATCAGCTACAGGACAACCTAATAAGAAACAAATAAAAGTGGGTATGCTTATCCATGCCTGTTGCTCCAAAGCCCTGTAGTAAAGACATCTCACTAGGATCCTGTATGTGGGATAAAATGAATAATGAGACCAAAGTACTGTATAATGGGCTATGTGTATGTGTTAATTCTTGGGGGGGAAAGTGTTTTAAAAGAATGGAAGTGTTAGCAACCTTCCAATAGACAAATGTAAATGTAATGTAAGTAATGTGTTTACAAAAGGTAAAAAGGTAACATAGTTCCTAAAACAAACAAAAGGGCAATGTGGGAAACCAAACCATTCATATTATACATGCAAATGGCAACATGTTAAGAATTGCCACTGCAGAAAGACATAACAGCTTACCATTGGTATAATATATTTTCTAAATGGTCTCCCACAACTACTGGCGTACTAATGTTACTAACCCTAATTGTTTTTGATTTTAAATTGTATGTGTTTAATTGTAACATTTGAAATGTGATGTTGGATAAAACAAATGTATGCAAAGCTAGAGCCACAGGCCCAAATCACCTCCCAGTATTTTCTATTACATGGACTAAATAAGAAGTGACACTGGCGATTAATAATCTTAGTGTCAAAAGGGGGATATGTAGGAGCAGGATCTTATAATGTCCCATAGGAATTAATGTATGATTTTATTTCATCCCTGTCAGACACCCTTTTTGAATAGCAGAAAGGAATGACAGACCAGAACAATCCTTATGACTGATTATGGTCACCCTTTTGTTTTAGAATAAGTTATAATGTCTACTATGGTTTCCTATATGTATTACAAAGTAGGCCTCTAGTTAAATATACATTTCTTTGTTTTAAGGTTTAGTAAGTAAGAAACTGGATTCTCTATTGTGTCTATGTTAAGTAGATTAGAGGAACATTGAAGGCCTGGGTCTCAATGTAAATTGTCTTGGTTATTGATTGTAAAACTTAGCGAGGTTTAATTTGCAATGCCTTTTTGCTCCATATAAAATACTACTGTTTGTATTCCCAATCTGTGTGAATAAGGAATGTATGCATCAGGAAAAGATAAGGTGTGAAGGCCATTGTTATAGCCAGAGTCAAGGAAGAAGAAGTAAAGAGACTTAAAGGACATCAAAGAATCATCAGGTACTGCTTACTATCCAGATGGCTGTTAAACTGTCTGGCATCACAGCGTGCATACATGCTTCGCAGTGTAAGAAGGCACCCCCCAGCAAACCAATCACCTCAGGACCATGCAGAGTCAATTTTGACTCCAGAAGAAGACGTAGAGGAACAGCCTGCAATACCTTACCATCTACGCTCTCGTAAGGGTTGCCAGAAGCAGACGAGGACCTAAAGCAAGGCCCAAAAAGAAGTAGTAGTGAGCCTAGCGCCTGCTGCCTGGTGGATGTAAAACCGTGACTGCGGTTCCCTCAGTTGAGGTTGTCAGAACCGGAAGGGCCTTGCCTCCAACGTGAGCCTCTGGTGGCGCCTGTTCCTCAGCTGCTGGTGTCTTAAGGTCTGGGGAGTCCACAATGACAATTCTTTTATCCAGCAGCAAGTGTGGATAGCTCAGACTCTTAATATTTCTAATTGCTGGGTCTGCAGCCACATCCCAGCCCACTCTCAAGCTGGTGTTCCTGTCCTGGCAATCCCACTCAATTCCCCAGACCTCATTGGAGGACTTCATCCGTTTAACAAAACATGGAACAATAATGACACTTGGGAAGCAGTGGGAATAAATGTATCTAAATGGATAAGTGTGGTGGAGGGAAAAGGTCATTGGTGTTGGGTGTGTAATGGGACAGGGCTGGATCTGGGAAAAAGTCATTGCCTTCAGCATATTGTGGCCAATGGTGTATGGGATTATTCGAACAAAACTAAAGAGTGGCGGGCCGGGTATGGGGATATGAATTTTTTCTCGACCTGGGATCAAACAGAAAAATCAATCTCCTGTTCCCCCTACAGTAATCTTAGTGAAAACAATACAATCTTTCAATGCCATGCAAATAACACCACTCCTCGTAAGGAGAATTACCCTGTGCCCTTCGGAGGATATTACTCCTCCTTTGTAGGCACCTATGTGACAAATGGGTGCAACCGACCCTTCCCAGCCTTAATAGGTCATCATTGGGTTTGTGGGACCAAAGCTTATACTGTGTTACCAGCTAACTGGTCAGGTATCTGTTATCCCGCCCGACTCTTCCCACAATTCCGAGTGCTAGGGTCTTTCCCACGAGAATGCCTTCGTCATGTCAGGCGAAGAAGAAGGGACTTATCAGATGCCCAATGGTATGTAAATAACATAAGCCCACTGAGCTGGGAAGAGGCATTGGCGGTTCCCTTATCCCACTTGGGGGAGTAATACACCATGCAAAAAGGCTCCTAAGGTTACAAGCAGTAGTTGAAATAATGGCAAATGAAACCGGAGAGGGTTTAAAGACCCTGGCCAAAGAAACAGGGGCGATCCGACAGATGGCCCTCCAAAACCGTCAGGCATTGGACATAGTGCTGGCGGCCAAAGGAGGGACCTGTGCTCTCATTGGAAAAGAATGTTGTGTGTTCATACCTGACGACACCAATGAGGTAATAGATCGTGCTAGTCACTTAGAACAAATTGCATCTCTTCCCCATGAAGAGCCAAGTTCTTTATGGAAGTGGCTAAGTAACCTATTCAATTTCTCTGGCATAGGAAACTGGTTGTTTCAGGGAGCCCTGACTATCCTTTGTGGAATCCTAATGATTTTTGTATGTTTTCAGTTAATCTCCTGTTGTATCCAGAATTGTGTAAGGTATGCCACCAAGGTGACTGCCCCAAAACAGAGTGCTAATATGATGATGTTAAATATCACTGATGAACCAAGAGATAAAGAACTATTAATATGTGGAACCCAGTAATTGTTGGTCTTTGCGTAAGCTTGACCAAAAGGAGGGATTGTGAAAGTGAAATGAATTATATTAAAGAAATAGAATGAATTAAAGAATGCTGTATGTACCTTTAAGTAGAAATGAGAAATGCTGCAAGCCAGGGGGGCAGAAAAGCAGACATTAACTGCTTAACTTGCCACTTAAGGGCAATTGGTGAAGCATTAGTCTTAGATCGATAAGAGTTAACAAGGAAGCAGGATATGCATATTGTGCTCCATGCATATTTTACAATTTTGCTCTCTCTGTCCCTTTGTTTAGTTCGCACCCTTTTATCTGTATAAATAAGACTGTTTGAATCTTGCATAGAGGCTCACATTATCTGAATGTATTAGCAGAGCGCTGTGCTAATAAAACAGAGTGGTCTGACAAACTATGAGTCCTGAGTCTAACTTTGACAGGGGACAGGAATGATTATCAGGCCCACCCTACAGTGCTGGCTCTACCCAAGAGCCACATGCCAAGTGTACAACAGGGTCCAAGAAGAGTGATTTACTCACGATTTTGGGGGTCTTGTGGCTCATGTGTGCTTGCCTGGGGTCAGCCGGTTAGTGACAGGTGTGAGAGTACTGGCTGTGTTTTAAAGCACTGAATCACTGTTGTCTGTGTTGCAAACAATACTGCTTCTGTAAAATGTTGCATTTAAACTTCACAGAGATGACCTTGGGAGGCCAGTCTCCCTTATCGGTGGCAGAACAGCTGCACAGAATTAGAAAGTGGCCAAGAAGAACTAAGGAGGACTTTCTGTGTGAGGTTATGATGCACTCGGCCGCCGAGAAATAGGAATTGAAGAAGTGCAGCACAACGAGAAGAAGGACCGACGGGAGAACGCGGCACACAAAAAAGAAGCCACAGAGCGGCTCCTAACAGTTATGGAGCGCCAAGTGGACACGTTCCAGCCGATACTAGCTCTGCAAACCGAGCAGGTCCGCGCCCGCCCTCCCCTGAAACCGCTGTCGCAAAACTCTTTCCCATGCGCCCCCCCCCACGCTGCCAATACACTGTTATCAACCTGGCTCCACTCTCTACTCGCAGCATTCCACTCCTCCCTCCCACAGTCCAGCAGTGTGGACTCCCACTACCCACTGCACTCAACACCCAGCCCTCTGCAGCTTGGCCCTGCTGAAGTACAGTACCCACTGCATTGTACTCCAAAGGAAAAGGTTGGGTATGATCCCTGGACATACACAAATCTGTAGCCATCCTGGGACCCCTCCTCCTCTTAAAAACTTCCCCTCCCCCTCCCTGCTGATGAATTTTTTTGTTTGACTCTCTCCTTCGGTTGTTGTCTTTTAATAAAATAATTGTGTTTGTTTGAAAGCAATCTTTATTCTATTAAGTGAAAGCAAAAATAGCACTGCAAAGCAGCATACAATAATGTTAAGGCCCCTTCTTGCATCATGTGCACCAATCACCTCCTAGCATTACAATCACTGCAATCCTGAGCATAGCAACAAAAATTAGTGTCTTTCATCTTCAAATTGCTGCCTCAAGGTATCCCTGATCCTTAAGGCCCCGCCTGGTGCCCTTCTAATAGCCCTTGTCTCTGGCTGTTCAAACTCAGCCTCCGCGATCCAGCCCTGAGTGAAGCTTTCACCCTTTCCTTCACAAATATTATGGAGCGTACAGTACACGGCTATAAGCATAGGAATATTGTCATTGGCCATGTCCAGCTTCCCATAGAGGCAGCACCAGTGGGCTTTTAAATGGCCAAATGCACACTCCACAGTCATTCTGCACTTGCTCAGCCTGTTGTTGAACCGCTCCTTGCTGCTATCAAGTTGCCCCATGTATGGCTTCATAAGCCATGGCATTAAGGGGTAGGCAGGGTCTCCCAGGATCACAATGGGCATTTCGACTTCCTCTATGGTGATCTTCTGGTCCGGGAAGAAAGTCCTTGCTTGCAGCTTCTTGAACAGGCCAGTGTTCCGAAAGATGCGTTCGTCATGTACCTTTCTGGACCAGCCTGCGTTAATATCTCTAAAATGCCCACGGTGATCCACAAGCGCCTGGAGAACCATTGAGAAATACCCCTTGCAATGAATGTACTCGGTGGCTAGGTGGTCTTGTGCCAGAATTGGAATGTGTGTGCCATCTATCATCCCTCCGCAGTTAGGGAAGCCCGTTTGTATAAAGCCATCCATAATGTCACCCAATGTCATGCCCAGAGTCACGGTCTTTCGGAGCAGGATGCGATTAATGGCCCTGCACACTTCCATCCACACAACTCCAACGGTCGACTTTCCCACTCCGAACTAGTTAGCAACCAATCGGTAGCAGTCTGGAGTAGCCAGCTTCCACAGTGCTATCGCCACGTGCTTCTCCAGTGACAGGGCAGCTCTCAATCTCATGTCCTTGCGCCGCAGGGCCATGGTGAGCTCAACACACAGTCCCATGAATGTGGCTTTCCTCATGCAAAAGTTCTGCAGCCATTGCTCGTCATCCCAGACATTCATCACAATTCGATCCTGAGCCCAAAAGCAGCGTTCCACCTCCGTGAATGCCACAAACAATCTCCTGTCATAGCTATTACGCGTGGTGAGATCAATGTCGCACCTTCTTGCCTTTGTAGTTTAAGGAATAACTCCACTTCCACTCGTGACGTGTTGGTCAGAGCGAGCAGCATACTGGTCAGCAGTTCGGGATCCATTCCTGCAGCCCGAAAGAGGCAGGGCATGCAGTACACAAACTGTTGAAAGATGGCGCCAAAGGTGGACGGAAGCACAGGGATTGATGGGATGCGAAGCAATGCATCACGGGGCATTGGAATTGGACCCAGGATGCCCCGCGACCAGGGCCAGCTCTGGCTTTTTTGCCGCCCCAGGCAAAAAAGCCTCCCGCCGCCGCTGCCCCCCCACAGCAGGGAGCGCCGGGGGGAGGGCGGCCCCACTCTTCCTGGCCGGAGCGCCGGGGGGAGGGCGGCGAGCCCGGCCGCAGCCCCGCTCTCCCCGACTGGCCAGAGCGCCGGGGGAGGGCGGCCCCGCTCTTCCCGGCCGGCCGGAGCGCCGGGAGGAGGGCAGCGAGCCCGGCCGGGGCCCCGCTCTCCCCAACCGGCCGGAGCGCCGGGGGAGGGCGGCGAGCCCGGCTGGGGCCCCGCTCTCCCCGGGTAAGCGCCGCCCCCTTCCAGGTGCCACACCAAGCAGGTGCCTGCCCGCGACCCTCTCTGCTTTCCCACATGTCTTAGCGGCAAAAGAGAAAGAGATACTCTGTGGGATAGCTGCCCAGAGTGCACCGCTCTGAACAGCGCTGCAAGTGCCGCAAGTGTGAACACACTGTTGCGCAGGCAGCTGTCAGTGTGAACACACAACAACGGTTTGTTCCCTTCTGCGCTCTCTGAGCAGCGCTGTAACTGCCGGCGCTGTAACTTTGCAAGTGTAGACGCGCCCGTAGAAGAGAGAGCTAGAGCTTTCAGGTCTGGTGTTGGCAGGCTTGGGGGTGGTAAGCTAAGAAGCTGCTCCTTTTGTTCTTGGTTCCCTCTGTGGTCAGAGAAACAGGACTTTGCATATTCTTTTTAAATAAACAAGATTACAATAAGAATATACCAAACTCCATCAATTTCTACTTCCAACTGGAACATCCCCAGTGCCCCCACTTTGATTGACTGCTTGGGTCAAAAGAGCCAACATTAATTTTCCTCTCATGCCTTTCACTGGACATCATCCCTCCACATTAAATCTGAGTGCCCTTCTCGCCAGTCTCTGATTGGCTGCTGGCTACACTGCTGACTTACCTAGTAGGGTGTCTTCCTGGGGAGAAGTGACAGTTCTTAGAACTGTGGCAGAGACAGTGTGCAGCTTTTTTCCTCCTCCTTCAGCAGCTTCAGTGATGTTTTTCTCTTTAGCCAGTCGTGCCTTCAGTAGTTTGTTAGCCTCATGGAAGGCCATCTCCACCCGAATATCATTTTCCTGTATTTCATAGAACAAACCTGAGTGGGGACAAAAGAATTGCACAATGAGGAGTTGTTGCACCTATTCCACTCTGTTCTGTTGGATTCCATACTCCTGCTCTTACAGCACCAGAGCAAGCAATGGGGATCAGGACCAAAATAAGGAGCAAAATCAAAGGTCTACAGAGTTTATCAAAAGGTACATATTCAGTTGATCTCATACCTAAGAGAGTCCAGGACAGGATGCTGGATGGCTCCAAGCAGGTGGCATCCTCAAAGAAGATTTCTGCCTCTTCATAGTGCTCCATCATGACAGCTATGATACCACACAGCAGCAAGCTAGAGATGGTGTCAAACAGGTTACCCACAAAAACTCACAACTGATTAAATCAGTGACATTAAACAGACTCCTTTCCCTGCCACCCCTCCTAGCCAGAACCAGCAGTACCTGTGCAGGTGACTTGGATTCAGAGAAAGAGCTTCACGAAAACACTCCTGGGCTTTGATATTTTCCTCCATCAGGAGGCAGAATGCCCCATAATCTAGCCAGTGCTGGACAATCTGGCGGTCACGAGCCAGCCTCTAGATATAAGATACCATTGCTACAGTTAGGATCCCTGGAGTTTTAGCTGATGCCGAAGAAGTTCAGAATGAGGGTTCCAGTTTTATGCTAATCTCCCTTTCTGTATCTTCACCCCAACATTTGGCTGCCAACTGTCAGCCTTTATTTGCTCTGAGCTAGAGTTTCTCCTAAACAGGGATCACGACCAGTATCAACCTTCAGTCTACCCACCTTCAGTCTTTTTGCCTCCTTCACCTGGCAGTAAGGAGCAGAGAGTTTTTCATCTTTAGCCAGTCTTCTTGTTGCTTTTCCTTCTAGCTCTCCTTCCCCTCTTGTTAGGTGACATAATCTTCCAATTCTCGCTCTAGCTGCCTTTTGTGACAGCTCATCAGATCCGTTCTTTTCCCCTCCCCATCAGGATGAAAGCCCACAATGACATGGTCAGCCTCTGTCATGCTTCAGCCTGAGATAAGCCTTCTCCTGACAAACAACTCTCAACGGTAAGTGCTAAGCCTACTGAGCTGCATCATCCTTCCTTCACTGTGCCCAGCCTACAGTGGAGTTACAGTAAGAAACTTGAGGTCTTCATTGATTTCAGCCCCACTGTCATCCCTATAACATACTGTGTGCCAAACAACGTGCCTGGAGAGAGGGAAGGGAAGGGAGAAGCTCCCTTACCTCCTGATAGTAGACAGATGCCAGAGCATAGTCCTCATTGACTTCGGCTTCATGAGCAAAGAGTCGCAGCTGCTCACAGCTTGTGAAGGTGGGTGAGGCAACGACAGTACTCTCCTGTGACAGTATCTGTTAAGAGACAAGGACATAGGAGATAAAATGAAGTCAAATCAGCACACAGAAGTTTGGCAAGGATGAACTAGGTCACTCTGTGGCATCACTGTGCAAATCCAGTGTGATACAAAATGCAATACATTACAGGCTGGGCGACAAATTATAAATCATTCTGACTATTGATGGCAAATGGGACTCACTCCTGCATCTCTTTTATCTGTACCTCACTATCAGGTGTGTAAAATCATGGACTTTGAGCTACCTTCATCACATAAGCGAGGTGTCTTCCCCATTATTTAGACCTGTGGTCTATTGGTATCAGAAGATCTCAATCTTAAAAACCAAAGAAACACCTAAGGACTTCCATATGGACCAAGAATATTGCAAGCTTCCTACTCTTCTAATTTGTGTAATGTCACCAGTGTGGCTCTTTGATACACAATGAAAGATCTGTATCATATATAGGAGTCTGCTAGCTGACATCTCCTCATCCACCCCTAACATGCATCAACCCAAAGACACCTCATACACATACATATTCTATGGCTATGGGCAGGGGTGAAAGTAACTTAAAGGACTTACCGGTACATCAGAGTCCTGAGTGGGGTGTGGCCTCAACTGCAAGAGGTGGGGCCTTTCAAGATTTAAAAGCCCTGGGGCTCCATCTGTGGCTGGGAGCCCCAGGGTCTTTAAATCACCCTGGAGCTACCAGCTGCAGAGGCGGCTGGGAGCCCCGGAGTGAATTAAAGGGCTCGGGGCTCCGGCTGCCGTGGAGCTCCAGGCCCTATTAAATCACTACAGGAGCCCTGCCACGCACTACCCCGGGGCGGCAGGGCTCGGGCTAGGGCTGGAGTAGCTGTGGCAGGGCTCCAGAGGCAATTTAAAGGGCCCGGGGCTCCAGCCGCTGCGGGGAGACCCGCGCCCTTTAAATCCCCGCCGGAGCCCGGATACCGGGGCCCCGGGGCTCTGGCAGCCAGGCTCGAGCAGAGATTTAAAGGGCCTGGTGTTCCTGCCACTGCGGGGAGCCCTGGTCCCTTTAAAGCGCCACCGGAGCTCCGGCAACGGGGCTCAGGCGGCGGTTAAAGGGACCGGGGCTCCCCACAGAGGTCGGAGCTCCGGGCCCTTTAAATCCCCACCCGAGCCTGGCTGCTGGAGCTCCGGTGGGGATTTAAAGGGCCCGGGGCTTCCCACAGCAGCTGGAGCCCTGGGCCCTTTAAATCACCGCCGGAGAAGCTGGTCCAGTCCGGCACGGCGTACCAGCTCTTGCTGGGTACGCCGTACCAGATTGTACCAGCTTACTTTCACCTCTGGCTATAGGACCATAGAAATACCTAGATACTGTAGATTAAAAATGTTTCTGACAATGTTTCGGGGGCTGCATGTTAGGCTAATTGTAGTAATTGCATATTCAGAGCTTGATCCTGCCCCCACTGATTTCCAAGAAAGCCGTGTTAGGCCTCAGCTCCATAGTGAAATAAATACACTCCAAGTCACACTTGACAATGTTCTTACTATGTGACTGGGTGTCTGCCTACCTGATTTAAAGCAATGTGCATCTGATCCACAAGGTACACATACAGCTCACTCAGGAAAGCTTGTAGCTGCTCCAGGTTGTTGAATGCTGTTGTCCTCAAGTACTTCTCTCTCACAATCTTCACCACTGCATGCTGCAGAGAACATAAAACAACTACTTGACAATAGGGCCTCACCTTCAACCTACCACTTTCCTCTGTGGCAGCAGCAGAGAGCCAAAAAACACCAACTTCATTTAGCCTGAACCCATAACATGTATTTAATGAAAGAAGGCCATGTACAGCACTGATTAAGGGGATGGGTGAATGCAGCTGAATTCCACTTTCAGTCTAGCTGACTATGGTCCCTCTTGGACAGACCCAAGTCCATTGGTGGAGCAGTCCATGGTGGAGCATTGGATAAATACACATGGAGA
This sequence comes from Chrysemys picta bellii, assembly GCF_011386835.1. Lineage (NCBI taxonomy): Eukaryota > Metazoa > Chordata > Testudines > Emydidae > Chrysemys > Chrysemys picta. Next base: position 57,734,563 of record NC_088800.1, read on the forward strand.
CTGAATTCTGCTCTTACCCCCAGAAAGGGCAGTTCCTCCAACGGCTGGGGTCAATTGGCAGAGTGGTACAAGCATAGGCCAAGACTAACTAAATCAAAGAAGTGAACTCTTTTTTCATCTTAGTAGGATGGTTCAGGTCCAGAATTGTACACAGAGGATTACTGCATGTGGAAAGCTGATTATCCATCCCTTCCTTTAGCTCGAAACTAAACTAAACCTGCCTAGAAATGTGGTGCGAACACATGCCATTTGTGACTCCATGCTTGGAGCTGTACCCCACTGACAGAAAAGATTCTCCTGACATGCAACCAGCGGTGTATTATCGCCTAGACCAGGGGTCAGCAACCTTTCAGAAGTGGTATGCCGAGTCTTCATTTATTCACTCTAATTTAGGGTTTCACATGCCAGTAATACATTTTAACGTTTTTAGAAGGTCTCTTTCTATAAGTCTATAATATATAACTAAACTATTGTTGTATGTAAAGTAATAAGGTTTTTAAAATGTTTAAGATGCTTCATTTAAAATTAAATTAAAATGCAGAGGCCCCCGGACCAGGGGCCAGGACCCGGGCAGTGTGAGTGCCACTGAAAATCAGCTCGTGTGCCGCCTTCGGCACGCGTGCCATAGGTTGCCTACCCTGGCCTAGGCCGACAAGGCCTAGGCTTAGGGTGGCAAATTTGAGCACCCATGGAGAAGCTCCGCTCCCCTCCCCTCCCCACATCGCCTCCCCTACTCCAGTTCGCCTCCGCCTCCTCTGCAAGCACACTACCGCGTCCTGTTTCTCTCCCTCTCCTTCCCAGCGTTTGCACTGCGAAACAGCTGTTTCGTGGGGTGGGGAGGAGGGGGAACACGGCGTGCTGGGGGAAGAGGCGGGTCTGGGGCGGGGATTTGGGGAAGGGATCCAATGGGGCAGGGAGGGGGCGGAGACTTTGGGGAAGGGGTTGGAATGGGGGCGGGGAAAGGGCGGAGTCGGGGCGGACGGGGCAGCAATTATTTCAGGGCCTAGGGGTGGCAAAATCGTTAATCTGTCACTGCATGCAACCAAAGTTTGGACAACTTCCTGCCCCGTTAGAAGAGAAACTTCAGAATTTATGCCCCTGTTGGAACAGGTACTGACTATTTGAAAGGGATTCCTCAGTTGCAGTAAGATGGCACCTGTCATTTTAAGTTCCTATTGAAGTACAGAAGCTCTCTGCTGAAGAGAAAGAGTCAGAAAGGAAATGACAAGGCAATCAAAGAGATACAAATGGAAGGTTTGCCTTCAGCTGTTCCTTAAAAGCAAAGTATTTTCCTGAGCTGTTGAGTTCATAGTTCAGTTGACACTTCTGTTCCTCCAGGGTGTGATGATCTATTACACCACCATCAACCATCTGCTTCCCAAACAGCTCATGGTACTCATCCAGAATGGCTCCAGCAATATTAGTGATCTGATTGTGGTAATCTTCCACAGCCTAGAAAACAGAGAAGCCGGAGCTGAAACAGGAATCCGGCCCTGGGATTCAGACTTTAAAGGTAACTTCTAGTACAAAGCTTGAAATTGACTTATGTTACAGAGCCCACTCCTCCTGCTAAGTATGTCTGACTCAGCCTCAATTAACCTGTCGTATCCGTCTCATCAGTGATTGATAACTACTAAGGTGTCTGTGTATAAATAGAAGCTTTCTCCTTTATAATTAGATATTGCTCCTGTTTTATTTTTCCAGATAATCTAGTATTTCAGACATTGTCATCTCTTCCATGGTAGTATAATAGGCTTTACATAAAATATAATTTTATTTGTCAGTGTGACGTTGCACTCTCTATGATTTTTTGAAAGTATGCTGATGAGTGTGAACATAATGTAACTAAAATATGCTTCATGCAAAAGGTCTCTTGTAAGATATCATTACAAAGCTTATAATCTACTGAGTGTGGTCATCCTATTTGTGTAAATGTATCACTCTTGTATCTGAAACTAGAAATATGAAATATAACTCTGAGGGCCTATTGTAATTATGCAGAGTGTGGGCCATTATTGGTGGTTTGGAATCTTGATGGCTCCCATTAACCAGGACAGTTGACGGTAGATGGCTCTGTTTTACTTGTAAGTCTTTCTGTATACGTATTGCTGGCAAGTGGGTAATGAAGTCTTGCAGTGACATGTGATCATGTCACCTGAACTGGAATCCATCTCTAACCTGGTGATTTTCCATTGAGAAGGAGGGGTGGGAACCCAGAGAGGGACAAAGGATTCCTGCCTTATGCAGAAGACATATAAGTAGGTGGAACAGAACAAAAGAGGCTGTAATCATGAGAAATCCCCGAGCTACCACCTGAGCTGGAACAAGGACTGTGCCAGGGAAAAGGATTGTGCCCGGACTAGGAAGGCATGTGATAGAAGTTTATTGAAAGATCTCTGAGGGTGATATTTTATCTGTATTCACTTTTCTTATTATATTAGGTTTAGAGTTGCGTGTTTTATTTTATTTTGCTTGGTAATTCGCTTTGTTCTTTCTGCTATTACTTGGAACCACTTAAATCCTACTTTCTGTATTTAATAAAATCACTTTTTACTTATTAATTAATCCAGAGTATGTATTAATACCTGGGGGGCAAACAGCTGTGTATCTCTCTCTATCATTGCGATAGAGGGCGAACAATTTATGAGTTTACCCTGTATAAGCTTTATAAAATAGATTTATTTGGGGTTTGGACCCCATTGGGAGTTGAGCATCTGAGTGTTAAAGACAGGAACACTTCTTAAGTTGCTTTCAGTTAAATCTGCAGCTTTGGGGCACGTGGTTCAGATCCTGGGTCTGTGCTGGAGCAGACTGACGTGTCTGGCTCAGCAAGACAGGGTGCTGGAGTCCCAAGCTGGCAGGGAAAGCAGGGGCAGAAGTAGTCTTGGCACATCAGTTGGCAGTCTCCAAGGGGGTTTCTGTGACCCAACCCATCACAGTGGTGTAGTCGAGCAGCGTCTGTGCACAGCTGATTGCTTTGAGATACTGGTAGTGATTTTAAGTGAGTTTTAAGTGTGGTGGCTGGAGAACAGACACAGTGGTTACTGGTTTGTTATTTTCTGTTTGCTTATTTCAGGTAAGGGAAATAGGGACAGAAAAGGAAGCAAAATAAGTAAGAGTGAAGATCAGAAGAGGCTAGAACTACACAAGTTGTAAATTGCCAGGAAGGCTGAACTCTGGGCACTGGGAAAATCCCTGTTAACTAAGAAGCTCTTGAGCTAAGTGCATCTCCGTTTCAGTGAACTGCAGACAGGTGTGGCCCAAGCTCTGTGTCTGTGCTGAAGCTGACTGGAGTGTCTAACTTAGCAAAACAGGAGTGGAGGGGTGCCTGTTCTGGCAGGAGGGGGTTCTCTGTGGTATCCCAGGTCATCGAGTGATGATCTAAAGGGAAAACAAATGGAAATTGATGTGCAATTTTCCTGGGAAAAGGCTGCCCTGGAAAAAGAAAAGGCTGCCCACCAGCAAACCCTGGACTTAAAAGACAAAGCAATTAAGACCCAGAAGCATGAACTGGCTGTAATGGAGTGGAAGAGGTGCACAAAGACATGTATCCTGGAGCTGGAAGTTGAGGTCCTGATGACTGCTGCGGTGGGAACAGACCCCAGGGACTCTGTAGCTGGAAGCATGCCCAACCTAGTGAAAGGGGGGGGATAAACCCAACTACTGCTGTTTCCTCCCTCTCTGATTTTCCGTGAGTCTAGCTAACACAGATTAGGGGAGGAGCTCCTTAAAGGTATGATACAAGTACCATATATACACAATATATCCCTAAACGCTTTCTTCATTCTGTTTGTCCTTTAGAAAGGAATGTGTTTCCTGCAAATCTTAGGGCATGACTACATGTACAGTGCTGCAGCAGCAGCACATCTGGTGAAGACGCTCTGTGCCAACAGGAGAGAGCTCTTCCGTCAGCATAATAAAACCACCTCTGTAAACAGCAGAAGCTATGTCGGATAGCGCTGTGTACACAAGTGCTTATGTCGGTGTAACTTATGTCGCTCAGGGGGTGGTTTATTCATGATGTTGACACAGGCTGTAGTGTAGACATAGCCCTTTTAGCTCATTCTATTACTGACTTCTCGGTAGTGTAGATTTGAAAATGAGGATCGTGGAGGGTTACTAGACACCTGTGGAGCGGAAAACAGTCACAGAAAGGACCTACCTTCTTAGCTCCTGCACTCCGGCGTGGTAGCTGAGGGCGTGGAGGAATCATCTCCTTAACTCTGTGTGAGAGAAAGCAGAAGGAAGCTATTCCATGTGCAGAAAGCAGCCCCAATCTGTCCTGGACCCAAGTAGTTTGTATTTCTAGGGTTATTGGCCTGTTATAGTTAGTTTGGGGATAAGGCACAGAAACAATCAAATCATGGGAGAAATTATGAAGCCTCACAGGGAATGTCCATACAGCAGCTGGAAGGGCAATTCCCAACCCAGCCAGACACACATGCGCTTGAACTATCATGCTAAAAGCAGTAGTGTGTCCGTGATGGCACGGGTGGTGGCTTGGGCTAATTGCCCGAGTACAATCCTGCCTGACCTCCTGGGTAAATAATTGGGCAGCTATCCTGAACTGCTGCCATGCCATCACAGCCACACTGCTATTTTCAGTGTACCAGCTCAAGTAGAACTGGAAATTACCCTGCTTGCTGCCGTGTAGACATACCATAGACCAAGAACAACTCAGTGCAGACAAAAATCTCTACATTCAGTGTGTGGGGCTCACCGTGACTTCTTGGATAACTAGTTAAATATAAAAATATATGGAGATATACCTATCTCATAGAACTGGAAGGGACCCTGAAAAGTCATCGAGTCCAGCTCCCTGCCTTCACTAGCAGGCCCAAGTACTGATTTTTGCCCCAGATCCCTAAGTGGCCCCCTCAAGGATTGAACTCACAACCCTGGGTTTAGCAGGCCAGTGCTCAAAACCTCACACCTCACTAAAGGCCCAGGGCCTGATTTTCATTTACATTAAAGGGTGTAAAGGGGGCTTAGTATGAACACAAATAAAGTCCCTAGGCTCTTTTCACAAACCTGACTGTCCTGTACTATCTAGTCCAGTGTCTAGTACTTGTGCTGTGAGCCACTGCTCTAGTCCTTTCTATTCCTGCAATGTTTTAATTGATCTCTAGCACCCACCTCTGTACATTGCCACGGGCTGGTCTCTGAAAATGCTCAACATCAGTACAAATATTCAAAGTACATCCCCTACCTCACTTACCTACCCACCTGCTGCCCTATGAACCCCCACATCTCAGATCTTGTATGTTTGTCAATACCAGTCTCATGGAATCCATGACTACTGTCAGGAATGAAAACTGTACAGCATTATCTACTTTATCATTAGCAAACATTGTGAAAATATTGTTAAGGGTCAACGATCAAGCAAATAACGCTGGAAATATGAGTTTAGACTGATAGAGAACCTTAAATTCAGCCCACAGAAGCTGACTATGGAATTCACAGTATTTTAAACACGAGTCCAGAAATGATTCAGTATTGACATACACAGGAATAACATTTGCAACTAGATGAGCACACTTCTGGGTGTAACCTGATTACCATCCAGGGCCAGAATAGATTCAGATTTCAAACCCAGATTCCCAGATCCCAAGGCCACTGTGGTCACCTAGTCTGACCTGTATAACACAGGCCAGAAGCTCTCCTGCCCAATGTTCAGCATTGCACAACTGGCTGGGTGTTCTGAACCTGATTCCAATCTCACTTACCCCAGTATAAATCAGGACCAATAACACCAAATTCAGTGAAATTGCCCAGAAGTAGAACTGGTGTAAACAAAGTTAAAATGAAGGCTGTTATAAAGGGGTTTCAACTTCCTCTCATGCACCAGACATAGGCCATTGCTAGAGCATACCAGTTTATGTAGGCCAGTGACCTACTGAATTATGGCAATTCCTGTGTTGTTCCAGGAGCAATGGGGAGTAGTGCCCATGCAATGGAATTATTGCGTGGGCTCTGCCCCCATGTAAACTTGTGCATGGGGGTGGGAGGACAGGAGGGCAGTGGAAGCGAGAGCGGTGGAAGCAAGAGTGGGACCCAGAGGGCTGGCGAGCAGGTAGGAACTGCTGGGACCACCCTTCCCAGCCTGAAGTGGGCTGCCACCCCCTCAGCTGAGTCTCAGTAGCTCCCTCACACCCTCTCCTATCCCTCTGCCCCCCTGTGCTGTTCCCTTAGGTCTGTTGATTCAGTTGTACATCGAGAGAGTTTGTGAGGCCCTTTTTCTGCACATGCTGGATTTTATCTGTTTTCAGTATTCTCTCTTTCCTATTCAATAAATTATACATTAAAAAGAACCATACAAGGCTAGGTGAAATGTGAATCTATCTTCCTGTCTTCCAAACCCACACCAGTTCCCTGTTCTTAATGGGCCTGATCCAAAGCCCAATGAAGTCAAGGCAATTCTTTCTATTGATTTCAATGGACTTTGGATCAGGCCCATTATTATTTATACAGCACCACAAGCGTGCGTGACATTTAACAGATACATTACAAAACAGTCCCTGGCCTGAGGAGCTTACAGTCAAACCACTGACTCCAGTGTTACAGTCACGCCTTTACGCACCGACTGGCGAGCTCCTCCGGCAATCGTTTTGGTACCAAGGCCTTGGCCAGCTCTATTTCCATCACCAGGAATGTCCCTGCATCTACATATTGCTGTGAAGACAAACATTGCTCTCTCAGTGTCACATTTTTCAGTGTCACTGCTGTCATGACTGAAGCCTTAGCACAATGCCAAATGTTTACCAAGGACTCTGCTGGAATCATAGAGTAACAGCTTGTTTTCTTATCTGATCTCAAGATTTTATATCACAGAAAAATCGAGTTAGAGAAAGGCACAGGTCTGGAGTAATAATTTCCTCAGATTCTTTTTTTTTTTTTGAGAAGGAAGCCAAAATATGAAAACTGTTGAAGAACCCTCCTAAATTCAGTCCCCGATATTTTTGATCCCCCACTTGAATGATAATGTGTGCACAGATGTCACTGGAGAGATCTCACTGTGGTAGCTGCAAAAGAGGTGAAAGTCCCCAGTCCTCAGCTCTCCTAGCAGAAGTCAATTATGTAGATGATGCTGGAATCTGGGCTATGGGAATTTACACAATGACAGTCTACAGATTCTTTCCATCTCTTTAAAGCACACACTTACCTGTCCTTCCAGGTTCTGACACACTGTTGCTTCAGTTTCTATAGCAGTCTCTGACACCTGAGATTTTAGCGTAGTGGACATCTAGCAAGAGAAAGAAGGTCTACATTGTTCAGTATTCAAAGATCCTCATACTTCCCCAAATTAATCCAGTCCCTGTGACACCAAGAGAGCAGTAAAACAGAGGTTTATTACCTGCTTACTGTGCTACAGTTTTGAAAGCCATGAATATTAAACAGCCAAGCCATTCTCAATGTTAGATTTGGTTCATGCATCATGTATTAGGAAATTCCAAAGTGATGACGATTTTTCAATCATTCAGGAAGAAGGAATACTAGCTGGCCCCCTGCCTCCCTTCTTTCCTAAAACATGCAACGTTTCCAAGTTTCTGAGTTCCACAAATCTGCTTTCTCTTATACAAACTGTGACACTGTATGGAATATGTGGGACACTTTGTGATATTACTGATACCATATTATAAAATTGCAAGGAATCTGGCCAGATATGAAATGTAAGGTATCTATGAAAATGTTATAATTTGCCAAGTATGATAATCTTGTGTATATGTTTGTATCACCTTTTTATGGTGAGTTATAGATATGTAGAGTATATCGGTTATTTCCAAACTTTTGCTGTGTTTCTGGGTAACACCCCCAGACAGATTGGCAACAGCACTGCCTAGCCTGTTCAATAGCTCATCAAGGTTCATCTGCTATACAACTGACCCATTGAGAGAGGGTAAGGGATACACCTTATGAGACAGCAAGGCATGTAGGGGCACGTCGGTAGACAGAAAACTCTAAGGCTTTTCCATGCCATGTGCTGTGAAGCTTGTGTTTGGGACACAGGAAGTACAAGCCACATGGCAAAAGAATATAAAAGGCAGCTGCATCTTCTCCATTTTGTCTTCATTCCTGCTTCTTACCCTTGAATAACTTTTCTACAAACGAAGCTCTGAACAAAGGACTGAATGACCCATCCAGCTGTGGATGTGTTCCAGAAGGACTTTCAAGCCAGCAATCTCACCAGTATTGCTACGAACCTGATATATGGACTTTGAAGTCTCTGTATGTATCTGAGTGCTTTACCATTTAACAACTCTCTTGTTCTTTCTTTTTTCTTTATGATAAACCTTTAGTTTTAGAAGAACAGGAGGACTTGTGGCACCTTAGAGACTAACAGAGGTGCCACAAGTCCTCCTGTTCTTCTTTTTGCGGATACAGACTAACACGGCTGCTACTCTGAAACCTTTAGTTTTAGGCACTAAAGGATTGGCTGGCAGCGTGGTATTTCGGGTAAGAACCAAATTTATACTGACCTGGAAATGTGGCTGACCCTTTGGGGTCAGAAGAACATTTTATATAGTGAGCACAATTTTTTAAATAACTTCTCACTATCCTGGACTTAGGTGCTGATTGGTAGCCAGAGAACTGGAATGCAATAAAGGGGGCTAGGTGATTTCTTTTTTAGCTTCTTGATAACCAGTGTCGGGGAGATCAGAAGCACAGTTTGTGACTGGTTGATTAACTTAACTTCAGTGTTAACCACCAGTTTTGGGTGCATCTACCCTCCCTTTTGCAGCTTTCCCTAACCTTGGCATTTTCAGTGAGGTCTGCCCCAGGCACCCCAGGTCACACAAGCATGGCAAGGCCCAAGAGCTTTATAACCATGGGTAAATTTCTCTCTAACCCTTACCTTTCTTAGAACATCCTTCTCTTTGGTCATTTTATCCTCTTTCTGGTTCCTACTGGGCATAGCTTTTGAATGAGGGGAGCTGGCTGCTGCGATCACTGGCCCTAATTTGTTCAGATTGGCTTGATGCCCAAGATCACGTAAAATGCTGAATAGACACTTAGTCTGAAAAAGAAGGAAATTATGAAATTGAGGCAAAAAAAGAAATGCAGCTTGCGGGACTGGACTTCACCATCCTTCTTGCCTCAACACTCACATGTCAGAGCACAGCAATGAATCATTAAATTATCACTAAACATTTTTCAGAGGTTGCCTTTTTAAATAACATTTTATCTCTGCATAGGAGGGTTGCATCACCTGCAATTTAGCACCTATTTAAAAGCTATGGTTAGTGCAATAACTTAGGTTGGTTTGAATTAGCTACATCATCTGGACAACAGCTCTCATCAAGCAGAAGGTCCAGTCCATGGCATTAAGGAGACCAGGAAATGAGAATGTAAGAGAGACAGAGAGAGCATGTGTTGTTTTATTTGCAAGTTACAATGTATTTTTATAATTGTGACCCAGTGGGGAGTACCATATGGGAAAGAAGACATCACCAAAGCATTGCTGGGATACTGTGGAGCAGTAGGGTGACCAGACAGCAAGTGTGAAAAATCAGGACAGGGGGTGGGGAGTAATAGGAGCCTATATAAGGAAAAGCCCCAAATATCGGGACTGTCCCTATAAAATCGGGACATCTGGTCACCCTATGGAGCAGAGACTAGAGGAAAGTTGTCTGCCTGGACCTGTTTTTCAATAAACCATCTCCTAGAAGGATAAAGTTTGTGTGACTCACACAGGAAAGGGCTGGTGTTTTCATCCAGGTCCAGCTACTAGACTGCACCTGGGATATTTGTGATCCCCAGTCAACAGTTAAGGTGAATGAGGGGACCAGTAAAACCAACTTACTTTCCCTTGTGTGAGTCTCTCCTGCTTTGGGACAAACGCAGAAACAAGTTCAACATTGTTCAAGGGAAACATGAATGTTAATATTTGCCTAAAGTAACATGGTTGGGGGAAGGGGAGAAGAGAAACTAAAACAGAAAAAACTGTATGAATTACAACCTCAATGTGGTCCTTTTAATTAATTAAAATCTTTTGAGCATCCTTGGTGGTAACTACACTGATCCAGTAACCACTGTATTATCCTAGGGAGGACCTGCCTCACTAAGAAGTGGTGGGGAAAACACCTATCATAAGGGGGAAGAGGATTTTTACAACACTGATTAGCTGCTGCCAGAGAAAGGAGTGCAGACAAGTCATGTCCTAAGGGTCCCTTCAATCCCCAAACCCCATTGCACAGGATGTCTGCCTCATACCATGGCTTAGGAAATAAATTGGCTCATTTAGGAAACTGCTCCAATAAGCTTGGAAATCCAGTGAATCCAGAGCCAGCTTTATCGTAAAGGCAAACCTAAAATACCATTCTGATAGCCCTGACTGCTCCCAAACATGTGATGCATGAACACAGATGGACAAGGAGATTGTACTGCAGTGTACAGTACAAGCCCATTCTCACCTTCCCAAACACCTCACTGTCTTGATATGCAAATACACGGAAAGCCCCTCGTATGCGCTTCACACCAGGGTACAGCAAAGGCACCATGTTGACGTATGCCACGCCATGGAAGAAAATCTGTCCATCATCATCTCCCTGGAAAGGCAAACAAGACCAGGCATGAGTTAGCTAAATGATTGTTCTCAGGACTGTTCTTTGCAAGGTTTTCAGGCCATCACCGCAGGCTTCTGCATACTGCACCAATTCCTAATAAAACGAAGTTATATCAATGGTGTCCTGTCAGTGAAGTTTCCCCAGCTGGCATAAAGCTGTGTCAGCATGAAAGAATATGCTGTAGTCCTTCCATACCCAATATTATTCCAATCTCTGCAAGTCAAGGACACATTTTCTTAGTGAAGCCAAGTGCTCTGTTCCTACTGGGCTGAATCCTGGCACTCAAAGAGATAAGCCTCTAAAGGCACTCACCAGCTGACTAGGAAACAGAATGTTCTGCTAGAGTTATGAGGAGCTTAGTGTCCAGTATGGGGCAAGGAGAACATAGTTAGTCATTGCTGCAAAATCATATGGCCAGTTTAGGATCCCTGAACATCTGAGAGGTGTTCAAGGAACATCTTGGCCAAAGGAAAGATCAGCTAATCACTTTCCCAAGCAGTTACTTTCCCAAGTAATCCCTCTTCAGTTGCCATGGTACTAAAGAGCACTAGCAAGATAGTTGTGTGTTGTAACTTGAAACGTTGCTATTTGTTTGACAGCTTTGTAAGGCTGATTGCTCCATTACCAAAGCCTCTAGCCCTCCCTAACTCACCTCTGCCATTTGGAAACTGTTCCTGGCTTAGCAGAACCACTGATGGAAAATGGCACCAAAATACAATCATACACATACATACAAATCTCTAGGCATATTTACCTTGTCTAACTTGCTAGATTTCCCTTTGGTGGAAGTAACCACAGGCACCCTGGTAATCTCCACTGGCCAGTACCGGCATTCTGCAATGCGCTTCTGTAAACTGCCACACCAAAGGAGACAATTGAGAAATATAGAAAAACAGTCCAGAGATTAGCCTGTGCCATGTAGGGAAAGTGAGGCTACACATTTACAGTAAACTCTATGGGAAGAAATAAACTGGTAGAATTATTTTCTTAAAAAAAATAAAAATAAAAAAATAAAAAAAAATCTACCAGTGTCCCCAGTGAAATGTTCTATTCTACGTTTCAGTTTTTATTAGCAGGGACAACTGCATGAAAACAGGAATGTTATTCCAAGAGTTCATCAGCTCCTATGGCTCATTCTCCACTGTAAATCGCAGTGCTTTGGCTGTGCTATCACAGCATTCAACTGTAAAAATCACAAAGGACAGAATCACAGGATAGAATCGCAGAAATGTAGGGCTGGAAGGGACCTTGAGAGGTCGCCTAGTCCATTACCCCATGCTGAGGCAGGATCAAGTATACCTATGCCATCCCTGAAAGGTGTTTGTCTAACTTCTTAAAAACCTCCAATGATGGGGATTCCACAAACTCCCTTGGTAGCCTATTCCTGTACTTAACTGTCCTTATAGTTGAAAGTTTTTGCTAATATCTAATCTAAATCTCCTTTGCTGCAGATTAAGCCCATTACTTCTTGTCCTATCTTCAAATGGATATGGAGAACAATTGCTCACTGGTCTCTTTACACCAGTCCTTAATATACTTGAAGACTGTTATCAGGCTCCCTCTCAGTCTTCTTTTCTTAAGACTAAACATGCCCAGGTTTTTTTAAACTGTTCCTCACAGGTCAGGTTTTCTAAACCTTTTTATCATTTTTGTTACTGTCCTCTGTACTTTCTCCAACTTGTCCAAGTCCTTCTTAAAGTGTGGCACCCAGAACTGGCCACAATACTCCAGGAGAGGCCTTACCAGCACCGAGTATAATGGAAGAGTTACTTCCCAGGTCACACTTACGACACTCCGGTTAATACACCCCAGCATGATATTAATTTTTTTTACAACTGCATCTGTAGTTGGCTCACAATCAATGTGACCCAGTATAACCCCCAGATCCTTTTCAGCAGCACTACTGCTTAGCTGGCTATTCCCCATTTTGTAGTTGTCTGTAAGTGTAGCACCTTGCACTTGTCTTTATTGAATTTCATCTTGTTGATTCTGACCAATTCTCAAGCCTATTTTTAAGTCTAATCCTGTCCTCCAAAGTGCTTGCAATCCCTGCCAGCCTGGTGTCATCCACAAATTCTAGGTGCTTACAGATTATTTAATAATTTGTTCCAGTATCTTTCCAGGTATCAAAGTTAGGCTGACTGGTTTATAATTCCCTGGGTCCTTTTTGTTCCCCTTTTTAAAGATAGCTACTATGTTTGTTCTTCTCCACTCCTCTGGGACCTCACCCATCCTCCATGAGTTCTTGAGGATAATTGTTAATGGTTCCGAGACTGCTCCACCCATTGGCACCGACTCCGTGGTTTCTGCAGGGCTGCAGCACCCATGGGGGAAAATTAGCAGGTGCTCCACGCCCACCAGCAGCCAAGCTCTCCCAGCCCCATCCCCTCCTCACCTTCTCCTCCCCCAAGCGCACCGCGTCCCCACTCCTCTCCCTCCCAGCACTTCCCGCCTGCCGCCTAACAGCTGTTTGGCGCGCTTAGGACTTTCCAGGAGGGAGGGGGAGGAGTGGGGATGCAGTGCACTCAGGGGAGGAGGTGGTAAAGAGGCAGGGCAGGGGTGGGGACTTGGGGGAAGGGGGTGGAATTGGGGCGGGGCGAGGTTGGTGCAGGGGTGGGCAGGGGTGGGGTCAGGGGCAGGGGGTCGAGCACTCACGGGGAAGACAGGAAGTCGGCGCCTATGGCTCCACCTAGTTCCTTAAGTACCCTAGGGGTGCATTTTGTCAGGCCATGATGATTTGAATACATCTAATTTATCTAAATATTCTTTAACCTGTTCTTTTCCTATTCTGTCCTGTGTTCCTTCCCTCTTGTTGTTAATATTAACTGTGTTAAGCATCTGATCATAATTAATGTTTTTAGGGAAGACAGAAGCAAAAAAAACATTAAACACCTCAGCTTTTTTGGTGTTGTCCATTAGCTCTCCTTCCCCACAAGTAATAGACCTACACTTTCCTTCACCTTTCTCTTGCCCCTACTGTATTATAGAACCTCTTCTTGCCTTTTATGACCCTGGCTAGGCATAACACAATTTGTGCCTTAGGCTTTCTGATTTTGTCCCTACATGCTTCTGCTATTCTTTCACACTCATCTTTAGCAATTGGTCCAGGCTTCCACTTTTTGTAGGATTACTTTTTGATTTTCAGGTCATTAAAGAGCTCCCAATGCAACCATGTTGGCCTCTTACTATTCCTCCTATCTTTGCATTGGGATAGTTTGCTGTTGATAGGCTAGGATGATCACTTAGGGCAGGGAGAGAGCTGGGAAGGTTTAAAGAGGAAACTTCAGACCACATCTTATGTCTTCTTTCATGCTACTTGTTATGCCTGGAATAGCCTTCCATTTAACGTGAGCCAAGTCCTCCCTCTCAAAACACTCCTGAAGATAACCATCTTCCCCCTCCTGCAAAGCATCCACTCTGTTTGTTCAGTACCCTTTGCACTGGACAGAACAAACCATTTTGTGGCTTTAGAAAATAAGCATTTTGGGGCTGTGACTCTTATTTGTTTGGCACATTTTACTCACTGTCCCACATTAAATATAGATCTATTATTAATTGGCAAATCGGTCTGAAACATGTTGGAGTTTTCCTTTCTTTTCTCCCCTTTACCTTAGAAAGGAGATGAATAAGAGCAGACATGACAAAAGTTTAAAATAATGAATTATAGAGAAGGTAGATGGAGAGTGTCCATTCTTCCGGTCTTATAGCTCAAAAACAAAGGGAACATTCAATGAAATTGAAAAGTAGCAAATTCAAAACGGATACAAGGAAATACTTCTACACATAATGTATAACTGGACTATGGAACTCATTGCCACAGTATGACACTGAGGTCAAAAACTTAGCAAGATTCAGAGGGATTTGATATTTATATAGATAACAGAAATATCCAGACTTATGGATGCTAAAAAAATTAAAAGTACTGGAAGGGATATAAAACCTCATGCTTCAGGATTTAAAACAAGCTCTATGAGGGATTAGGCAGATTACCCCACATATATGGTGGGGTCTATTGCGTCTTCCTCGAAAGCACCTGGTGCTGGTCACTGTCAGAGACAGGATACTGAAATAGATGAATCATGGGGCTGATGCAGTCTGGAAATTCATATGTTCCTCCCCATCCCCATCACTTTTTGCCCAGAGAATTTTCCTTAGTTTTCTTACCTGAGAACTGCTGGAGGGTCTAGGTAACAGCGCCTTTCCAAGTCCCAAACAATTCTCTTCTTTATGCTCTCTGCCTGAATCCTAAATTCCCTGTCCTAGGAGAAACAGTCAGATGTTCAGATCACACCCTGACTCAGTACACTGCATTCCAACTGATGGCAGTGCCTAGCCTAGCGGTGAAATGCTTATCACCTCCAAGGGGAGAACTTATTGCAGAATTCAACTCCACACAGAAAAATCAGCATATGACCAAAATGAGTTAGCAACAGTTACTATAGTTCTTGGGCCAATTAAAGTTAGATTTACTTGTGTCACCAGCAGCCTGGCTTGTGATGGTGCTTGGACAAGCATCAGGTCTCCTCCTCTGAACCTTGCTTCTCATTCCTCCCATTTTGTATCTTTGAAAGTAGGTTGTCAGTAATTAGTTTTGCTACATACTCTGGCTCTCTCCCGGCTGCTTCAAGGTCATTTCTTCCTCACCTCTGTTTTGTTGAGCTCTCCATCCTCCTCCTCATAGGGGCCACCAACAATAAAAGAGTCTGGAATGTTTTGAGCTCCTGGTGCCAGGATGTTGCTAATGGGCCATTTTTTTGGCCGAGGTATTGGCTCTTTTTCACCACCAAGCTTCAGGATCCCGTTCTTGAATGCCAAGGGGTACTCTTTCTAGAGAGGTATAAAGGAAAAGGATTTTCATTCAGAGGTCTGAGCAAAAGCAAGTAAACACTATAGTGAGGTGTGACCAACAAGTAAAAAGCAACATTATAGCGACACAGCTTGGAAAACATGCTCCAGCCCACACAGGTATAGAAGCTACAAAACACAAGCATCAAACTGCATGAACCGACAGAGACAGGAAAATCCCACCCATTTCAACACACATGCACATGGAAGTTGCCATGGTGATGAACAGACCAGGCAACAATGGGCTTGATCTAAGTCACAGAACTATACATACACAAACAGCTGAAAAATCACTGACAAATATCAATATACTTATGTGGCCACAGAAACAGTTGGACATACTCACATAATAGGCATAGGCATTCATTACTCATGCAGATTAACATCTTAGAAACCACAACCACAGAAGCAAAGATCTATCTGGGACATGTACAAAGAGTTCATTGACAGTTCCCCACCTCTCCAACAGTTGGTACTTGCAAGCAAACCATGTAGTTTTGCTGGGGTCCTGTGGGAACAAACACTTCAGGGACAGAATAAGCAGCCTCCAAGGTAACCCTGAGGAGATTGCCACCTGAAAGTTGTGATACAGAAAGCAGGGACTCTTGGATGGACACTGACACTTCAAGGCCACACTGCAAAACAAGAGCAAACTGAAGTGACATTCCACTGGAAACGGCAAAGTTATTAAACAGTTACCATGCATCTGTCTTTGCAGAGGAAATGAGTAGAGGTCTGCCTAAGTTAGAAATCTACAATATTATTTTATTCGTTGATTCAAATGAAGACAAAATGGGCATTACTGTGTGCTAAATGAATCTTACGGTAATTAAATTATTCGTTTCCAAATTGTAATGTTTCTCTACAGTAACTCCTCACTTAACATTGTAGTTATGTTCCTGAAAAATGCTACTTTAAGCAAAACAATGTTAAGCAAATCCAATTTCCCATAAGAATTAATGTAAATAGGGGGGGTTAGATTCCAGGGAAATTTTTTTTGCCAGACATATATATATATATATATATATATATATATATATACACACACACACACACACACAGAGTATAAGTTTTAAACAAACAATTTAGTACCATACACAGCAATGATGATTGTGAAGCTTGGTTGAGGTGGTGGAGTCAGAGGATGGGATATTTCCCAGGGAATGCCTTACTGCTAAATGATGAACTAGCACTCGGCTGAGCCCTCAGGGGTTAACACATTGTTGTTAATGTAGCCTCACACTCTACAAGGCAGCATGAATGGAGGGAGGGGAGACAGCATGGCAGACAGAGACGGAGACACACACCCTATGTGAGAGAGAGATGCGCATTGCCCCTTTAAGTACGCTGACCCCACTCTAAGTACATTGCCTTTTTAAGTAGCTCAGCAAGTTGAGACAGCAGCTGCTGCCAGCAAGCTCCCTCCGTCCTGAGCCCTGTTGTGTCCCTGCCCTCCCCCCCCCTCCACTCTGTGGAGATGGGGTAAAGGAGCGGGGGGCAGAAGTGGGGGTAGGGGGACACCCTGACATTAGCCCCCCTCCTACCCCGCCTGCACAGCAAGCAGAAGGCTCCCAGGGACAGCTCCAAGGAAGAGGGCAGGAGCAGCACACGGCAGTGGGGAGAGGGACAGCTGAACAGCTGGCAACTGATAGCCTGCTGGGCGGCTGCTGCACAGGGAACTTAGGGGAACAGGGAGCTGATAGGGAGACTGCCAGTCCACCCTGGTTCCAAGCACCTAATTTGCTCCAATGGGCTGCTCTTTCTGCAAGCAGTGGACAAAGCAAGTGGCTGCCAAACAAGGTTATAAGGGAGCATTGCGCAACTTTAAACGAGCACATTCTCTAATTGATAAGCAACGTAACAACGTTAACTGGGACAACTTTAAGTGAGGAGTTACTGTATTTAGAATGTAAGCTTCTCAGGGCAGGGACCATGTCTCTCACAGTCACTGCTTAACAAACAAATGAAAAGTTAAAACTTAGCTGTGTTGAAAGAACATAAAGAATGCAAAATGAAATACTCAACATTCAGGAGATGCCAAAGTTAACACATGGAACCTCAACTGAGCTCTTTATCCATATACATTATTACACAGTATTTAATTACAAGATCACATATAGGATGGATGGGATTCAGTGAATGAAGTAACTTTTGAATATTTATTATCTTTACTGTTCAGTGTGAGTGGACACTTGCCTCATTCATTACATATCGATTGACCTGTCTACTGACAGCAGAAATATATTTTCAGATATACCAGTGTAAATTTAAAGTCCACTGATTTCAATGAATTTACACTGGTAATTGCAAACAGAATTTGGATTAAAATTAGACACATTTCCTCATTCACTATGTATCATTGCTTCATTCACTGAACACTGTTCAACCAGTGTGCTGAATAAGGCAGGGATCCTATAGTAAAAATAGTATGCGATGAAGTACTAAAAGACCATGTAATATTTTGTTTGCACAAAGGGACAGAGTTAAGGTTATTCAGGCATCCTTAATAAAGCCATTTTCTGATTTTTCAGTCCTTCGCTTTGTTACATTAACGTTCTTTCAATGTAGCTTTTTTTACAGCATATATTAGGGTTTATGGACCCAATCCTGCTCCTATTGTAATCAATGGGAGAAGGACAGGGCCCCACATTTTTATATGTATTACCATAATGTATACATAATTTGCAATATGGCTGAGTCATAGTTCCTGAAATATTCATAGCTTTTGATTTAAATTGCACCATATAGCTGCATAGTTGAATTATTGAGTGAATGGCCTTGGGAAATTCTAAATACCTTGGCATCTGGACGAAGGCTCTCTAGTGGAGAGCCAGGAACTGGATGCAGTGGAACTGTTGCTCTAAATGAACACTGTCCTGTGAAGAAACAAAGACAGAATCAGCACAAAGTCTGAAGCCCTCCTGTAGTGAAATCACTTCATGAATGGAAAAACTGTGCTATCTGCCCCCCATATAATCCAACTTTCTAAAGACAGCACTAGGTATTATTTGTCAACAGAAGTGAAGCTACAATGAAGAAGCTCTGTGAGAGCAAGAGGTGGATGTGGACACAGTATGAATTCTACTTTGCACCTTCCAGCAGAGGTAGAAGGTCCACAACAGCCTGACCAAGAGCCACAGTCTTTTCCTCCTTCTGCTTCTTCTCCTTTGGTAAAACTTCAATCACAGTCACTGAGGGGGGGAAAACATAGAATCTGGTGATGTTTCTCAATCACCTATAAAACAGCAGTTGGAAACAGGGAGATCATTCAGGGTGCCTAAAAAGTATATTAGCTCTTAACCAACATTCCTACTTGATTCCCCAGTGATTGAAGGGGATAGAATAGCTGAGTGTTTCCCACAGCCAGTGCTCAGACTTCATTCTCAAGCAAGTCCTGCTGGAAGAGGATGAGAATAGAGAAGCTGAGAGTTCCCTATAGGGATGCTTCTACTCCATTCTCTAATGAGTGACTCCTGCTAGGAGCAGATGGGGATGAAGCAGTGAGAGATCCCCACGGCCAGAGCTCCTTTCAATTCTCTAGTGATTCATTCTGAGCAAATATAAATGGACAGTTAGAGTGACAGTTACTTACAGAATAAGGGTTTGTGTGCGATGTCATCTAGCGAGTTTGGCCCATCAGAGTTGTATTCAAAGCTAGTGGTGAAGTTATATTTCACTGTCCCATCTGAAGAAACATCAATTTTCAGGGAGTCACCCAGGATAACACCATTATACTCTGCACGCACATAGGTCACTGGAGTGTCTCCTTTGACACCTTTCTGGCAAACACAAACCAACAATAGGTTAATTATTTTATTCTACTGCAAAAGGCAGATTTCAAACTGCTCACAACCAGAGCTGTCCACAAAAGGTGGTTGAGCTAAGGAAAAAAAAGATTTTTTTTCAGTTACTCCACACACAAGAATGGGTTTATGATGAAAAATTCTGGTCTCACTGAGATTTCACCCTCTTTTTTTCATTCTCTCTCTCTGCAGCACCCCAGTGGTTACTAGCACCCAGATGTGGTAGGGACATTTAGAACTAATAGTTTTCATTAACATGGAGGAGGAGAGAAGCATAACTACACTGACTTTCATCCAAAGGGGCAACATAATAATGAAGAATAATAATAATTTCAAGACAGGTTCTGATTTTTGTAAACAACTGAGGAGGTAGCTCACAAATGGCATGGCTGCATTAATATGAAATTCTAGAATACTGTATAGCTAAAGAACTCCTTGAAATCTAGTGGGAATTTTAGCAAGCTTTTTGGAAATATTTGGATTCTGTAGACTCATTAATTCTACACTAGTAGCTTTAAAGAAGGGCACAGTTTTTAGCATGTGTTTACTAGTGTTCTTAAACATAGGAATATAGGAAATTCTAAAGTATATCAGACCAGTGGTCCATTTAACTCACCAGCTTTTCTCTGACAGTGGCCACTGGCCAGGAGCAGATGCTCCCAAAGACAGTGCAAGAAATGATGAGGTGGGAAATTATAATATAACCTCAATACAGGGGGAAAATATTTCCTAACCCTCTCAAGATAGAGGTTGACTTATGACCAACAAAGGCTGATATCCTCTCCAAACTTTTCTTTAATTCTTATCCATATAAGCCAAATCTTTATTTGAATCCTGTTAAGCAATTTTGCCTAATGATACTTTGCGGTAATCATAGACTTTAAGGTCAGAAGGGACCATTATGATCATCTAGTCTGACCTCCTGCACAATGCAAGCCACAGAATCTCACCTCCCCCCCCCCCCTGTATCAAACCTGTGTCTGAGCCACTGAAGTCCTCAAATCATGGTTTAAAGACTTCAAGGTGCAGAGAATCTTCCAGCAAGTGACCCGTGCCCCATGCTGCAGAGGAAGGCGAAAAACCCCCAAGGCTTCTGCCAATCTGCCCTGGAGGAAAATTCCTTCCCGACCCCAAATATGGCGTTCAGCTAAACCCTGAGCACGTGGGCAAGACTCACCAGCCAGACACCCAGGAAAGAATTCTCTGTAGTAACTCAGATCCCACCCCATCTAACATCCAATCACAAGCCATTGGGCATATTTACCGCTAGTAGTCAAAGATGAATTAATTGCCAAAATTAGGCTATCCCATTATACCATCCCCTCCATAAACTTATCAAGCTTAGTCTTGAAGACAGATATATCTTTTGCCCCCACTACTCCCCTTAGAAGGCTGTTCCAGAACTTCACTCCTCTGATGGTTAGAAACCTTCATCTAATTTCAAGTCTAAATTTCCTGAAGTCCAGTTTATATCCATTTGTTCTTGTGTCCACATTGGTACTGAGCTTAAATAATTTCTCTCCCTCCCTGGTATTTATCCCTCTGATATATTTATAGAGAGCAATCATATCTCCCCTCAGCCTTCTTTTGGTTAGGCTAAACAAGCCAAGCTCTTTGAATCTCCTTTCATAAGACAGGTTTTCCATTCCTCGGATCATCCTAGTAGCCCTTCTCTGAACCTCTTCCAGTTTGAATTCATCCTTCTTAAACATGGGAGACCAGAACTGCACACACTATTCCAGATGAGGTCTCACCAGTGCCTTGTATAACGGTACTAACATCTCCTTGTCTCTACTGGAAATACCTTGCCTGATGCATCCCAAGACCGCATTAGCTTTTTTCACGGCCATATCACATTGGTGGCTCATAGTCATCCAGTGATCAACCAATACTCTGAGGTCCTTCTCCTCCTCTGTTACTTCCAACTGATGCCTCCCCAGCTTTCATTGTGCATTGTGTAATCAATATATCCTTTTATCAGTTTTAAATTTGCTGTTTTTCAGTTTCATTAAATGCCTCCTTATTAATCCATTAAGAGAAAGGCTAAATAGAAGACACCTTTTCTATACCATTCATTATTCTGTATTCCTTTCTCATGTCCTCTCTTATTCATCTCCTCTCTAACTAAACATTCCCAAATTTCTTCTATATACCTTCATCTGGAAGCTTTTACGTATCCCTTAACATTTCCCTCCCCCCCCACCCATCTCTTAGCCCTCTCTATACTTGCTATTTTCTTTTTGAGAGGGGGCGACCAGAACTGAAGTATTCCAGTTCAGGTTGTACCACTGATTTATATAATGACATTTAATATTTTCAGTATTATTTCTCATCTCATTCCTTTATAGACTTCCCTACTGCACAAAGACATAGCAAGGGTAAATCTATTAATGCATGAGAGGTATTTTGATACTATGGTATAAATGCCTAGACAGATAGCTAGATGCATTCTACCATTTTATTTGCTTTTCTGACTGCTGCTATATAATGAGCAGAAATTTTCATTGTGCTGTCCACTGTGACACCCAGGTCTTTTTTCTGAGTTGTTACAATTACTCTAGACGTCAATAAGATCAGCCAGGAATGTAATGTGGTTCATAGACTCCATTAATGGCCAGATTTTGATTTTAGTTAACTGGCACAAATTTCAGTGGAGTTATTTGAGATTTACATTGCTGTAACTGAGATCAGAATCAACTCTTTATAAGTATTTGTCTCTATATTATGTTGGTGATGGAAGGAGGGTATGGAATTTAAAAAAAAAAAGAACATGTTAGCAAAACAGGAGTATGACCTATATCATGCATTGCTTAGAAAACTTTGTTGTAAAGAATTAACTAAAAATACTGATAGTAATGCAAGAGGGGGCATAGCAGGTCATGTTTCAAATTAATGTTTATGCAATGCAATATTCCTGGATGGGCTGTCGGTGGGGATTGAACCCAAGATTTTTGGACCAAAAAACAAGACCCTTTACTCTACATACGAGCTAGCCACTACTGGGGAACAGAGAACCATGCTGTGTAACTATGGGTTACACTGAGGTCCTGGTTTCATTATAGATTGCTCAGGAGTGTTATGTTCTCACACCAAGTTTTGGAAGCGTTTACAGCATAAAAGTTCATGCCTGCCCCATTTACTAAACCAGATATATTTAATGCCAGACAAGATGAGACATTTCAGAAGCCTTTACCAGGTCACGTGCCTCCAACACTGTGATCTGTACCGGTTTGATTGGGGACAGAGGTGCCTCAATGGAAGAAGGTGGAGCCAATATAAGGGATCCTCTTTTACTAGCCTGCCCAGAGAGAACAGCCATGTCTCTGCAGAAATAAGGAATGAAAAAAATTAAACATACCCATACTCTTTCTTCTAGGCTCTGTTTTGCAGTAACTCAGCACAACCTCTTGTTATGCTCTCAGCAGCACTATTCCTGTGTTGTGAGCTCTTCTACCTTCTCTAAAACTACCCCCTCTCCCAGCTAATCAAATTCAAAATAATGTAAATGATACACAGAAACGGCACATTCTAATAAGATTCAAGACCTGGATGTTGAAACATCTCAAAATGCACATGGTTTTACTGATCACACAAACACTTTGTACAGTTCAGTTCCCTTCAGTGTGAAACTCAAAGTGAAAAATATCTTATGGACATAAACCCCAAATGGTACAGGACGGGGAGCATGTCAAACATTTGTGTGATGTATCTAGCTATGGAGGGAGAGTGGGGTGAAGGGATACCCAAAGAAGGGCAGGTCCCAGGGACAGGGATACCCAGTGTGTGTGTGGGGGGGGGGGAGTTCCTGTGGCAGGGGATAGGCAGGGAGGGAAGGGGTACCCAGAGGCAGTTCCCAGGGCAGGAGAGGAGAGGGAACAGCCAACGGAGGGCAGTTCCCAGGGATGGGGATAGCCGGTGGGGGGGAGTTCCTGGGGGAAGGGGAGGCGCGGAGGGGATACCTGGTGGGGGGCGGTTCCCAGGGCAGGGGATAGCCAGGAGAGGATACCTGCGGGGGGGGGGGGCAGTTCCTGGGGGAGGGATACCTTCTTCGGAGGTGCATCCGAAGAAGTGGGCTGTAGTCCACGAAAGCTTATGCTCTAATAAATTTGTTAGTCTCTAAGGTGCCACAAGTACTCCTGTTCTTTTTGCGGATACAGACTAACACGGCTACTACTCTGAAACCAGAGGTGGGGAGTTCCCGGGAGGAGGAGGGGACAACCGGGGGTGAGGGGGGCAGTTCCCAACTTCCATGGGCAGGGGATAGGCTAGGCGGGGATATCCGGTGGAGGCCGGTTTCCGGGACAGGGGATAGCCGGGAGAGGATACCCAGAGCCTGGAGGGGGCAGGTCCCGCGGTAGGAGGGAGGGATACCCAGAGGGGCTGTTCTCGGTAGGGGGAGAGGACAGCCTGGGGGGGGAGGGGCAGTTCCCAGGGCAG
This sequence comes from Chrysemys picta bellii, assembly GCF_011386835.1. Taxonomy (NCBI): domain Eukaryota; kingdom Metazoa; phylum Chordata; order Testudines; family Emydidae; genus Chrysemys; species Chrysemys picta. The sequence continues at coordinate 57,758,213 of NC_088800.1, forward strand.
GGGATAGGCTAGGCGGGGATACCCGGTAGAGGCCGGTTCCCGGGGCAGAGGGATACCCAGAGAGGGCAGTTCCCGGGGGTTCCCCGCCGGATGTACATGACGGGGGCAGACCCCAGGGTAGAGTCACCCCTGGTCCCGGGTGTACGGGGACGCGAGCGAGGGGTACTCACCGCTTACGGCTGGGACGGGGAGGAGCGAGTCAGTGATCACTTTTCAGGGGCGCGTCCTCGGTAACCGTAGCAACCGTTCCTACTCCCGCGCGTGCCTCGCCCCTTGCCCCACGCGTAGGGCACGTGACGGTGTTCTGACTCCACCTCTCCTGCCGCCAAGCTTGTTGTGGGCAGCAGGGGGCGGGGAGCCTCTCTCCTGAGCTGGGGCTGAGGCCCAGGCGGCCATTTTGGTTACTGGCGCAGGCGGACTGTGCCCAGCTCCGGAGCCCTGGGCAGACTGGCCAGTCACTTTGATTGGAGCATAGCAGGACCTTGGTTCTAGCTGCGCGGGGCCCTGAGGGGCAAAACCTCATGCAGCCTAGGGCGCCCGGGACATAACCACTCTGACATGCCTGTGTCCTCTCCTGTCAGTGCCATGGGAACATGCTGTGACCTCACACAGTGACATTGTGGGAACAGGTATGAGTTCTCATGGCTGGGCCATGGGAATGCCCTGGGACCTTGCCTGGCACACATCCTCGCCTATCAACACATGATTTTATAATGCTCCCTGTCAATCTGGGGCTCTTTAACTGCTCTCGACCCTATAGTGTGGACCCTATTGTTTAAAGAATTCCCTTACTTAGGGTCCAATGTGCCGTATCCCATATCAAGTCACCATGGAAGCATTATAGCCAGCCCCAAGCATTCAAAACTCATTAGGCCCTGAAAATCATGAGATTGCCTTAAAAGTCACGGGATTTTAAAAAATAATACATTTGGGATTCTTTTTATTTGACCTTTAGGGTCACACTTTCAAGCTTTTCTCTTCAACCCTGAGGGCTTAAAGCTTAATTGAAAGAAAGAAAGAAAGAAAGAAAGAAAGAAAGAAAGAAAGAAAGAAAGAAAGAAAGAAAGAAAGCTGAGATTCTCACATAATGAAATGATGCCATGAGCTGCAGCTTAAGAAAAATATCAAATCTTGCAAGACTCGTGAGAGTTTGTAATACAGTAGAATGCATTTTGTTCCCCATTTCAGCAACAATTACATGAAGTATCACACAGTGCAATACAAATGTAGGGCTTTGGTCCAGGAATGGAACTATTGGCATTTAGATAGATAGGTAGATAGATAGATAATCTTTTATTTCCATGACACATAGGTGACCACCCTACCTGATTTACAGGACATGTGACACAACTGTGAGAAACTAGAATCCTCAAGAGCAGAGTGGATAGCATCTTATAGGGGCAGTATACTAAAGCAGGGAAGAAGGAAATCCGTGGCTCTGAATGTCCTCCTCATCTATAATTTGTTTAGTGTCCATATTGCACTGGAAACATAGTAACAAATTAACAGGCATACACAACTCCTGAGCCACAGGTGCCCTACAAGTCTCATCCTCAGGCATGGAGGGATGTGGGGGCGAAACAGGTGATGCACAGTATCATTGGCCATGGAGAAAGGGTGGCATAGGGTAGATGATATGCACTGTCCTCTTCCAGAGAGGTGAGGTGGGATACACACATTCCAGCCACCTGGAAGTGATGGGATCAGGTAGGTGATACTATCATCCAGCATAGGGGTGAATTGGGTGATTCACAGTATTCCCTGGCATGGGGTTAGTGAATAATACCATATTTTCCAGCAGGGGGCAGGTGAGACATAGGATCCTGGAGCTCCCGTTGTCAGGACCTGATAAGAGTTTTGCACGTGCGTCTCCTAAGAGCCAAGCCCCAGTGTCTCAGTCACTCTACCCAGTGAGAAGTAATTCTTGACAGGGTCTGAGTAGGCAGTATATTCTTAGACCACAAGGTTCTGTCTAGCATTTCTGCAGTTAGAAGCAGAAAACAATCCAGGAGAAGGCAGGCAGCTGCAGCTCTAAGACAAATCCACAGCGAAGAAGAGAGCAACGGAATGGGAAAGAAAGAAAGAAGCAAAGAAAAAGCACCTAGAAGGTTAGTCTGCCTTGTAAGCTGTTGTCATTTCAAGGAATGGATGGTTTAACTTCTCAAAGTTTACTCTGGTCCTTAGATTCCCTTCCTGCACTGCTTTCTTCCTCCCCTCTCGTCACCTCCATTTAGCATTCTCTTACGTTCCTCCTGCTGAAGCAGTTTTTAGACCCATTACATTTCTCCCTTCTGACAAATGGAGCTACAGATGAATGAAGGAACAGGCTAAGAGGATTCAAAGGGGAGGGGAAATAACCTTCTCCAGTCTCTATATTCAGGGGCTGAGCACAATTTTCTCTCTGCTTGGACACCTCAAGCTCCTGGCCGGCATGGGGCTGAGGACCAGGTGAGGAGGGTTTCAGTGAGATAAGCATTTTTAACCATTTTGTTGATCTGGGTTGGAAGAGTGCTTTGAGTGTTAATGTACCCACCGAGTTCCTGGGGGGAGCAGGGTCTTGGGACTAGCTGTGGCTAGCTTGAGGAGCTATGTTTGGATGGTTGGGGAGCAAAATACGGACTGAAAAGATCTGAAAAGTTCCAGGGCAAACAGTTAATGGAAATCACTCCTGCCATTAAAATTGCTTTTGGCTTGATTCCTAGGAGGTCTCTGGCCAGTCCTATAGCTGATTGGCTGGCTCCCCATGGTGACCCAGGACCAGAATAGCACTGCTATCAGATTTGTGTTGGTAGTGGTTGTGTTTTTTCCTGGGTCTATCTTCTTGCCCCATGACATTTGAGCATGGCTGCCCTTGGCTTTCCTCCTTTATTCCTCATCACCCTATCTCCGTAAGTGCTTTTTTTTTTTTTACTCTGGGTTGGAAAGGCAATCAGTCTGGTACAGGAATAGATCAAGCATCTGTCAAGTGATGTGGGAGGCAGTCCGAGTGATCCAACTGGCAAACTCCCTCCTCCGCCCCCGCCCCAGCTCACACATTGAATCCATGCCCTGCTCCCTTGGGTGAGTGATTTGTACCATTCCACCACCACTGGCTTCTGTTGAGCTTGGGTTATTATATGCCACAAGATTCAGGTCCCTGGAGCTGGCGCAGAAAAGTATCTTATAAACACTAGCAGCATGTGCATTGGTACACACACACATGAAGGAAGAATTCTGTCTGTGGAGCACACATGTAGACAGAATGTCACTGCTGGTATATGTATGTATGTGGAGGGGAGAGGGGGAAGAGTATGCTCAGAGGCAGCAGCTAGACCTCCTTTTTACAGGTTTAACATATGCTCCCTCGTGGGCTAGCTGCCACTAGTATGGAAAAGGGGTGAGACCATGGCCATCACCAACACCCCTCCCTTCGCGGTGTATAGCATCACCAACTCCTATGTGCCCATGAAGTTCAAGCATGATCTGTCCCATCCGGAGACAAACCAAACAACATGGACTGGCTGATGGTGGCATCAATGTTTTCCCTTTGCATTTCCTAATTAGGCTGATTGACTTTGTAAGAGCAACGTGGTAGGTGCTCAGATGCTATGGTTATGGGTAGAGCATAAAGCTGGAATAACAACAGCCTAGAATTTAATACTCATCAAATGGAGATCGGGGGTACCAGACTTGTTCCTTCTCTGGCTCTGGACCATGATCAGGCCCTTGTAAGGCTGACAGCAGGGCTCAGTTCTTTGCCAACCAAGTCAGCTGGCTGGGCTGAAAGCGTTTTCCTGACTTTCAACCAGCTTTGCAAGCAAGGCAGGCACCGTCCACCTGTCAGCAGTTATTCCCCTAGGCCAGACCTCTGCGTGCATCTCCAGGCCCTGCTGAGAAACAGCAATGAACTTGCTTATCATAAAGAGAAGCTAGCCCGCTGTACAGATCACCTTTTCTTACTCTATGCAAGTTCAGTGCTGGGAAAACGTGCCTGATTGCCAGCCCTGGAGCCAGAGTCCTCTCTCTACTAACAGAGCAGGTACAACACAGGCAGGGAAAGTGTAAGCTCTCTCCCCAGTGTGTCCCAGTCTTGCTCTGCAGGGACCTGTTCCAACAAGGAGAGCTCACTCTATTCACTCAGTTCTTGTCTTCTCTGCTGGGACTGCACAAAAGGGGGCAAATGCTGTAAGTGCCAATTATGGTGGTGTCTTGGATGTTAGGAGCACCTTTCCATGGACACTACCATCTGATGTGTGGTCTGTATGAAACTGGTGGTAACTTTTGTACTACTGAGCTGGGCCAAGTTTGAACCTTTGATCTAGAAGTAAAAACACACACCCCTTTTCTGACCTGAGAATCTCAAAGCATCTTACAAGAAATGTTAGCAAATTAATTTTAAAAACCACTCCTGAGAGATAGATCATTATCATGCCCCTGTTGTATAAACGGGGAAAGTGAAGCACAGAGAGGGGCCGTCCTGTGCTCAGTGAGTCCATGGTAGAGATGTGAAGAGAACCCAGGTCTCCTGACTCCCAACCCCCATGTTTTGGCCACAAGCTTATCCTTCCCTGAACCTGTCAGATCACTAGACCGTTAGCGCAGACTTCCTTCCAACAGTGCCAACTAGAACCAGCCTGAGGACCTCCTACCCTGTGTCCTCCTTCACCTTCTGTGTCTCCTCTTGTGGGACCAGTTCTTTACACCGTGGGTCACCCCACCCTGGCTCTGTCTGCCCACACAGCGTGCAGCTATGGTAATAACACTACTGCATTCACCAGCGTGCCAGCTTGGAGAACATATGACATGGTCTTGTGCCACTGGCTAGTCAAGACACCTGCTGAGCTACCCTTCGTGCTGGTCAGAGATGCACATGGATCTCATTGATTGCCATGGGAGCCTCCTGCGCACAGCCCAGAGCAGATTTGGGGGTCTGCTGTTAAAGGACTAGGCAAAACCAGAGGATGAAAGGGCTTCCTTCTCTCCTCCTGCTGCTGGCATCCTCTTCAGAAGAGAGGTCACGGCCGCTGTGGGGGGAGCAGAGCAAGAGCTATCTGAGAGGCTGAGTCAGTCAGTGCTGGCAGCTTATGCTAAGCGATGACAGACGCGCCACCACACTGATTTCCACCAGCGGCCAAGAGGCAAGCAGTGCATCTACAGCCCTCTGTCAAGGGGAGAAGAGAATGGACGGGCAACACGGCAGAGAAGGGAGGACAGCAGCTCCCTTCACAAGCAAGAACGTGGCCGAGTCATTGTTGGAGGGGTAGGTAGTGATACTAGCAAATAACGTCAGTCAGGGCAAACCCCTGAGGGAGTGGATGGACTCAAAAAGCCTGTGGTCTAGAATATGCAGAGCAGAGCACCAACAGGCCCCCTTGTGGCAGTCTCTTATGTCTGCAAGCCAGCAAAACTGGCCTCCCTCTCTGTCTGCAACACACCTAGGGGTGAAAGGCAAAATACACAATAGTACTTAGCCCCCTGGGATGCTTTTAGCTGTGAGCAAAGCCACGTTTTCTGGCTCTCAGCTGGGTGCCTCCCAGAGAGACCCTCGCAATGTGCTATATAGTCAGTGATTCCTCTGACCAGGTACGGGAGCCAAGAGGGCAGAGAAAGTCCATTTGCAGGGGCAGAACAATGGGATCCTGGCCAGTCTTGGACATTCCTGCTGTGCCGTAGGAACGTTCCAGACCCAGCCAGGATAACCTAAACAAACTGGATCCAAATCACTAGTGGGAAGGGGAGCTGACGGAAGTCAGAGGTGGGTGGAGGAAGAGAGAGGGGATGTAGACAGCTATTGTAGAGAGGAGAGTTGAAAACCACCCAGTAGAAGTGGCTACTATTATGGCCATTCCATTTAGACATAGGTCTGAGTCAGATCCTCCCCAAATTCAGCATCCAGATCTATATTTTGCATCTCAGGTTTCTCCAAACTTCCATATCAGGGGGGATTTAAAACAGCTTTGTGTACGTGAATTAATTCAGCCGCAACTCACCGGGGAAGTGGGGTGATATCAGTACTTCTCCATTTTAAAGTCAGGGAAACGGAGGAGCAGAGATGTGAAGTGCCTTGCCCCAGTTCACACAGAGCAGACCAGACACTGGATCCCAGATTACCAGGCTCGCAGCCGTTTGCATGCTAGACCCTGCTGCTTTCCCTGCAGGTCGTTAAGTGGGGAGGACATCTCCAGCATACCAAGAAGAGGCGTCCAGAGCTCAGGCACCATAGTCTGGGATAGATGGGGGGGGGGGGGCTGTTCAAGACCTCCGCAGTTATTCTCCTTTATTCATTCTCCTTATTTCCAGCCTGCCCGATTTCCAGCACTGACAGAAATGGCTCACAGAAACAAGGGCGCGACTTCCAAGTCCAGCCACTCCAAGAAGAAGCCTGCGGAAGAGCCAGTAATTACAAGCCACAACATAGACTCCCTGGGCTTCCAAGCTATGGATAGCAACGTCCCTGGTCTGTCGCAGGTCATCCTGAAGAAGCTCAACATGAAGAGCTATGACGAATACAAGTGAGTAATGCCGGGGTGCCCGGTGGCTTCTGCACAAGGTGTGTGCTGCCATCTGAACACCCGCATGGCACACGACCTCAGACACCTCTAGGACTGTCTGCACTAGCCACTGGGAGCATTAGACTGCTGGATGGCCTGAGGGAAAGAGCAAAGCAAACACTATGTGCCCCTTGGGTAGAGGGGACCTTGGTGGACTGATAGGGCCACTTCCAGTGAAAAGAAAGTTAAACTCCCTTGTTCTCAAAGGATCAGAACATCATGCCCTGTTGGTTCATATCCTAGTAGGGATAAAGTTCTCTCTCCTAAGGGGTCCTCAGATGAGGCCTGGCCCTGCCAGTTCATATCAACATGTGGCTATAACTTCCCTTCAGTTCAGAACAGTCACTGATCATACCAAGTATGGATAAAGGCATCCGATCAGGACAGTCTCTGCTAGCTGCCATCAGGGCATTGATAACATTCGGGCTGGCCCCTACAACAGAAGCCCTCATCAAAGCTGTGGTAATGAATTCATACTACAGCAGTGATGAAGCAGCATACAGTACCCCCCTGCAAGTTGAGCTGATGCTAACATCTTCCATTACACGGCATCTTTGGGCCAGTCTTGTCGCTATGAAAGGACCACGCTAGGACAAGGTTGGGTTGTGCCCTGCTCGCCTTTCATCGACTTTGCTACTTTGGCTGTTTTCCTGCAGGTCTGCCATGGATGGGAAGAAGCTGGGGATGGATTTCGGGATCCGGACTTATTTCGACATGTTTCAAAAAATGGAGGACACCTTCAAATTCTGTGCTGAGTGCAAGAAACTCCCCGATGCCCTCCCTGACCCCAGAAGCCTCCGGCGATGCAAAAGGTACTCAACAGCACCCAGTGTGTGGCTGAGGGCGGCTATAAAGGACTGAGCCATAGCATAAGGCAAGATCCTTCCCTTGTCCCCAGTGGAAATATTCCCAGAATATCTATGGGAACAGGAGGACAATTCCTTCTAACAGAGGCTTAGCTAGGCTTCTGCATGGGGCCCCATAATAGAGGTTAGTCCTCTGAGTAGCAGCTGGGTGCATCTGTTTTTTTTTTTTTTTAATTCCTCAGGACTGGATCCAAAGTCAATGGGAGTCATTCCATTAACTTCAGTGAGAACAGGCCCTCAGTGTCTAAACCTCTGCACTCTCTGGCTATCATGGGTGGAGGATGAGATGTTGCAGGGGGTATAACTGAGGACAGGGGGCGTAGCTGTCCCTTGGTGGGTAGCTTGTACATGATTCCAATGATGCTGCCTGGCTGCCTTCTGCATGAAGGCGGCAGTACCAACTCAGTGGGCGACACCTGCTAAGTGAGGAGCTCTCTGTTCTTACCAGCCCCTTTGAAAGACATTGCAACAGCACCAAGGCCAAACTAATCCCTGGTGTAACCCCAATGGATCAATTAAGTTACCCCAGGAACAAATTCTTGTATTTATGTCTCATGTTCACATGCAGGGATAGGGGAGGGCAAGAATGCTGTGCAGTCCAGAGAGAGCCCATCAACTCACACACTGAGTATTGGTCTCCTTAGGGCAGCTCTCTCAGGCTCACTCCTGATGGTCCTCTCCTATCAGGTGCTAGAATGTATCTTGAATTTGCTGCCTGGTGGAGCACCATATTCTTTCTCCTCTCTCTTGCTCCCTCTAGGTGCCAGAACGTGTATTACTGCAACTCAGAGTGCCAACGGGCCAACTGGCCTGTGCACAAGAAGTTGTGTAAGAAGCTGAGGTTGGTAGCTCTTGACCGGCTGGTAGAATGGCTTGTCTTCACAGGTAGGTTTGCTGCCTACATTCAACAGAAGGGGACAAGGGGTCCTCTTTGACTGGGTCAAAGCTGGCTGGGCTATCTGCAGCCAGAGGCCATTTGACTGTCTTAGTGCAGATTCATCTGTCTGCTGCCTCATGCAGGAAGCAAGCCTCCAAGTAGATGGTAAGAAGATTGCACCAAGAAGGGAATTGGGCCTGAGGTCTCATGGTGGATTCTATCCAGACCTGCTCACGTTCCCTCCCCAGCTCCCAGACCTTTGTGGCTTGCCTGGGTTTCCATGATATCAGTGACAAGCACTGAGGGCTGTCTTTGAAGCCTGACAGAGCCCTGTCATGCTGTGAAGCCAAGCAAGGTGGTGTCTGGATACCACTGAGTGTTAGCTAGGGGGAATCCAGGAATTGCACACACACAGAGACTCATAGCTGCAGGGGCTTCCAGTCTCCTCATTAGGCCTCATACACTCAACTGTTCAGGGGATTTGTGGAGTCCTGCATACCTGTAGCTGCTCTCCTAGTTTGGCTTGAAGACTCCTGGGTTCTCTGGGGTTCCAACATCCTTCACAGAGTTGATGGCTCAGACGTCCGTTATACAGTCAGCTCCTTCATCTCCCTGTTGTTTCCCCTTCGTTACCACACAACGTATCCTTGTTCACTGGCAGGGCTGCTCTGAGCTCAGCACCTCCTGTTAAGCTGAATGGCAGAGCTTCAAGCGCTGTCTTTTTAAAGGGATGATACCCTTATCCAGGGAAAAAGATCAGTACAGCCTGGGGAAGTCTGGAGCACTGAGCTGAGAATTTCTGGGGTTCTCCTTCTAGGTGACATCCCATTCCCCACGGCGACCTGGACAAAGCGCATACATGAGGTGAAAAGCTGGGAAGACTGGTTCTCCATGCAGGAGCACCTGGAAGAAAAGCTGTGCGCTATACTGACCGGGCGTTATATGAATATCCTCTGGGCCAACGTGGGGAAGCCAAAGCCAGAGGAGGGAGAGCTGCTGGAGTCTGTCAAACGGCTGACCACAGACTTCCAGTCCAGGCCGATCACCATCGGCTTGGCGCTGCACGCTTTCGGCATTAATCTCTATACCAAGCCTGTCACAGTGCATGTCATAGGGGCTTCCCATATCGAGACCCTCAACACCCGGGTGACGGATTACGATGAGCTGACACGGGTGTTTCCTGGGCACCAGGGCATCGAGGTAGTAATGGTGGGAGTCAATGTGGTAGATGGACCCATCATGAGGCCTCCGCTGACAGCGTTCGGACCCAGGGGAAGAGTCTATCTTAGCAGCTACAAGTCGCTTTATCCTGACTTCTGGGAATCCCAGGTGGAGACTCATCAGGCTGCCCGCCCAGACCTTGTGGTAGGCTTTCATCCAGGTGAGTGCACAGACAGAGGCTAACTACGGTCTCAAATGGTGCTGCCCTCCCCACTGATACTGCCCATTTGGCCCCATCTGGGGCAGCGCTCCTTGGGTCCCTCCTTCTAGGCCCAATCAATGCTGCCCTTCAGATTTCCTGCTTCTCCCTGACAGCTCCCCTCCCCCGAAATCTCCTCTCCTGCGGCTTGTTTCTGCACCCTCTGTTATCACCACACCCCGCAGCTGGGTTTCCTCCTGCTGACCTTCTCCACTTCCAGAAGGTAGGGGACACTCAGATTGACAAGGACTTGGGGCAATGTAGCAAAGTGAAGACCCACTGGCATGGCACCTCCTGCTGGTCATCTGGGAATTAGCTCTTTTCCAGCATATGGAGCAACCTCTGCAGGTCAGTGTCTCCTGGACCCCGGTGCCCTTTACCTCAGGATTCTGCCTCAGCAGTACCCCCATGCTCTGGGTCTCCCCTCCCAGGGGAACCCCCAACCCTCTATACCCACCTTGCCTCATTGGCTACTGCCAGTCATCATCTAGCCCCTGCTCACTGGGGCGACTGCAGTCTGTAATGGCCACTCACCATTGGCAATGGGGTAGGACCAGCCGCCTCTTCCTATCCCCGGGCTACACCTCTGCAGCCCCAGTACCTCTGTAGGCCTTCGCCAAGGCCTGCAGCCTGGGGGTTTACCAGGCTGGAGCTCCCCCCAGCTCCTGTTGCTCTTTTCCCCAGCACTGCTCTGCTTCAGAGGCCTTGCTCCCACGCAGCTAGCCCTTCCCACTCCAGGGCTAGAGTGAGACTCCTCCCAGTTCCTGGCCCCCAGCCCTCTTATCAGGGCCAGCTGGGCCCGGATTGGGCTGGATACAGCTTGGCTGCTTCCCCAATCAGCCTAGCTTGGCTGCTTCTAACCCCTGTTATACAGGAGTGGGGCAGCCACTCCACTACAGGCAACATAAAGCAAAAAGAAGGAAGAGACACCAAGACAACATCTTCTCAATGGTGATACCAACAGGGCCGGCTCCAGGCACCAGCTTAACAAGCAAGTGCTTGGGGCTGCCAAGGGAGAGGGGCGGCACCTGCGGCAATTCGGGGGCGGCAGGTCCCTCACTCCCTCTAGGAGCGAAGGACCTGCCGCAGCTGATCGCGGCTTTTTTTTTTTTTTTTTTGCTTGGGGCGGCAGAAATGCTGGAGCCGGCCCTGGATACCAAGGAGGCTCTGGGAGTTAAAGGCCAGAACAACTGAAAAGATTTCAACTGTTCCTTTCTGCCATGCAAGAAGAATTCCCACCGGGCTTTGTGGGCTGGGAATTGATGGCATAGTCCAACTTTGCATGGGTCAGCTTGCATCCTGCAACCCCAGCTTAGCAGGACAGTTAGAGACTCCTGGGTTTACACAACGTGATGTCATTGCACTGACCCATTGTCAATGACGTACTGAGGTTCATATGGCAACATGGTGACTCAGCATCAAGGTGTTAGAATGTGCTGGGAGCATTTTTGTACCAAAGGACAGTGTCAGGAAAGGGCGGCCTTGCTTAGTGTATATTCCTCCTAGAGCTTGGCTTGCCTTTTTTTTTTAAATGTCTCTGCTCCTAAGCATTGTGCCACAGGCTTTAGTATTTAATGCACCATACACGCTGGATCCTTCATGTGTTTAACCAGGATCAGAAGATTTCCTCATAACATCTTTATAATGGTTTACACATAGAGAGCCTTGGATCTGATGATCTCAAAACACTAAAAATGCAGGGATTGTATAGATGGGGAAACTGAGGCACAAAGTGATTTTTTTTTTTAAACTGACTTTCCCAAGGGCACACAGCAAGTCAGTGGCAGAATTGGGATTGGAACCCTGGAGTCCTGACTCCCATTGCCCTGCCCTAGCCACTAGATATTGCTGCCTCATATATGCCACAGCATATGATTTTTGAGAGCCCGTGCTCTCTTATCAACCAAGTTCCTTGTGACTTGCATTTGCCTTCTGCTGGGACAATAACATGAACCAAGAGCTCAGCAACACTGCAGACATTGGCTGTGGTAGCTTATATCCCGGGAAAGGAGGAGGCAAACCCAGGTACTTTGTTAGCTCCTAGTCAGATTGCTTTTTTAACTTTGTTGCCATATGCCATTAGGGACTAGCTGCCACAGGAAGTGCCACATAGCCAGGATCTCGTAGGCCTAATATCACAGCTCAGCCAGGCTATCAAGATTTCAGTCCAGATGTCTGCTGCCCCCTAGCAAGCACAGCCAAGAATGGTGTGCGCTTTCCCCCTCTGCGTATGCCAGACCCACTGTGTGCTTTCTAGATACCCTGGGACGTCACCAAGAGCCCAGTCTATTGGAAAACGGAGACAGGCCTGAATCAGATCATCAGATTGGGACTCCTCTCCTGCCTTGCGCATCCCGCTCTGAACCCTGTGGATCAGCCCAGTCTCTGAACTGAGAATCCAGCCCGGAGGGACGTTTGCAAGCAGTTAGGAAGTTTGAAGGCGTAGTTACCCTGGCCTTACCACTAGTCCCTGCTGCAGTTGGGCTTAGCATTAGAGCCAGCAGCTGTGATGCAGCAGCACAGAATGCTCCCCTGGTGGGGAGATAGACCCCCCCAGAGAGAGGGCAGCTCGAGCTGTGGAGGGGGCTCAGATTCTGCCGGAGAGGAGGCCATTGGAAGGCGGTTAAAGAAGGCAGCGGCACTGGGGTAAAAAGGAGATGTTGCTGAGGAAGCTGGATATGAAGGGCCGTGTGCAAGGAGCCCAGCCGTGCGGGGCACAGAGCGTGTGACCGGTGAGGTTGATCACTGGGACACTGACAGAGGGAATAAAGTTTAGGCACTGGAGGAACAGGCATGGCTGTCCAGGGAGGCACTGTCACTTGTGGGTGAACCTGCTGGAAAGAGGTACGGTCGTAGCAGCATCAGCTCAAAGGAGCATCACAAGCCGGAGAAGTCAGGACAGCCGGGGTGAAACTAGACTTCGTAGCCAGAGGGAGGAAGAGTTGAGTCCTCCCTGAGGGTGACGCAGCATGTTGGCAAAGTTTCTTTCCTTGCGATGGTTATTTACAGTTTATTATTTTCCTAAACAAGTATTTGATGTTACTTCATAATATTTATGTTCTTACTTAATTTGGGGGGTTTCCTTTACAAAGTTTCAGGTTATCTCCATTGCATGGGTTTGCCTCGGCCTCTCCTCACAGTCAGCATAGCCTGCCTGAGGCCTGCATCACAGCACTGGCCAATCGAGGCTGGAAAGGGCAGGAAATACTCGCAAGCATGTAGAAATGGCCAGAGAATTACAAGGGTTTGTAACATATCAGCACTTTTATTTAAAAGAAAGAGAAAGGCCTAGGATATGAAAGCACCGACATGGCACAACCTATTGCAGAAGTAAATGGTGCTAGGCTAAGCCCAAAGAGCAAAGGCAGCCTCTGCAGAGAGATATTCTGGAGCTAAATCAGGTGTAAATCAGCACCACTCCATTGACTCCACTGGAGTCAGCTGAGGATCTGGCCCTTTAGAACCCCTCTGATCTGTAGCTTTCCCGCTCAGTGAAGACATGGCAAGGGAGTTTGGGGCTGTAGTAAATCAGCCCTGAGTTTAGCTCAGGCAACAAGTTCTGAATCTGGAGATGTGGAGGTGGGGTGAAGAGAAAGCTTCAGAAAGTCTGTTTATGGAAAAGTGCTTTTAAGATCATCACTAAATAAGTCCGTGAGCTACTGGAAATGGAATGCATCTGGGGAAAATATATCTGTCCCCAGTAGGTGCTACATAGAGTAATCCAGAGCTTAGTCTTTAGGCGAGAGGACGCAAGGGTCAGATCCAGGCAAATGGTTTTAACTCATTGCAGGGGTGCAGCGGGCTAGGAGTCTTTTTCTAAAAGACTGGGGCAGTGGCATGGGGAGCTGTGAAATGATCTAATCAGAGGCAGATGGCAAAGAGCAAGGTAACTGCAGAAGCCCTGACAGTCGGTTCACAGTAAGTGGGGTCAAGAAGCCAGCAAGGTGTTTGGAGTTGGGTGTGAGGGCTATCCAGGCAGAGAGGTGGCCCTAGAGTTTTAAAGTTCACCTGGTGTCACAGGGTGCACCACTCACCGCTGGGCTGACGCCACCTCCTGGTCACTCTGGGGATTAACTCAAGGCCTATGACCCCCTGTCCACAGTTTGTGCACCATCACTCCATCTCTGCTGTCAGCCTGCAGCCCCTCTCACAGCCTCAGGAACCACAGTTTCCTCTTTGTGGCTTGGCTCTCCAGTCATGTCTGTATCCTTTTGGGGGGGATGGGGGGAGAAGGGAAGATTAGCTCCTCAATAGTCACTGCCTCAGTGCCACACACCCAGTGGCTGGAAGGGGAACCCAGGCCCACCATCTACTGTGAGTTCCAGCCCAGGGACCCTCAGCTCAGCAGCCTGGCCCATCTCTTCCAGACCTAACTGCTCTGTCCCTGGGCTGCTTCCAACTACTGGTTCCCCTTTTATTCCTGAGCCTACCAGTTCCCAAAGCCCCCTCCCCTTTTCCCAGGAAGTGACTGCAGCCTGCCCACCACACTCGCTCCTCCATGTCTTCTGGCAGTGTCTGCTTTTTCCCAGCAGCCTCTTCCCCTTCCAGCTCCTGGGCTTTATAGGTCCTGCCTATTCCTGCCCAGTTGAACCGCCTTAATTAACTGCCTAATTGGTTAATTGGCCCATCTGGCCTGCATTAAACCCTGCAGGGTGAGTGTGGGGTAGATGCCTCATCACACCAGACCTAAATGACTCTCTTACATGTTCCACCAAAGAACTGTGTTGCTCAGTTGAATCGATCACCAACCCAACCAAAACAAGCCAGGGAACCTTTAGTGAAGTCCTCTCTCTGCTTTTGCCATCTACAACCATGTCTGCCAGCCAGAAACCTCTTCTCTGTACTTCAGCCCAAAACATGCAACCGTAACCATCTAGTTATGCAGCCCCTATTGCCATGGTATATGGATGGCTTTATCTGCCCCACACACTGTGAAGTAGGGAAGTGCTCTTATCCCCATTTTATAGAGGGGAACTGAGGCACAGAGAGAATGAGGCCAGGTCTAGACTAGAAATGTAGCTGGTATGGCAATGTTGGTTAGGAGTGCAGTTTTATTTATGATCTTCCTAGGCTGGCAAAAGCCCTAGTGCAAACACAGTTGTAGCTTATTTCATTTGGGGAACTAGGATTAGCTATACTGGCAATAGCACTCTTTTGTCAGTAGAAGCTGTGTCTTTCACTAGAAGGGTTGACTGGCATAGCTGTATTAACAAAGCCTTTCTAGTATAGACTAAGCAATGGTCACACAGGGAGTATGTGGAAGAGCAGGGAACTGAATTCAGATCTTCCAAGTCCCAGACTAGCGCCCTAACCACTGAACCATCCTTAACTCAAACATCAACTGCTGGAAGAACAAAACACAATCTCGGAGCTCCCCTGTTACCGCACCTAAATAACAAGACCGTGATCGATAACTGTCCAGATTGATCAATACTGCTATAGATTGCTAAGTAAACAGTGTCCAATGTTACCCTCTCAAACCATCCACTAAAGAACCTGCGCTGCACAAGCATGCTCTTCTTCAACGTGGCACTGGGTCAACACTCAGAACAATCCAAATCAGCCATTTCTGACTGGGGTGTGCTTTGTGGAGGGCAGAGACATGCGTTATGGGAGGTGGGTGTGCATGTTGTAAGGTGGAGGAAGGGGAAAATCCTAGTTGTAGGTTACAAAGGTTGGGTGAGAATGTAACTGGTGTGCTTCTGGGTTTGGGGGTTGTGTTTCTAGGCTGTGGATTTAGGCATCCTCTGGTGGCTTTTACCAAAGATTCTGGTTTGGTGGCATGTGCATGTGCGCACACACAGGCACATGTTATTCTGTTGTAGCCCTTGGTTTCTCAGTATTAAGGCCCAGATCCTCAAAGGTATTTAAGCACCTGACTGAAATCAAAGGCACCTACGTATCTTTGAGGATCTGGGCCTACGGCCCTCTGTTCATGGTCATCCCTTGCTGGTATGTCTACACTACGGAGATGATAGCTATGTTGGCCTAGCCTCATAGTGTAGACGCAGCCTCCACTGACAGAAGGAGAGTCTGTCAGTCTAGGAATACCACCTCCCCAAACGAAGTCAGCTCTATTGACAGAAGCCCTCTATGGTTGACAAAGCTGCATCTCCACTAGGGGTTTTGTCAGCATAGCTATGTCGGTCAGTGGTGTGGTTTTCACACCCATGACCGATGGAGTTATGCCAATCTAATGTTTCAGTATGGACCGAGCCTCATGCCTGAGCTAGACTGTAAAAGCCATGGAGCAACGAGCTGCCATATTCTACCTGTCTGCAAAGCATCAAGCAGGCATCTAGCGTTGTTAATAAACAGACTCAATAATACCACAACTCAAAAGCATCAGTTGCAAGCAATGAAAAATACCTGTGGTTTCCTCTGTTTGCAGCCATGTAGAGCATTGCATAAGAGGCACAGGCTATTGGCTGGAACAGAGGACTGGGAGTCAAGATCCCAGGCTTTTAGTCTTGGCTCTGGGCAAGGTCTACGGCTCTGTGCCTCAGCTTCCCCAGCTGTAAAATGGGGATATCTCACAGGTGTTGTACCGTGCTTTGGGGCCCTGGAAGGAAAGGTATAGCAGTGCAAAGGCTTATTATCCCTTAGCCAGCAGTTTGAAGGTACTGTGGATTGACTGACCCACCGTGTCCTCCAGGACCAACTTGTTGGCATCATGTTGGGATCCAATGTTCCCATAGGAGGAAGACAGTCAGCATGCCGGTGTGCCATGATGGCATTTTGCTGGCCGTACGCTAGCACCAGGACAATAACACTGCAAGCAGGGGGCTGGCCTGGTAGAGCCAGAAGGAGCCTGTGAAATCCCCAATGGCTCACAAGCTGGGAATGCTTCTCAAGCCCCCACTCCCAAAACACTGCACGCTCCAGTCAGCTCATTCCATCCAGGGTGTCCTAGCTGGGGGCAGGCGAGGCAGCTGCATAAACAGCATTCCTTGTCACCGCTCCCTGCTGAGAAAACTCCCGGGGCTTGTTGCACCTGCCCCTCCTCGTGGGAGACATTGAAGTCATGGGAGCTACTGGTTCGCAAGGCGGGGAGAACAGGGCCTCCTGGAAACACGATGCTATGCAGGGGATGGGACAATGGGGTGGCAGTGCGTGTATGCCTGAGCATGAGCACACACGCAGCTTCAGCACCTACCACAGCAAGGGCCTCAACCTGCTTCCAGTGACACCAGAGGCACGACTGCTATTGGCCTCACTGGGCAGGGGATCAGGCTCCAAAGCTTTCTGGTGTCCTTCTGGTGTCTGCAGGGTTACATGCCTGCCTGGATGTGATGGAAGGCTGGCTCCCCACACTGCTGCTGCTGCGGGACTACAAGATCCCCACCCTCTTCACCCTCTACAAGTAAGAAAGGCCCTTCCCCCAGCTTTCCCTTGGGGGGCTGAGTACATGTGGGGCTCTTCTGTCCTGTGCCCCAGAGTCCTCCAGACAGTCATTTGCATGAGATGTCTGCTTTCTGGACCAGTC